>NC_071469.1:59417999-59721029 GCF_028500815.1 Rissa tridactyla
GAACAAAAATTATGTACTTTGAATCACTAAAGGACTTCTCTTCGCAAAAGTAACTCCTACCTTTATAAAAAAAACATGGTAAAATCAGCTTATTTCTGCACATTAGCAGCTGAGCTCACCTGAGCTTGCAGGTTTTACTTCTTAGATTCTGTCTTTTGAGACTGCATAGATGTCAGGCCTCAGGTACCATTT
This sequence comes from Rissa tridactyla, assembly GCF_028500815.1. Lineage (NCBI taxonomy): Eukaryota > Metazoa > Chordata > Aves > Charadriiformes > Laridae > Rissa > Rissa tridactyla. The sequence continues at coordinate 59,418,192 of NC_071469.1, forward strand.
ACAGCACTGGAGAACGCACGGAACAAAAATCAGTAATCCATGTATGTATTTGCAAATATGAAAGAACAAAGAAATACAGAATATTTACACCAGATGGGCACAGGGGAAGAAACTGAATGTATTAAAGTACATCAGAGTGCCAACTCCTCTCCCAAACATTCCTTCACTACAGCAACAGTAACAGAAGAATAGAGAAAGCGCTCTGACTGCAGATGAAGAAAAGGCAGAAAATTGGTTATGCTTCAAAAATATTAACATTTTTCACTGGACATAACATAAGTAATGTGTGCCATATTCTTGAACACATACTTCTCAGGCACTGCAGGTTATTTCTTGCCCAGAGGAAAGAGGAATCGTAATCAATGCAACAGTATGGTAATCCATAAATTAGTAACATCTGAGCACGAACAACTTGATAAACACAGAACCAAGGGGTGTTATGGAGCCAGGAAAACCTCTGCATTTGAAAAAAACATGCAAGACACTGCCCTTCAAAAAAAAACTTGTAAAAACTTTTTTAAACTGTGTGATACACCAAAGCTGCAAGAATTTCTTAGAAATGGACCTTCTGAGTGTTTTGCACCTGGGAACACTAGCAGCTATAAATCTGTCTAGATACCTACATGTCTACCTTATGGATAGGTTCTGCATTGTTGCAAAAGATGGTATAAAGCATTGCACAAATGTCTATGAAATAAATTTTAATAATAAAAGTAAGGGCTTCTATCTGAAAATTTTGGAAATCAGGATAGCTTTGGCACTTCTGAACCATGAAATAAGTTAGCATCAGAACACCTAATGGAGTTCTACTGATTCATATCTTACTAGTTTTTACAGGTTTTGAAATGCTTTAGTTGTTAAAAAATTGCTGTCTACATTAAACAGAAACACTATAAAGTCAATAAGTGAATACTGGTTGATACCAGCATTTATGTCACATCCCGAAGAGTTTTGCACCAGTCTAATAAGCCAGCCTCTAAGTAGACAAAATCTATATTGATAAAATAATAAATGAAAAAAATGGGCAATACGGTGTTGAATCTAGTGACCTGAGCAGGTAAATCCCAATTAAGAAAAAGTTTATCACCAGATTTGACAAGATGGTGGTTACTGAGAATGGAATTAAATGTTCGGGCATTCACTGGAAGACCGTTTTTTTCCAACAGTGGCTACATTTTTGTTGTTAATTCAACAATCCAACCACAGAAAAAGTAAACAATTTAAAGTATTCTTTTGAAAAAAAGCCATCAGCGAAGAGAGATGTACTAATTATTGCAGTTTTCTGCCTCATCCATAGATGTGGCTGCATGATTGAATCCAGCCCAGCGTAAGGAAGAATAAAGAGTGCAAAGGAAAGACACGCAGGAGAGCTGGGCTTGGCTTCACGCCCACCATCATCACAGTCAAACTCCATTTCCAAGATCCACCACAAGACTTTCCTCTTAAGCTTCCTCTGGGTCACAATGACCTTTGTTAAATGCTACAACAAGTGATAAAAATGAAGACTGGGAGTACATTTGTTGCACAGTTTAAATTGAAAGGAACCAGGGGATCTGAACCAGATTGCAGTTAAACGTAATATATTGCTCAGCTACATTCCTCTTCGTTCCAGATGCATGATTTGTTACTAGTTATAACAGAATGCAAGCTGTATTTTGTAGAGACTAAAACCAACACATTACAGAATGCAGAAGCACCATCTATCAATTTTCTAAAAGGAAATTGCACCTGCCTGCAAACTTGTCCTCATTCGACTGAGCCCTCTCAGTAGCACAATGGTTTAATGCAACAGCCCTTCACATTTGAAGGGTGTGGTTCAGCTCTGGCTTCACAGAAATGAGTTTAACAGTCTAAATTTAGCAGGTTGTGAAAGTTTATCCATATAAAAAAAAAAAAGGACAGAAAGAAAGAAAAACCCTCTTCACATATCTGCGTACATCAGTGTAATTCACAGACTGTGCTCTGCCACTTCCCCGAGACTGACCTACATCATTTTTGTGCTTTCAGTCTTGCAGTTCCCTCAGTCAAAGTGGGCAGCATACCCACTGCTTTTCACCAACACTATCCTTCCCACACTTTCAGGAACATTGACCCCTGAATTGTTAAAAAGGAGCACAGGAGTTTAGCCATGTAGCTACAGCCCCAAGTACTGGCCCTGACCACTACAAAAGCAAACAGTCATTTAAAGTTAGTCTGTTAAAATGTTCCAGTTTATCTTCAAGCAAAAATGTAAAGCAAAGCTTTGTTTTTATTTGCTCTTTCCAAAAGACAAAGATAACGGATGCAGTAAAAAGAATGGGACTGCAAAAGGAAACAAGGTCTGCCATTCACAACATCACAACACCAGGAAAAGGAAGACAGGTGACAGCGCAAAAACTGGTTTCAGTTATGATTACTGTAGAATTTTCATTCTTATCTGGTCTCAGTTTCTGAATTTTTTTGAGGATTTAACAGAGTCCTCACCCAAGCAAAATTTCTGTGGGGTTCAGTGACATTTTTGTGAGAGTAACATTACATAAAACAAGGAAGAGCTGCATAGGCAGATGACTATACTCTGGCAGCTGGGTTACACTCAGAGCTGTCTGCTGAAATGAATGGAGCTATTTACACAGCGAGGAACTGTTCAGAAACCTGTGTTGGCGTATTACTCTGCATCCCCAAGTAAACTTCAAACGTACCCATGCTGTCTCCAAATCACAGCAGGAACTACCTGCAACACCATCACAGCTCAGATCCTATCCGTCACAACTGCCCTCCCATTCTGTGCAGTGCTCACACCAGGACAGCACCTTCTATTTTGTGCCCCAGCATGTTGCCACTTTGCAGGGAGAAGCACTGCATGCAAAAAATTCACAGGAACTCAGCAGCAGTCACTGCCTCCTGCAGAGTCAAGAGACTGGCGAACAGCAGGGCTCGCCAAGCAGGGCTCTTGCAGCAACCTACCTGTCCCTTTCTAGAGAGGTGAAGGAGCAGACTGGTTCACGAGGAAATGTGGAGCCCGATTTTGAATTCCCGTTTTTCTTCAGGATGTGTCATTTTCCAAATGCTTCGCTGTGGAAAGAAACAGACAGCTGATCACATATTAGGTCAATAATTGTGCAGGAAGACTGTTGTGGAGCTACTTATTGGGGACAAGCCCCAAAGAGGGCTGCCGGAGGAAACGACATGGGATTGCTTACATCCTACATGGGGCAGATGCTTAAATGGGAACTAGAGAAAGAGACAGTAACTCTGAGAGAATGTGTAAGTCTGTCTTAACCACCAGAGATCAGCTGACTGATGGCATCATGTATTGGTATGAGGCAAGGTCGCCCAACTCTCACCAAACAAAAATCTCAGCAGGAACACACACGCAGGAACCCCTACGTTGAAGAACAAGACACCATGTCCCATTAAGATCCCACGGGGGCAGAAGTTGCTGCATTATATAATGGTGAGTTTGGCTCCTACCTCTCTGCATGGTAGGGATTCTCAGCTCCCAAGGAGTTCACAACTTGGAGGAGCTGTGAGATGTTGCCTCTGGACATGGGTGTGGCTTTAGTACTGCCATAATTTCCTGGCTCTTCTGTTTCTGTTGTCCATGTCAAGTGTTTTGAAGTGGCACTGTTACTTATTTCTAAGTGCAGTTGCCACTGATGCTGAACAGTGATCCATTGTTCCTATTGTTGCTTCCGCACTCAGTGGTTCATAAAAACAATGCTTAAGATGCAACTTCAGCACAGGGAGTCCCAAAACTGCTGACTGTCAGAAGCTGGGAAAGTATACAAGCAGGAAGAATCACTCTGTACTTGCCCTGCTTCTTACACTTCTCCATAAGCATCTTCTGCTGGCTGCTACCAGGAACAAGGTGCTGGGACCTTTGGTACAAGCGTGTATTGCATGTGTTGCTCCCCTTACACTCTTCCTTTGCCATTTCCCTGATCAATAGTTAAGGTCCAGTTATTTCGACTGACAATGCCAACATCCTTTCTACTGTTGCTTAAAAACTGCTGTCAAAGTGTAACACTTTGATTTTCCATGTCAATGTACTTTCCAGATTGTACTGCGCTGACTGAAGTAACCACACCACGGGCGTGAAGCAATCTTTGCTTAACAACAAAGAAAAGCCTGAAATAAATATTGGAACATATTGATACACTCTGTTTTGGACATAACTACCTCAAAAAAAAAAAAAAGAAAAAAGTGAGAAAAAGAAAATCTGCATTCTGTCACCTGGTCCTCATGAAGATCTACAATTTCAACAATAACAAACGGAATCTTTGAAGAAGGGGAGAATTAGGGAAGATGAGATTTAAATTTCACCAGCATTTTTCAGCTTTTGATAAAATGCTAAATGGATGTTTATTTAAGCAAAATTTTTTTCCATTTTGAAATCCTAATTTTACCAGCTGTTTTATTTTTCCCCAAAGGAAAATGAGATAAATGTTTCAAAAAACATAAGAAAGTGGCATTGTTTTCTACCAACAGAATTCCCCATTTCATTAAGAAATTCTGAATCAAAGGGTTTTGTTTTTTTTAAAAAAAAGAGAAAAATTCAGAAATTGTATATTTAAAAAAGAAGTAAACAAGCATTTTTTCCAAGACCCTTTACTCGTAAAAAAGTAATGACATACTGTATGTGGAATGGAATAAGTATTCCGCATATTCATACATGCTCATATATGCTGTGCTGAAGCACAGCAACTCTGAATTTTAAACATATGGCAGAAGAGTATGCAGATTCCAAAGTGAAATAAAGCTCACTGAAATGACCCGTTGATTTTGAAGGGAGAGACTTAAGATGAGAAAAATCAATGCCCACCGGACTCAAACATGCACACCAGACAACATGAAAACTATGGGAAAAAGCCTGCATGGTTTCCAAAGGGAACTGTTCTTTAAGCTATTTAATAAAACAATTGTTCAGCAGATGCTTGCATTTCTCTTGAGTAAAGAGTTACTCCCAAAGGAAATCAAGTTCAATAGGATTCAAAATATTTGTGGATTTATATGTTTTGGACAAACAGAGGTATGAGTTTCCCAAAGAATGGGTAACTTACCTATAAGGAACAACTCATGAAATCTGCTCTATCATTTGTTATCACAACAGATTATGACATTTGATTATACAGTATATTCAAATGCTTTGTCATTGTAATTTCAATAATGTAACTGTAAACTGCAAATGCCACACCAAATTGACTGAAAAAGAAAGCTACCTATATTACTCATAAACTAGAAAAGAATGTTCATTTAAAAAATACGTTAAATTAATGACAAACTAAATCTTTAAACTTATGTAAAGAAGGAATTCATAAATAATCTACATCCATATATGATGTTTTTAAACAATAAACTTTGTAAAACAGATACTTCCAAACAGATATTACATTCACGATTATATTACTGAAGTTGTCTCTGCATCTTTAAACACTTGGAGAGGTTTGTTTCTGGAAAACAATTCAAATCATACGTCATACCACAGTTTTGGATAAACAACAATCAAAACAGACCAGAAGAGCAATCATGAAAGGGCTAAACAACAGAGAGAAACGATAATGATGAAATGTTGATTTGCCCCTGTGTGGCAGATTAAGGAACCTGTACAGCGCGGATGTCACATTTTTTTAGCAATGCATGTACCCAAATTTGCTTTTGGCAAACATTGCTTAACTGCTGCTGTTTTTCATGAAGTCAATGAAGACTGAGTTAGATAATGAGCTGGCATGCACTTTTGAAATGTTTACTGTGTTCCTTAAAGTAAGGGGAACATGCTGGTTCTTAAACTAATTTGTTTTTTGTTGTTGGCATCCCCCACCTCTCCCCTACTACTCTGTTCTCCGCATCTTTGGAATAAACAGAAAATGACTGAATCTTTTGATACTTTTTTTTTTCCAAATGGCAAACAACTGAGCCATGTCAAGAGCCATGTTAATCTCATGTGTTCACTCTGTTGTTAACAACGAAGGAAGGGGGCTGGGGAGGACAAAATAAAATCTGTCTGCTCTGGCCTAAATGCAGGACATGAACAAGGAGACGTTCCACAAACAATGTAGTCTTTTTCTTCTGGTGGGGGGAGGTGAAGGGGAAGATGATGGTAGCAGCACTTTTGTGGAAGGAGAAGCTGCACCCATCTTGCTAGTCAATACAGCATTCAGAAAGCTTACACGGTGGGAAGAATTTCCCACCCATTGTTAACTAGGAACTTGATTTGAAAACGCAGTTTTTAATTAAAATTGGCACTTCCAAGCTTCCTGCTGGCATCCACCATCTTGCTAAACACTGAGCTCATTTGTGGTTCCAGCAGTTTGCAAACGCACCCTCAGAGGTGACAAACCAATTCCCATAGTGCCACCCCGACTCAGTCCTTAGTCCCCATCCTATCATGAGCAAATGGGAAATTTACTCCAGTAAGACAAAGCAAGGACTGTAAGTTTTAGCCTCATTTGGCTATAATCGGCAGATCCCAGTCTTTATTACTTTTAAGGCATTATTAACGGACCAGAATTCTTCAGAAATGTTCAGAGGAAAACAGGGTCAGTTATTTTCGAGGCTTCTACATGCTTCACTTCACTCACATATCCACAACCATCATTATGGCTAGAGATCCCACTGCTTAGCTTAAATTTTGTTCTCTTACAACTTATGCTCCCAGGAAATATTCAAAGATAGGCATTCTAAAATACTACCAAGAACAACAAAAATTTCTAGATAGATAAGATAAAGAATTTGTCTGTTTCATGTGAAAGGACAAAATGGCTAGTTTGTTTTGTTGATTTAATGAATATATCAGCATTTGCAATGCATTCTGACTTAAGGGATCTCAAACGAAAAGCCTAGTTACAGCTCTGTTAAAGAAACCAGCAAAATATCTTCATTGAGTAAGAAATCACATCTCATTACGCAGTACCTTCTTCTAAACAGTCCTTTGGAAAAAAAAAGAAAAATTACCTATTTTTTCTAGCTTTGCATATTCCAAGATCTTGAAGGACAAGCTGGGAGGGTGATTTTTTCTGTTTGGTTTTTTTGTTTTGTTTTGTTTTTTTTTAATTTTATTTGGACTGATGTCTTTACAACATCTAACATTGTTAAGTTCACTACAAAGGATTTCATTTCATCTTACAGTAGAAGCAAAATATTATGCAAATTGAATAAAGGACTTCACAAGACTATCCAGTTCATGTGAACACTAGCTAGCAAAGCAAGCTGTTGTTGGCTTTTGAAAAATCTGTCAACAATTAAGTTCATCAAAAGGAAATTCATAAACCGATTTAGCAGAAATGTCTCACAAAGCCTGAATGCTGTAAGGTACATTCATGTATTCAGTTCAGTTAAAGTTCTATTCATGAATTAAAGTAATTACCAAAGACTCATATATTTGTACTAAAAGCTTGCTGAATGTACAAATCCAAATATAGAAAGAACCTCAAGATATCTAAATTACTGCAATTTGGTGTCATTTACAGAATGATCTTCCAGTGGGAATAAATCAGTGTTCCAAGCCTTCTCATATTATTCTGAGAAATACCATCTTTCAAAAACTAGCACAAAAAAATGAAAGATATTTAACACCTACGCTCAGTGTCCATTTACCAACTTACATATTATGTACTTCTGAAAAAGATCTTTGTTACTGCATTTAGAACATCCTAGATTGTTTACTTAAGCCAGAGGAGAAGATCTTAATTCTACAGAGCATGAGAGTTCCTCAATCCTGACACCAAAGCAGGTAAGTCAACAAAAGAATCTGTCTGCACTGCAGACTGTCCATGTCCCAAAATCCTGTAACAGGGTACACAGAGCCCTGCGAAAAAAGTGATTCTTTTGTTTCGTGATTTTTCCAAACCATGGTTAGCAATCTAGAGAAGTCTCTCCAGGAAATTACAGGCTTCATTATGGAAATTCTCCCTTCACTGCCTGTTAATTTGATTAGCAGACTGCAGTTTATTCAGAATTTTGCACGTATACACCACTTGACCAGATTTGACTCATCACACATGCCCTGTGTTGAAGACTATTCTGGCTTCTTCCAGTAATGAATTTGTGTTGATTTTGTAAGATCCTGTTCATGACCTTAAAGCTAGTTCATAGGGTCAGACCCTTCATTTTTCTTGTTCAGCTATTACTTTCTGCCACTGCTTTTTCATTATTCAACCTCCAGTCTTACAGGAACAGGACTTGGCTGATACTTATTTGCGAAATTCTTTGCCTTCTGATCTCAGGAATTTTGAAACTCTGTGCTTCAGAGTGTCTGATTAAATTTGAATTAGGATTCTGTCCTTAATCTAGTGTGCGGCAAATGTTTCAGCTTTAGTCTGAGACAGTTTATAAGAACAGCAACAAATAAATTTACATTGTATTGGAAGAAATTGATTGGGCAACAACTGCTATGCTCTCTTTCCACATTTCTAGATGACACTTACCCAGTGGCTACTGTTTGTTTCCTTTCACATATGAGCACAGTGCAGATATTGCCAGAAAAAGTTAATGTTGAAATAAATTTAAGGTTCCAAAACCATACTAGAAATTTTAAAACACAGTAGTGATTGTACCATTATTCCCCAAATAAATTGTCCTATACTTAACTATAAAGTATTTGGGGCTCAATTTAAAAAGAAATCCAAATATTAAGGTAAAAGTTGTGTGTGAAACAAGCAACAAGCAGTTTCCACCCCATCCTGTAGAGATACTACATATTAGTTGTACAGCTATGATTAATCATAATATTGTTCATCGTTCCACATCAGATTCAGTGATTTTTATGGACATCTGTTTTCTTTCACATTTACCACATACATAGATGTAGTGTCACTATTACAGATTTGACTCATCCAAAAACATCACAAGTCAACCACTAAATCAGTGAGGAATACGCAGCCCATTAGAAGCCATGGATAATATAAGATCCATATGGCCTTGGGGAAAATTACTGAATTTGCCAGGCCATCAAGCTCCTTGCATACTGCCTTGCTGGAGATGAGGTGGTGCTTGGCAAGCAAGCCTTTTGAACAGTGGGCATCCACAAAGCTCATGGAAGCTGGTGGACATAACTATCTTCTACTCAGCCTAAACTAGGGATTAAGAAAATACTCCTTTTGTTTAGCAATAAATATAACAATAGAAGCTACAGGCTAAATCACGAATCAGCGTGACAAGGCTGGAGGCGGAGCTGGGCCATGCAGCCTGAGGGATCTTCCCCAGAGTCAAATGCAAAAGTGGGAGTTGGACTTTGCTTGTTACAACAACTACTACTTGTCAGAAGCAAAAAACATTCAGGAGCACAAGACGACAGTCCAGAGATTGGTCCACAGAGGCTAGTGAAAACAGCAGTATGGCCCTCAAAGAAAAGCAGAAAGCTTTTTGGCCAAAGTGCTGGCTGCTGGAACTGAACGAAGAAACATTTGAGGGTGTTCAGAGAAATTAAGACTAGAGGAATATTATTTTAGTGAAATAGGACTGTATCAAGGACATATCTGAGAGTTATCACAATCTATCTCCTCCCTGCAGTAGCAACCTGTGAGGCCCACACACTGAGTAGTTACTGGGGCTAAGGGGGAATAATTAGGAAGATAAGATCCCAGAGGTCTTTCCAGTAAAGTTTATAGTGTCAGCAGGGCAGAGATGTGTCCCTGACACACTTTCCTCTAGATGACCTCTTAGCGTGTTAAGTAAGGCATTCCCCAAGGAGTAGAGTTACACAACCGCACCTGCTGTGACTTAAAACAAAGGATGGAGAGGATCTCTCAAACCCATTCAGGAGAGGGGAGAGTACACTCATCGCCAGGCAGGCACTGAAGAAGGCCTCAGCCATTTTAATGGTGCGTAGATGACACAGCTGTACAAGCATCCGAAAATGTGAGATTTAGACATCAAGCTGCACTCAGAATTTGCCCAAGAGAGAACAAACCTGTGCCAAGGCTAAGGGAGGAGGAGCCACTCTGATCTTATCTGGCAATCAGACTACCGCTGATCCCAGCTGTGAATGCGGACACTATGGCTACCTTGCCAGCCATGACAGGGCCACACTATGTCAGAGCCAGAGGTATAGCCAATGGAGCTCCTGCCACACTGCCAGTGGTTCTCTTCTGCCATGAGAGAGGGCCTGGGCTCAAGAAAGGACCACCAAAGACACAGGGAATTCATATTTGACTGCTCCTGCCACCCTTCTCTTCCCATGATACCTCTCCATACCACACTTCTTGACCCAAAAACGTTCTCACAAGGGGGAAGAGGACTCGGCACCAAGCATATGCTCTGATTGGGATTGCTCATCAGGGTTCAAACCTAAATTGTCAGAAGTGGGAACTCCACCCTTGAAGTACTCTTCTCTCCAGAGAGAGAACATGGTTATTACCAGCTCTGAGGCAACCTGCTGGCACATAGCAGCATGAGGCACCTGTGTACATTCCACTTTGGGGCATCATATCCCCCACATCTCTCCATCAGTCTAGCTCTTATTTTGCAGTTTGTGCTTGATGCAATTGAAAGACTCCGACTGACTTCACTAGGTTTACATCAGATACCTAATGGAAATTCATATTGGAGAATGATCGACTAAAGGCTGCAGGATTTATCATGTAATTTTTTGAGGGAATGGACAGTTGCTGCCTGCTTCATACCAAAATGCACACCAGAGGTGCTTAAAGTAACAAACCAACTTCTAGCTCCAAACCCCTATTTTATCTCTGAATTTACTTATCTTAACCCAAGTGATAGACAGAAAGCTTAGCTTGAATTTCTTTTCTTTATAGCTTTTCCTACTGACTTTCTCTGAATTTCTCTACTATGCATAGAATCATCATAGAACATGTTGGGTTGGAAGGGACCTTTAAAGGTCATGTAGTCCAGCCCCCCTGGTCTCTCTATCTGCCCCCAGTCAGAGTAGAGAGCTGGATACCTAATTTTAAGTTGTTACCTTTGCGATGCTTTAGTGCCATAAGTTTCTTTCCAAATGAGTTAGGTTAATATACTTATATTAGTACAACAGTATGCAATTTTTACAAAGCACCTATTTGACATTTAAGCTGTGTGCAATTGTTGGCAGCCTACTGACATAGCAGAGAAACCAGATTTGCAGAAAACTCTCTCCTCCTGCAAATTTTCTAAGAAATATCTCATATTGAGTACATTAAAAAAAAAAAAAAAAGCTCTGAACATCTTCTAAAAGCTTAGCACTTACGGAGGAAAGGCAAAACAGATTGGAGTAACTAAAGAACACAGAGAAGGCAAGTGATTTGTGCTAAAGCAGTCAGGAAATCACAAGCCTAGAAAGAGCATGAAGAAAACTGGCTGTGCTCTGCCAGTGCTACTGAACAATACCCCACTGCACAGCTTTTTAAACAGTTTTTAACATTTAGCCCTTTTTAAACATGTAATTGTGCTGTGGATACTAATTTCCCCAGATCCAAGTATAATAATTCTTCTAAATATTTGGTCCATCTCTATTGTAAGCTCTTCTTAAGACAGCTACAAAATATTGCTAATATTTTTGAGTTAATAGTGTGTTTAGAAGGTCATGTCAGGTTATTGCTGGGAGGATTAAAAGATTTTCTTTCCTCCAGAGCCCTTTGTTATAAGAAACCAAGGAAATTTAAAACAGGATTTATTCCTTCGAACCGGGACAAACCAACAGAGTACCGTGGCAAGAGCATGAAGCAAGAGCACTCTGGGCCAGGAAACTTACAAAGAAAGCTTTCTTCAAACTCAAAAGTTAAGCTGAAATTTTAAAACTCTTAACGGTTCTACATTACGGGCAGCAAAAGACAACTGGTTTTGCAGTCATTCACACTTCCAAGTCTTCTTTCAAAATATCATGGTACAATATCTGGTAGGCTGTCACCAACACAGGTAGACGTTTTCTGGCACATATAAGCTTCATTTGGTACTTGTCAAGCCAAGCCCTGCTGCCTGCTTCCACTGTCACCGGCAGGAAGAAAGGACAGCGATGAGCATCAGCAATGACTGCAAGGTGGCTCAGCAGAGAAACAGGAAAGACAGGCAGGAAGGAAGAAGAGAAAAAGGAAAACCCAGGAAAGTTTGGTCTCAGATGTCAAAACAAATCTACTGACAGATATAATGAATTTTCCCAACAGATGTTACTTAGAAACAAACGAGACTCTCAAGACTTAGGATCATGCCTGTAGGAAGTTTTAAGTCAAGTCTGCATCTTTATATGTCTTGTCATTATGTTAGTCAACTGCTAATATAGAGTAATGATGAGATCAGGCTGAATGGTAGGTCAAGTGAAGTGGACGTGCCCTCTGACGACTTAGTTTAAAATTGGAACGCATCAGTATTATGAAGTGATGGTGGATGTCCCAAAGTTCATTGCTCAGAATGTAACTTCTTTGGAATACATCAAAACACGGTAAATCCAAACCCCTAACAAGGCGTTAGGTATCATGGTGTTTTCTGCCCTTAATCTTTCAGACTGATCTCTCAAATGCACACAGCTTAGAACAGCTTTCTACACGCACCTTATCCTGAAAAAAATTCTACTTAGATTTTTTTTTTTATCTCTCTCATTAAAGTGACCTTAGCATGGCATTCACTTCTAAACATTGCATCAAACTAGCTTTTTGAGCAAATGAAAGCAAGAGCATTGATCACATGCTCAAATTCTGCTGGAACTGGGCCTACAAATATTCTGACCATTTCCAAATGCATGTGTCATGCCATAATGGATATCCTGAAAAAGAACTGATGCAACAGTACCGACAGAAATATTTACATATATTTTTAAAAGACTTCATCAACAGGTGGCTTTCATCTACTACACAATATTGCTAGCTTAGCTACTGCAACATTGTGAACAGATGTTTTTAAGTATCATCAATAGGATTACTCTAGAATTTACTCATCATAAATCAGCATACTGCAATGTCCTTTCTGGTGGGCAGTTAGTTAATATATCCTGCTTCCATCAGTTCATCTATATAATAGTTCACATGAGGATGAGTGAGCTCACTTCTATTTGAGATGACAGCTTGATGCTGCATTTCAAGGCTTAGCCTAACTTGCCCTTCCTTGAGGTCAGGCAGCAACCAGCCCCAGAAAACATGTTTGTTAGATGTGACTGAAAACAGTTTAGCACTTGCATTAAAGTAATAATTAAACATGAACAGTGTGCCTTGATGTTGTTTAAATGAATGACACATTCCATGCCCAGAGGAGTTTTCAGCCCAGTTCTGTGACAGACAAAACATAATAATTGATCCAAGAAGAAATTAATGAAAAGAGTGCCAGGAGGTTAAGTAGGCTATCATTCTGATTGAACCATATTTTATGGTGTTACTCATATAACATACCTCGACAAAGAGGGTGGAGCTCAGTCTGATCCAGCACGCCTCCACTAAAAAAGCTGGCACAAAATATCAGATGGGTTTGTTCACAGCTTCCTCTTGAGAGCTGTTACATAATCTGCAAACAAGAAAAAGAGACAGAAGTGGAAAATAACTAGATACAAATTTCAAGGAAAAAAAAAATATTTACATGCATCTACCTTAGTAATTCTAACCTGGACAGAAAAAGGAAACTTGAGTTTCCCCTCAGCTACATAAACTCTCTAATTTAAAATAGCTTTTCACAGCAGATTTTTTTTTTCACAGTTTATATCAGCTAGACATTTCCCAGAAATGCAGAGCAATTGATATTGTTGACATCTCTACCCAGAAGTTTCTCGTCTCTCTCTAAATCATAATGCTGAGCACAGAACGCTAAGCCAAGTGACCCTAGATACACACCACACACAAAAAAACCACTGGGGAGTAAGCGAGCACTTAGAGAAATCTAACTGTTTTTTGGGTGCCTAAGAGGAACCATCTCCTCTTCTATAAGAGCTGAAAGCAGCTGCAAAGACAGAACTGGAAGGGACACCCTAGGATGCCCAATTAGGAGACCAGAGCGCACTTCACATCATGCAGTACTTAAAATGTGAAGGGGAAAGGCGGAGCAGAGGGGCAGGGCCCACATCAGCGTTCAGTGGCCATGTCCTAATGCCTCATTGTACGAGTCTGTGCAAAAGCAGGCAGCAGAGGCTCCACAGATGCAAACACCCAGGACAGACTGTACACCCCTCTCCTGCCGCAGGGCAGGGAGCCTGTCCTCCTCCACCTCCCCCTAGACACCCCAGGAAAACAAACCCATGCTGCTGCAAGCAATCCCCGCACCAGGGAACATTATGCCTTTCTCAAAGGTGCAAGGCATGAAGGCCTGGATACACCAAGTAATCCCTGAACTCAGGAACATTATGCCTTTCTCAGAGATGCAAGGCATGAAGGCCTGGATACACCACACCAAGGAACTGTGTCTGGATAGAAGGGCCTAAACACAAATTTTCACCTGCTGAATCTCCAGATAGGCTTCTGCTTAGCACAGTTCCAGTTGCCACAGGAGAGATTCAGCACATCTCACTTTGGGGGTCCGGTACATAATCTGCAGCTGAGGCAGCCCCCTTGGCTGCCGACAGGCAACAGAGAGGAGCAGGCCATTTCAGGCCACACTTCCTCCAGCCTGTTTGAGACATCTGTTTCCAGAAATGCTCTGTACCATGGAAGAGTGTCCATTTCTCCAGTTAGAGTTATAAACAGAGCCATATTTAGCTAACTGAATCCCAGCCTCTGATGGCTTCATTTCCGAGTGACATTCCTGAGGTGCCGGCTTCCAGGTATACTCAGAACAGGCTTCCCCACTCTTAACAGCACTTCCCAGTTTAGCATCTGTCAAATGGTTCCTCATTACGCATGGATTTTAGGCATTTAATTCAGAAGACTGTACTAGAAGGCCTACATTCAGCACTATAAATATAAGTCTTGTGCATCTAAGCTAGATTCGGAAGGGCACCTGGCCACAGAGGCTCTGCCTTGTACCTGGCCTGTGCCACGCGAGGGGAGACTAGTTCGAATGGACAAGAAGAGATGGCTCAGCCTCTGACAGCTGATGAGGTTACTGTGCCTGAGTGTCCCCCTCACCCTCCCTGCACTGATATTTGAGCTGTTCGTAAACCAGCTGCTGAACCACTGGAGTTATTTAGCACTTTAGGGTGGGGTAAACAGCTAGAGGTGATAACCACACTAGCTGTCTCAAGCTGGCAGCAACACATAAATCAATCAGAGGCCTCAGGCACACTGAAATGGGATAGGCAGACAGCAGCAAACTAAGCAGGAATCCACTTAAGCTAGCCAGTAGGAAACACAAAGACAAGTGCAGTATAAGATCACAAACACACACACATGCACACACAGACATGCACACACACTCTTACAAACTGGCTTGGAGACTGTACTCTGTAACCCAAGTGTCAGGACATTCATCAGTCTCAGCCGCAGTTTCCTGTTCTTCCTCTGCTGAGAGATTTTAACCTACATCTTCCAGCAGAATGTCAGCTACCAACTGCCACAGCAGGTTCCCGCTGTCCTGCCCGCCACCCATACACACACACCTTTTTATTTTCTTTCTTTTTAAAAAAAACTATTCCACTTTCTAGTTGCCTGTTAGTCTCAATGGATAGAGACCTTTCTCTCCTTCCTCTGTAGTAAATATCCTAAAACAGATTCTCCAGAAATCATCCTATTTCTTACCCTCTGAATACTGCATAGGGAAAATACAGCAGGAACATCAGTAGGAGGGCGCCACATACAAAAACCCCAGCCCTGGCTAGTGTTGCAGCACTCTCCTGAGTAAAAGATTTTTTTCATCCACCAAAACAGGCAAAAGATCTGAATCGAAATCTCCTGTCTGAAAGGTAAGAAAGAACCTTAATGAATGGTTGATTCAACACCACACACCAGGCCTTTTTCCCATGAAATTGTACATATTCTCTACACACTTTGCTGTAACCACAAGTGAGACAGGAAAGAAAGGGGATGAGAATACTTTTCTCTCAGTTTTAAGATGTGGGCTACAGACCCAGGGATTGATGTGGTCAGGACTCAGGCAGGTGGCACAAACTCAGAAACAGACTGATGGGTCCTGTGGGAATTTCACTAGCAGAAACTAGCCCAGAAAGAACTGGGATAGCGAGAGAGAAGGTTGGTGGGAAGACAGAGGAATGCCAGTGACACCTAGAGACATCCTTAAGCTCCAAAGAGTCATTTAAATGTAATTCCTCCCATTAATCTAGCCCACTAGCTCTGGTGGTTCAATTGCCTGCACAAAGAATTGTGCTATGCTGCCAGAAAGCTGCATATCTATGGGAACAGGTGGAGAATTTCAGCCATCACCTCTGCGCTGAGCACTTATTTTCTTGGGATGAAAGCAGCAGCTGCAATGGGCAGGAAACGAAAATACCATGCCTGTTCATACATTCTTTTCATACAGTTTGGAGAACGCTTGCCCTCTTCATTATGCTAAGCACTGGCAGATAATACAACTTCCCTCTATAACCATATGCACTGTGTATACGGATTGCGTCCAACATTAACCTACAGAGCCATTCTAAGTAAAAACACATTAAAGAGAACTGTACTTAAAAATAGAGTTGTAATCATGTACTGTACTCAGTGTGCTTAAATAGCGCACGTAATACAGTTCAGTATAATAACCACTCACTACTCAGGTTTCTAACACGAAGGAAGATACAGAATGGAATTACATTTCGGCCTGGAACTAACTCTGGAGTACAGCCAGTCCCATACGATCCATAAAAATTCTTGTGTCAAAATGATGTGTCCTGTTGTCTTGATGCCTTGATCAAGGTTTCAGAGTTTTTCATTTTTTCGACATCCTCCACGTTAACAAACTTACACTGAACATATGTTAACCTAACGGCACCACCACTAGAGCTCTGCTCAGGAATCTATTCCTTTGTGATTTTTTTCATCAGCATATGCAGTAGCGCATGGTGTCCCTGTATAGCTAGAACCCTTCTGTATAAATTAGTCACTTGAAAAGGTAGTGAAAATGCAAACATCATTGCAAAAATTTCCCTTTCACCTGCAACCACCTTACCATGTTACATTCTTATAAACCACTGATGAACTGAATACAATAAAGTAACAGTAATACATAGCCCTCTTGTAAATAATCCTGAATTACAGAGTCCTCAATAATCATATAGGTCTTCGGAAATTAAATTAGCATGCTCTTGTTATATACTTAAACTTCCTGGTTTTCATTCAGGTTTCCCATCTGAACTGAAATGAGATAATCAATTTCTGTAGTTATTCAAGGATTTTTTTTTTTTATTAATTTCCTGTTTCCTTCAGTTATTTGCATGGAAGAATCAGAATGGCAGTATGCCAGAGATATGGAATAAAGGTAAAACGAACAAGTGTCCTGTATTTGCATAAAGTCTCTCCTAATCTTCTGATAAGCCACTGAAATAATGAGAAAAACCAATCCACATTATAACATGGTAAAACCTTCTTAAGATTATTAAGTAACCTCTGCCCTCCTGGTGGGATACAGGTTCCTCCTTCCTTCAGCTGTAAGCTCCAGCCAGCAGATGGTTAGTGCTTTCGATCAAAAAAGCAGTGAAGTGCACCTGACAAGGGAGGATTGTTACCAGAGGATGCGCGCAATGACATACCTGCTTTCCCCTGGCTGGTGCACCAGCCAGGGAGGATTTGATCCAGCAAGACAGGAATGCATGGTTAGAGACCTCCAGTTGTTAGAGACTGAATACATATGAGGGCTAAGATTTTTGAAGCCAAATTCCTATTAAAAACAATAGAAATTTGGGTGTACAAATCCCTTAGTCTCTGTCCAGCCAAAGCAATTCCTCTCCCCCCGGCCTCTAGCTGCTACCCATTGGTTAGCACGGCTGGTACAACTTTTTAAAAGGATTTGTTGCACAAAGAGAGAGACTTATTAAAAACAGAAAAGAATGTGTTGTGCCTCTGTAGCCAGGATCATAGTTTAAAAATCTGTGGGCCGGATTTTTCTGAATGCTAAAAAGATACAAACCAGTTATAAACCCACATGAACCACCTAAGCTCAAGTATATGACTGTTTTTCCATCTCCAGTGATTCAAAGGAGGTATGTTTACTACTGCAACTGGCACAGCACACTTCCAGAAGAGACAAAAAAAAAAAAATGTTTTCATTAATATTTTTGCCCTTTTAAACACTTTTCTTCACCATTTATTGGTTCAGAGACTATGATTCACTTTAGGATAACTTAATATAAAACCAAAATATTTTCATCTTATTTTACAGTGATTGTCTTTTGCAATAAATACCCACCGAATTACCAGGCCAACACTCATGAGATCCCTCTTCTGCCTTCCCATTTCACTCTATAGGTGGACTGACTAAAATACAAGGAGGATAGTTACCTTTTTTTGAGCTAACAATGTGCAATTCTCGTCTCTGTCCAAGGTGAATTTCACCCCAGGAGGACCAGCAGCTTAGTGCATATTTGTGACCAGACCCCAAACTACTTGTACAACTAGCTCTTCTATTAGTTTCTATTTAAGTAATGTGACTTCAGTTAGATATTTGTGCATTTGCCAGGAATGAAGGGGGGAGAAATAAAGCAGCCCTTTAAAAACTTTCTCAAAGCAGCTGGAGGACAAATCAGCTGACGAGCATGTTTATTGCTCTTAAATAATTTGGGAAGCAAAGAGGGGCCATTTCAGCGTTGAGAAACCTGTTACTGAGTAGAAGAGACTCTAGGTAAATTGCCGTGTTTTCTTTTTCTTTTTGTCTGCTTCGTTGAGGACTATCACAGCAAGATTTTTATTATTTTCCTGTTACAATTCTTTCTGAGATGAACAGAGACATCCATTGTCAATCCAGCATCCTAGGGTGTTAGCTGCCTGCCTGCCAGAAAGCCAAATCCATGATATTACAGACATACTGCCAAACTTCAGCTAGTGATCTAGCCATTGCCCAATGCTGTTCGTGAGCACTAATAAAACTGTCACGTGTGACTCAGACCAGACCGACCAGAAGTGACCACTGGCACTAGGGAAGGGCTGGGGGAACCAAGGACACAGGTAGTATTCTGGCCAACCTTCCTAGTGGAGGTGAAAAATAAATCATGTCAGACCGTTCTATTTTGTTCCATGTTTATGGCCCACAGGTGAAGGGAGAAACAGAAGATAGGATCTCGAGTTTAGTAAGATTGTGACAAATGCTGCATAACACGCCCCCAACACTTTCATCAGTAAACTAGTAGAAGAAAGTTCTGCAGAACACATTGCTTTATCATTCTTGGATGAAAACTGTATTGTTATTACTTTATTTTGAAAAGATTGACTAAAGCCCAGTTAGAAGTAGAATGATGGAATATCAAGGTAGACTTTAAATTTACAGGGCATCCGGCTGTGAAGAGCAGAAGGACCTTCACAGGACAAGTTCAAAGGGTTGTCAACTAATCATTGGCTGTGAAATCAGTGGGATGAAATTAAAAGACAAGTTCTGCACCTCAGCAGGAAAATCAAATACACAATTACAAAGTAGAGAAAAGCAAGTCAGCTGAAGAACTGCAGAAAGATCTTAGACACAACCATGTCCAAGCTGAGCTAGCAGTATGATTCTCTTGCAAATACGGCATTTTATGAGATGTAATTAGTTCACACTCCTTGGCACTAGTGATGCCTCAAATCAAAAATACAGTCCAGTTTTGAATGATATGTTTCAAGATTTATGCAGACAATCTGAAGAGTCCAGAGAAGAGCAACAAAAAAAACCAACCCCACACCAGGTTGGAATATACGATCTAGGAAGAAAAGCTGAAAGATTTGGGTTTGTTTAGTCTAGAAAGGAGACTGAGGGAAGACATAAGTCTTCAAATATGCAAGATTCTGTTATAAATATGACAGTGATCAACTGTTCTTCATGTCTAGCAAGGTTAGAAGAATAGTTCCGTTTACCGTGTGGCAAAAGAAGATTTGTTAGCTATTAGAACAAAATAACTAACAAAAACAGCCACTGGAATAGCTCACCGGGGCTGGTCATGGAATCCTCATCACTGGAGTCCATTATGGAAAGGTTTGACAAATCCCTGTCAAAAATAGTCCTTGGCTTGGCTGCAAAAGAGAGATGGACTGGTCGCCTGAGCTCCTTCCCATTCCTACACTTCTATGATTTACTAGGGAATATGCAGTTTCTTGCAAAACCCACTGTTTTTAGGGGTTTAACAAGTCACACTGACTAATATACTGCATGCAAAAACCTCTATCCTGATGCCAAATATTTCAAACTCTATTTAAAACTTTACCACTGTAAAAACTGTTATGCTCTAGCAGGAAAATCCAGGAAGTAGTACTCTGCAATATTATGGTATCAAGGGAGAAGCCAAGTCATTTCAAAAGACCTTTCAAAATCTCATGTGTGACCACAGGACAAGGTCAGAAAAGGCCAATGACATTTCTCCGTCAGAAGGTAAGAAAACACCAACACAGTTGGGGTTGTTACAGTCTGACAAAAACCAATGCACAGCAGTGGCTGAAGACTACATGGAAATTGATTCAACACACTGTTACAGAACTCTCTGGTGTCCAGCACATCTTGAGTATAAAAACTAACATCTCACAAGCTGATACATTTCAGAAGCTTTCACCCTGAAGCTACCTGGGGATGCTTATAACTGATGAACCTGGTGAATTTATTGAGCACATCAGACATTTAATAAGTAAGGAATCCCTGAATACTTAGAGCGTCGCATTAGAAAAGTGACTACTTATTGTCTGGAGCAAACTATAATCAGTTCTTTGCACGAGGGCATAGAAAGCACTTGTGGATTGTGAGCCGCGCCCAAAGAGCCCATTACAGACCCATCGACAAAGGCATTGCTTCATACCGTGTGTGACACATCTACTACAAAGAACCCAACTCCTGTTCAGACCTTACATGCCATTGAGCAAAAACAAGAAAAAAGAAAGGAAGACTACTCCAAAAATTGACAAGAATGAGAAGATACGTTAGAGGCAGCAGTACTACTGGCTATGGCAGGAAATACCGTTGGAAGCAGTAAGCGTGGTGATGCCACTTAACTGATGAAAGCATCAAGCCTAGCAAAGGCCTGCGTAGACACAATAGCATACTGTTAAATTCTATGACAAAAATCCAGTCAAGCTAAAATCTTTAACACTTGAGAGACATTATCATCTTGACAAAAGAGCCACTGGAATAGCTCTGCTGATCTGACACGGCATAATTCAAAAAAGTACTTAAGCTCCCAAAGTCTCACAAACTTCAATGGTATCCAGGCAATTGGTGAATGCCATCTTGGTCAGAAAGATTCTCCTGAGTTATTTCCCTTCAGGAGCATTTCACAAAAGCATCTGAAGACAGCCTGGAAGAATGTGAACTACCTGCAAGGACGATTCATAAACCAATAGCCAAGGGACTTGAAGAAGCTCAGTTTTCTTGCTAAAATGTTTAATGCAAGTTTCTGCAAAACATCTTTCTGTTTTAGGACATTTCTATATACAGATTCTGTTTTTCAGACGTCCCATTCCTGCATTCCTTGCAAACCCAAAACACCCGCTGACATCATTAGGCAATGTATTGGCATCAGAAACACGGGACTAAGCCAACAGAGGTTGTGGGTAGCCAAAACTGCTGGAGACAGTTCGTCCCGGTTCGGTCAAACTAACTTTTGAAATCACAGCTGGTTCACAAATTGTGAACCTCCTAGGGTCCTAGCAGACCCCACTCGCCGTTACTGCTAGCAGCTCTTTGAGAAGCTTATCCACCCATACTCAGCGCAGATGGTCACGCTTCTTCCCTCCTCAGCCCTCACAAGCTAGGACCCAGAAGTCCCTTCTCCTATGCTTCGGGAAGCAGCTATTCCCACTTCCTGGCCCAGCCCCACTCCTATGCTCTCTGGCCCCACTCCCGGAACCAATTCATATGCAATGGGCTACACATCCTGCTGGTGGAGAAGGGCTAGGAGGGACTGTCTTGAAAAGATTTAACATCTTATTAATGAATACAATACGAACTTCAAAGTCCTATTGGGGAGCAGTATTTGTGTAATGGCAAGAAAGAAAAACAAATGTATCTTGAATCCTGACACTACTAAAGGCAGCAGAGGGAAACACCCAGGGAGCCAGGATTTCAACCAACAGTTCATTTGAGTACCCATTCTTGTAGTGGATGGAAGGAATCTGCTTGAGAGAAATGCAGTAAAGGGAGATGGACGGAAAACAGAGATCACAAAGGCAAAGTGCAAGGGTTTAAAAAAAGCCAGAGTGAATTATAACAAAAGCAGCTAAACCAAACTTAAACCGATGTTAGTTAATGTGGGGAAAAAACATTATTAGTATTAGCTAAATAGGCCTCCTATCCTGTAAAGAGTCAATGAGCACTTCATTTTCTGCTATTTGTACTTTGTTTAAAGAACCTTTTTCATACTTTTACAAGCCACACTTATGACCACCATATAACCCAATGTATATAAAGTGCAGGGAAGCTGCAGATTCAGGACTAACTCTGCTCTCAATCTGGCAAAAGAATTTTGACCATTAGCTTGCAGGGGAGGGAGCAAATCCAGCCTGTGAAGTGAAAGTCTGTTCTTCACATAATCGGGCTCAGTTGCCCCCACGCAGCTGACAAACTCTTGGAAAGGTTAGCCACCTCTCTGGTCCTGAACATGTTCTCATCTCCTACATTTTGACAAAACCCGATTCTTGGATTTAACAGGTCTCATCCAACTATTTACTGCTGAAGGTTGGGGATGTGTGACCCCTGGGACAATCCCTGAGGAAAATGCAGAATCTCAAACGCAAGACTGTTCAGAAAATCCCTTCCATATACGGGTACCACTGTAAGGCAAAAATCCTTTTCCTTTACTATAATAGAGCTGGCAGTTCAAGATTCGATTGTAGAGTTGCTTTCTCTGGGCGCAGTAATATACCAGTCTTGAGTGCAGCACACTCCTATCCAGTGAAGCAGGCAGATAGAACCATGATTTTTGTTTTATTTACTTTTCAGGCAATGATATTATACAGGGAGAAAAGAGAAAAAGATAGGCCAATATCAGTATGACTAATATCTTTAAATTAGTCAGTTACAGGTCCGAGTTTTCTTTCTGCAAAACTGCTACTGAAATCCAAGGGCCAATTCTTGGTAATATCTTTTGTTTTCCCAGACAGCATATCACTGGCACAAACCCTTTGCCATTCTTCCTCCCAGCCTCCTCAGATATTGGATGATGTTCACAGATTGAACCCACTGGACTATGGACATCATCCACTGGGAGAAACCCCATTTTGTAGTTTTCCTCCTACCTGACTGCTCTGCAGTTCAGTATCTTCTTCCACTAACTCTCTCCTCTACCTCCTCTTAAGAACATTAGTTTTCCTCTTTCAGTAGAGCCAGTGTACAGATATTCCAAAAAAAGAAGCCAAGAGCTCTAAACACTCTCCAAATTTCTTCATTGTAGTGTTTGGCACATAAGGAAAACAACTTTTGACACGATGAGTGTTTCTCATTATGTTGGCAAGAAAAGATTTGAAACTACATTTCCCATCAGGCATCACAACTTGCTTTTGATGGTTCTGAAGCCACTACATTACTCTACCCATGTCAATAATCATTATTACAGGTGGATCAAAAATAAATTAATCACCTGAAAACTAAGTAAATATAAAATCTCCACACACACAAAAAAAAAAATCAGCAGAAGAATTATCATACTTCGGCAGCCTTGTTTTCTATGAATACATTTTATGCTTGGTTTCTCATTTCCAGAATATGTCTTTTTCTTCATTGCTATATTCACTTGCAACTAAGGAATGTGAAATAGTTCTTCAAGCCTCCTTGAAGTCTACAATGAATTGTGCAGCCAGACAAGGTTGTTTCAAGCTTAGCTTTTAACTTTACATTGGCTTTGGGGGGAAAAAAAAAAAACAAAAACAAACGATAGAAGAAAACACTGTTTGGTTCTGGTGATTAATTTCACAGAATTTCCAGGAACATGTAAGCCACATATCAAAACTTTGTAACTTAAAGTCCCATTTTGGGATCTGGAAGAGTCTGCAGTTAACATTCATTGGAATTACAATACTTCATCATGCAGTGGAATCTGTTTTCAATGGCATCAAAATGTGGGTTTAGTTTAACAGCACTTTTACACAGATTAAGGCAAAAAGTTCAGGACATATTTGATAGTCAGAGAAGAATGTTTTTTGAATGAAGCAATAAAAATAAAATTTCAAAACCTCCTTTGACAGCAGATGGGGTTCACCTTTTGCATCCTTGACCAAATCTGAAGGAATTCAGTTGATGCCAATGGAATGAAACTGCTGTAGAAACACTTGGGGCAGTTCTACCCCGTTTGAAATCAGCAGCAAAACTCCCACTGACTGCAGATCCCATACGTATAGCTCACAGGCACAGCACTGCTCTTGGTTGGCCTACTAACCTTTGTGACTTAACACATGCTACGCTTCCCGTTTGTAGTCTCTGAGGTAAGCCCTCTGTGCTGTTGAAGGTTCCTGGCCTAAGGTATCATTTTCTTTGTTTACTGTCTGGCTGCATAGATGTCTGGCACAGATTTCAAAGTACAGTAGCTCAAAAATATGCTCGGTGCATATGTGCATAAACCCTGTAATGCGTTGCATCACACATCCTGCATCCGAAACTAAAATCACGTACCTAGTGCTCTCTGTATTATTCATGGTTTGCATGAAGCAGGTAATAAAATGCAGCCGTATCAGTAGCACGGCTTAGTAGTTTAGCATCATTGACTAAAGTGGATTTATTCCAGAATGACATTAAGTAAATGAGTTCAGGATCTTTTTCTTTATGTGTCCAAAAAAGAAACACACAAAATACTCTGAGAGATCAGCACGGTTCACCTAATACAGTTTCCATCTGTGCCAACATTCACAGCACATACAAGAAATGCTATACTGTACAGTTACTGAATTACATTTCCTCCAGTTTTGCAGGGCTTGGCACAGTCAAATGCTCCAAACAAATTCAAAAGCACGTTAAAAAGTACCAACTTGGTCTCAATAAAACAAGTGTCTCAAAGCAATAAGAAAAATATTCTATAAGCTTTCAGGGAGGTCGCTTACTGTATTGGCTGGACTGGATTGTACTGAACTTGCTGAAGTCAAGCATTTAAGAGCAATATTTAATTTATGTAACCTAGTGATAGAGAATCACAGATAAACTGCCCAAGTGAACCACGACAGCAATGGGAAAACACAGTGAGTTAGATTCCAGCCCACATTTTATATATCCTTCTCTGTCCAGCTTCAGTGGAACATTATAATTACTCCTGCCACCACATACATAGTTTGTCCCTTTTTCAGGTTTTATGGCTGATTTTGTACTCCAGCCCTTCTAAAAGGGCTGAAGGAGCCATGGCACAGCAGCAGTACTGGAGTCACAGTGAATCCTGAGTTGTGATAGACCCTTGGGACTAGTGTTCTTGCTCACACCTTGAATTTCTCACAGATCACGGGCGTCAGCAATTTAGACACAGACTTGTTTGTTCCAAGCTAAACTGGACAAACAGAGAAACATCAAGGCCTTGGGAGGAATAAGCGATTCCTCCTTTACTCTGGACAGGAGGTGCTGCTCTAACAGGAGAAATCTGACCAACAAGGCTGAAATCTGGCTTTCATCCACTCCTAGTGTAATCAAAATCATTATAGAGTATAAACAGTTGAATAAATTTCTTCCAAGTCAATTAATATCAACATCCTTGATCTTCAAGTATTACCTCATCACAGGTTATTATTACTGTCATTCAAGGACAGGCAAAAAACTGGTGTAACTTTCCATAATCTCTACTACGCATCTCAAGTTTGACAGAAATGCAGTACGTGTTTGTGAGTGGACAAGCATGGATTTCTGCAGGTAGGCGGGTTAATCATGTTCAGTTTCCCATATTTTTTGATCAGCTGATCCTAGAGGGGATTTTTAAAGCTTACAGTCCAATTCTTGCTCCAAAACATAGCCAGTTTGCCCTCACTGTTTGGCAAGAAACGTTAACAGTTTCTTTCAAGAATATATGTTAGTAACTGCCAAATGACAGTTGTAATGACCCTGATGCATTTCTACCCTTAGGGCTTTTTTATTTAGAATGCAGTTGCCGCCCAAGCAGAAAAAAAATCATTCTTTGCCATGAACTCTCCCATCACCCTGAGCTTTCTCCACCACCACCAGCACTATACCTTGTGAGAGTAAAGTAAGAAGCCACCTCCTGCCTAATGAAGAGCTACTCCCACCTGGGATTATAGACACCAGAGCATGCATTAAGGGCTTGAAACAGAGCCTGCTGAAATCCAAAGAGTCTTTCCATCAACTTCAACAGGCTTTTGTTATATCCTGAGTGTCTATTTTTATGCATTCACTCATTTCTTCCCTTGTTTATTTAAAGAACCATTTCTCCGAAATCCAGGCAGAAAGATTCTAATATTTTTGGTATTGTAACAGGGCGATGCTTTAATCATAAATTAAATTAAGAATTGCCACTGTCTGCAGCCAAAAGAAAGAAGCTAACTCTGACATAGCACCTGTGCACCGCTTCTCTGGCTCAGCATTGACCTTGGTTGACAGGAACATGTGCCTGAAAATTGCACCCAAGAGGAAACTCATCACAACATGAACAGTCACAGTAGAATGATAAACACCCACACTGCACAAGAAAGCTGCCAAACCCTCACAGCAGCCAGGACTCTAACTGCATCTGGAAGGAAACATGCATGTACCAAAAGAATGTACACATGAGTACGTACATTATGTGTTTACACACTCTCTCTTGCTCTACTGTGTACCTAGAGCTCCATGTTTCATTTTGTAATAAAATGCGTGCATAAAAATATCTTTCTGCTCCCTTACGACAGAGACAACTGAGATTATCAGGTTCCCTGTATGCAATCACAACAGAAGGTTATGATGTCTTGCAGTGATTTAATCCTACTGATCCATCAACATACATTTTTCCTCTTAACAAGATAACTGATGTGTTTAGCTTTGAGTAGCTTGGATTTCCTTTTAATAATTTATGATTACATGCTCCCACAACATCATCAAAGCTGTGAGAAGGCCATAAAAAACACATTCGGCAAGAAACTAGTCTAACTGTGTTTCCTCTTAACTAATGGAAAAAACAATGGGTTTTAAATGTTACATGGGATGATTTTCTTGCACATGTGGTCTTACGCAAGATTCCTGCTGTGGAAGTCTAAGGTTGGCAGACATCTTCAAAGACAAACTGAAGAGCCAAAACAGTCTATGGGCTCGAATCTGTTCACAGGCACAGGTGCTTGCACAAGGAGAACACAATGCATTCGTGCAGAAATCACTTAAACCATGAAAGATCAGATAACACTCAGTGTTAACACTCACAGAGTATGGCTTTCTGCAAGCGTTTGAAATGGTGAACTGGTATGCCAACAAAGACCGAAAAAAATTCTTGCTTTCTTCTATCATCTTTCATCTAAAACATTTGCTATATCCTGCCATCTCTAGACATCCATAGACCAAGATCTGTGAAATGCAAGTCATGGAGGCAATGAAAGGACCTGAAGGTGCTCGGTTCCTCAGCATGAGAAGTACACTTGTAGCAACACAAGCAAGATTGCAAGAAATTCATTTTTTCTGTGCCTCCACATCAATCACAGAAGATCCGTATCACTCATGCATGAAGGAGACAAGGAAAGGAGTTGCATCTCTTGTGAAATGTATGGATGCTCAGAGTTCAAGGATAGATGTACTTGCAATCTGCCTGTAAAAATGTCTGATAAAACACCGTTAATTTTGAAGGCCAAATCTGACACCTCTTAGGTAGCTTTCACACTGCAAGTGCCAGCTCTGCTTAAGATGTGTGAAACCCTCGGTGTGGCTAGAAAAAGCTGTGGATCAGCTCGAGCAGCAGATCCTGCAGGGTGCTGAGCCACTCCAGTTCCTTTGCAATCACTGGTGGGGTGCATTCTTGCTCTCACCCATATGTGTGCACTGCAGCATTCCGTCATGTAAATAAGGGAAGAAACAGTGGTGAGGATGCATGGTTTTGTTTTTGTTTCAAAGACTGTCTGTGCCTGCAGACTTGCCAAAGCCAGATGCTGTAACTCTGCATAGTGTTACTCTGCAAGATGGGCCAGAATCTTCCAGACGCTGGGTGTGGTGGGTGCGAGGCCGCTTCATTAGCTGTTTGAAGCTGCGTGGGTAGTTTCCATTGTGGTCTAGCAGCCATGCAGGACGCACCCAAAAAAGCTGGGTAAACTGCATACAGGAATTAGCCCACGCTAAATTCCACGCTTCCACAGCTGGATTGCTACCCGTACCCCAATGAGCTAGCTGAAAGCGAGGTAGGTACATCTCCAGCGAGAGGAAACAGCTTAAATATTCCAACAGGAGACCCTTTTTTCTGCATTCTGCAGCACAGAACGCCACCCTGATGCTGGAGAACAAGGTATGAAATGGCTCCCTTGAAATAAAGGTGACTTCAGTGAGGAATCAGGAGGCAGATCTGCTCAACCAAGTGTCCCAAAGTGGGAAAACACCAAGCTTCTATGGTTTCAACCACCAAGCTGGAAGTCCTGGAAACCTTGACCTTAAAAGGAGTGACTTCCCACTAAGGGTACAGAAAACATGGAAATCCCAGTAGTTTCCAGCATTTCCAGATCACCTACCAGTAAATGCCAACTGAGAGCTTGGAAGCTCTGCAGCGGACTTTCAGGCAGCCCATAGAGCAGAGCTGCCAAAGCACCACCAATCCCATACAGCCCCGCAACTGCTCTACGGAGCAAATAGTCAGTCACCTGTCAAATGCCATTTTCAGTGAGAAGCTGCAGGGACCAAGGAGCACATTTATTTCAGAAATAAAATGTTTGTTGTTTCCAGAATGAAATTGTCTCAAAATTTCTGGTTGGCAGGAAAATTTCTTTTTATTTCCCAGATCAATTTGGATTAGAACCCCACACAAAAAAATTAAAGAAAACAAGATTTTCCATGAACCAGAAATTTTGTTCTTCAGCCAGCTTCTATTGGTAAAAAGTGGAAGGGAGAAAAGGAGGGAGGAATTCTGTTAACCAGTATGAGAGACCTTTATATTTCCAGACTTGTTTTCATGTAGTCAGAGATGCTGATACCAGAAGGAACAACCGTGATTTCTTATCTAAACTTTTATATGAGCTCAGATCAAATTACCAAGGTTTAACAAGTTACCACATGCCAGATGAACCAAGCAGTCTTTGCACATCCTCAGCCCTTAACTAGCGCAAGACAATGTGATTTAACATAATCATTTTTGTAACAGGCTAAATCAAGTTTCATTGCCTTAAATATGCCACAGCCTAAATGTGTACACACTTACCTCATTTGATAGAGTCATAGAATAGTTTGGGTTGGAAGGAACCTGTAAAGGTCATCTAGTCCAACCCCCCTGCAATGAGCAGGGACATCTTCAACTAGATCAGGTTGCTCAGAGTCCCGTCCAACCTGACCTGGAATGTTTCCAGGGATGGGGCATCTACATCTGGACAACCTGTTCCAGTGTTTCACCACCTTCATTGTAAAAAATATCTTCCTTATGTAAGTCTAAATCTTCCCTCTTTTAGTTTAAAGCCGTTACCCCTTGTCCTATCACAACAGTTTCTCCCCATCTTCCATATAGGCCCCCTTTTTCACCTGTAGAATCATAGAATATCTCAAGTTGGAAGGGACTCGACACATAGTAGCAATTTGGATATATCTGTAAGAAAAGAGGCAATAATTGACTTACAGGTCTGTTACTTTGCTGCTGCACTGAAATGCCATTAGGAGCACCACAAGACCAAGGGTCACAACTCTTTTACACAACAAGCAGGAGCAACAGCTGTTACTCTAGCAGTTACTAATTAACTGACCTAATTAACTAATAATTAATTAACTACTAATACTATTTACCCAACTGTTTCAGACTGAGCTTACGCCTGAGTCTTATGAGAAATCTCTCCCAACCACAAAATGTGCCACAGATCACTATCTGAGCATATCACTCCTTTTCATGTAAGGATGTGCTGCTATGCCCAGTTTACAGATTCAGAAGGAAACCACATTAACTAGTCTAAAAGTCATGCGGGAAATCTGTGGTGTAACAAAGTCTCAAACACAACAGACCCCTACATCCCTTTTACACGGTCATACTTCCTCAATGATCTATCCTCTGAGACTACAGTCTGTCTCCGTTTCCTAAGTTAGCTGTCAGGAGTATTAGCTTATGATCTTTGAGAATAATGAGACTGCTCCTATTGCTATCATCCTATTGTTATCAAGTAGTGCTTTGCAACTAATTTAAACAGGAACAGGCTCGTTAGCTTCAGAAATTTAAAGATACCACAATGCTTTCCTCATATTGCAAATAGAGCAGTAGGTTAGTTAGTAGTTAGAGGATCTATCTATCTATCTAATAACAGAAATGTATATATTTACAATATGTATGTTGTTGAAACAACAGCAGGCCTAAGTTTTACTTCTGTAGTCATGGAACGACCTACAGACCAATGAAACGTTCTGCACCTAACTTCTGCCTTGTTTACTTTCTCAAGGTCTCTGTTAACTTACCTCTTAGTCCATAACATTGCAAGTCTGACACAGATTTCAAACTGCTACCATTTAAAAGGAAAAAATAGCCTACATCTAGGGAAATTATTCTATTATTTTACCCTAAAATAGAGACTGGGGGCAAAAGGTACATGTTTTAACACTGAGGTCAATATACAGGAGCACTAGCTGACCCTCCTACAGGACTGTCAAACTTAAGAATCAAATATCCCAGCATTTGTCATGATTAAGGATGTACACTCTTCCCAGCATTTGCTGCAGTTCTCTCAAGTCATGAGACAGCAAACTTTACATCTGCAACATGCCTGATAGAAGTGTTGTTTTTAAAGCTTGAAAATGTTTTAGCACTAAATATTAAGTCACTCAGAGATTGGAATATGTATGGGATCAATTTTTCACCACATTTCATCAGTCTTTTATACTGTGAAAACCAGTGGGGTTACTCTGGCATAAAACCAGTGCAATGGAATGGAGACTCATGCCTGTGGTCACTAACGTGACCTAGTTGTATATACAAAAGGATATGGGGGAAAAAATATTAAGAAAGGGTGTCAAAGCCCAAACATGTTCTAAAATGACTTTCCAGTGTGACACTAAGTAAAAACAACATTGTTTTTTGATAAACACTTCGGTAGCATTTGTTGGAGATGGTCTAGTGTCTCACTTTTCACTCGTCATTGGGACTACAGAATTTATGTCCAAATCAGTAACAGAAAGTTGCACCACCTTGCCACCAAACTGTGGCTGTGCCTGCAGCAGGCCAAACTGTTTGTGTGGCACAAAGAGGTCACGTGCCGTCCAAAGTCACAGATTGAAGCAGATTCCAGCAAAAAGTCTGACATCATTCTAACTGTTAGGCTGTGCTGTCTCCATTTCAATTCTCTCTCAGACAGTTTCTTCCTGAATCCAAGACTATCTTTTGAGTTTTGCCCTTGGTTTATGTTCTCATAATAATTACACACAGTAAATGTCAGAAAAGATTCATGAAGGCCATGAGAAGATAGGCCAAGCAGTACAGAAGACATTTCTGTGCTAGACAAAGCTATGAGACACAACTCATGAAGGACTGTAGTCCGGAGAAAAAATGGCAGGTAAAGTCACAGCCTTCACTGAGAAAATTCATTTAAATCAACCAAACATAAGAAGGTGCATACTGCTGTTTGCTCCTTTGAGTTTGTTTTTCTCAGTTTAGAATCAGATCTGCCTTTGAGCTCTTGCTGCCAAACTCCTGACAAGTTTCATTTTGAAAACTGACAACAACGAGGAAGCTTTTAACTGTTTTTATATTAATCTACTTCAAACTCATTTTTATCTAGCTAGAGGCAGGGTTTAATCAATTACAGGTTCTTTCTCTAAAGCAGGCCTCAGCTCAACTTAACCACAGTTTACACTGTGGCCTACATTACAAAATTCAAATGGCATTTAACTTTTCAAGGTCGTTCTTTAGAGCGGTAACACTGAGCTTTACATGATACACAGACAAGGATTTAGGAAATGCCAGCTAGTTACTTCTGAAAGGATTCACTGCTGGGCTCCACCACCACTAATGGAAAACTGAAGAATGCACTTAGCCAGAACGATGTCAGAATTAGGATTTCTCACTACCATCACACACACACACACCCCAAAAAAAAAAACAAAAAAACAAAAAAAAAAAAGCCAAACTCTTTCATGCTTACTGGGAAGCTCCTGGAAGAGCCCAATATTGCATTCCCTGCAAACCCCCAAATTCCCTTGGATTTCACTGACAATTTTGAGTTGCACAAGCATAATTCCCTCTCCAACTAGTAACTTCTGCCAGAGCCACAAAAGGCATGACTCTCCTACAACTGCTAGCCAGAGGATTTAGCCTTTTTGAGCTCAAATTGTCAAGCTATCCTCTAGCTCTGGTAGTTCCAGGTTCAATTCCTGGTAATGATTAGGACAACAGTTACTTCATGAAGAACACAGAATCCATCTCCAAGTACTTCAAAAATTCTTAATATAGAGGAACACCTTTAGTTTTATTTTAGTAGGCATAAATATATACCCACATACTATCTCAAGATATGATGGGGGGGGGAAACGTTGAAAATTGATTTGTAATAGGAGATGCAGATTAATAATAAATGGTTACATAACACAAAATGGCACATAACATTAGGAATCCTTAACTGCAATAAAAAACAGATGTCACTGTGTCTATAACAACCCTGCAAAATTCTCCTTGTCTGTTACCTCTGGGATTTTTCTTTTACGTATACACTTACATGTTAAAACTTGCAATTTCCATGGTAAAGACCAGTCAAGGAGCTTTTATGTCTGAGCTTTTGAGGTTTGATAATAATTTTCTAAAGTTGCCTAGGATAGAACACATGAGAACTGCAAGCAGCTGACTCAAAGAATCACATAATATTATCTGTGTATGTATTTACAGCTTGTGTTTAGGAGGAAAAACACATTCAGTGAGAGAATGACATCTTTTCGAGGATTTAAACAAAAACACAGAAAAATCAGAGCGGAATTGAGGCTTACAAGCAGGAAGATATACAGCGATAATTGCATAACAACCTCCTGGCAAGGCTTTCTCTCTGCCACCCTTAAAAGACATACTGAAAAAAAAATACAAGAGGTCGCTCCTAGACATGAAACAAATGCTGATAGAAAAAAATGCAGTGACTATTACCCTGTAACACAACGGGATTAATTATTTTCTCTAAACCTTTTCTCTAAATTTGGAGTTTTTCTTGTATTCTGGTACTACAAAAATCTTTACTGTACTTCAAGTTATTATATTAACCAAATATATCTGATTTTCTGCATTGACTTGAGGAAGCTCACTGTATGAGCACATATTCTTTTCCACACTGTAGCCTAACACAGAAACTGCTTAAAATCCCAACTCTGAAAAAAACTCTGAAAAAGCTTAATTTGAAATTCCCCTGCAGTCAGAGGGACATGCTTATCCATATTTATGTTTGGCAGCTCAGGACCCAAAAGAGGTACAGCAGGTTCCTCTCTCCCTGCGCACATTGAGGTCTTTTCAAACCCCACCAATCATTAAGGAAAATCCAGCTCTCAGCTAAATACAATGCTTAAAATAATTTGAAGTGCACAGTGTAGACAGCCCCCATCCTGTGAACATATTTTCCACCAAAGGGCACCAGAAGTCTTCGAAACATTGAAAAGAAGTAGAGAATTTCCTTCCCTTTGGAAACAATGAAGAGCACTCCATGTGTTAACTTGGACTCACACTATCAGTTGCTTTTTCCTACCTCCACAAAATGCATTAAAAATTGTATTAAGGGCTTAATATCATTTTGTAGGTCCATGCAAACCCCTGCATTCCTGTAGTGGCCAACTTCTACAGACACAGAAATTAACAAATCTCAGCATGGAAAGTGGTTACAAGCCTTGTTGTCGGGAGCAGTAAAAGTCTACATATTTACTTTTTTAATCAAGCTGAAAATGATAATCTAAAGCAATAGGATGACTTGACTTCTGTCTGCATAGAGAAGAAAGTGCAAGCTGTTGCAGAAAAAAATAACATTTACCGATGATATACGAATTTTAAGAGAGACAAGTGTGAACAAACAAAAGCTGTTTCATCAAATTCTGTAATAGAGATATGCAAAGGAAATGCCAATATGCATTACATTAGTAAGATGCAGTTACTGGCAGGTAGTTAACCCTTTCAAAATCAGTGATGCTGAAAACCACGAGGCTGGATTTCCTCATTTCCCTACACAGTACATTCTGTTTGGTCTGTCATGGGAAAATCCCCTTTGTTTTAGTCAACTTCAAAGTTTATTTTGGTGCAAAATTCCCCACAGATACAGTGATGTGACCACCTGACCTGAGCCGTAGTGTGGTAACACCCATACATACTACTCTTCCTCCTACAGCATCTTTTGCAATGTATGCTGTTCGCATGCCAAAAGTTCTTTCACCGATAGACTGTTTATTGGGAAATTAGGTAAACTGGCCAACTATGTGAGCCAATTAAAGGTAAAACACTGATAAAAGCCGAAGAACAGACAAGCAGCGGTTTATAACAAGAGCGAGCAAGCTAGATGGAGTGAAAGAGCAGGAAAAAAAAAGATTAAAATGGTTTCTGTAAATTAAACCAGTTCAATTTAATTAGTGTACGTATACATAATGTATTTACATTTCACCATGATAATCATGGGATCCGTCAAGAAGCAGTACCCCCAAACAGTCCAACGGGTTTGTACAGGGCTCTGCTGAGCAGACTGCCCAGGAAAGGTCTCACCCGAGACCCCTACCAGAACCTGCAGGCAGCTTGTACCGCACTCCCTGGCAGAGCATCTCACAGAGTGAGATGACAGCTGGGCATGGTTTTGTGGAGTCTAGCAAGGCCCACACAGGGCAGTTGTGTGCCTACATCCCTTTGCAGACCCCTCTGCTAGAATTTTACTCAAGTTTACACGGGCCATCTGCGTTAACAGCCCAAGTGACAACGCCAGTGCACCACCGCCCACTGCACCAGTGACTGAACAGCGACACCGTCTCGCTCTTCGACCACCTTCTGCCACAGCTCTCTCCACTGTAAGCCACTGATTTGGAAATAAAAATGCATGCGGAGCCATTTCTCATGGGAAGCGGAATTAAACATGCTGGGCACCAAGCTGATAGGGAGCAGGGGTCTGAGAGGCAGATGCCCGAGCAGGAGCAAATCTGGTACTGGTAAGAGCGCCAGTGCCTCCAGTAGATTTTGAAAAGCTTACATATTGCATGGTTCCTTAGCTACTCCACACTGTGCTTCTGTACGCTGCACTATATAATCTCCCAGTGCAGTAGGTGGGCTGGCTATTTTTAAAGTGCTTTGGATGAGTTTAGGCTGATTAGCATGCCTCTTTGATTTTCTTCCTTTTCGCAAAAGAGACTGAGTTTTGACTCAGAAATAAATACGTCTGGCAAAAGAAAACAAAGTCAGGCTTTATATAAAATTTACACTGAACATAAAATTAAGTCTAAGTACAAGACAAACCATTTTGATAAGTGG
The DNA here is from genome assembly GCF_028500815.1 of Rissa tridactyla. NCBI lineage: Eukaryota > Metazoa > Chordata > Aves > Charadriiformes > Laridae > Rissa > Rissa tridactyla. The sequence continues at coordinate 59,453,632 of NC_071469.1, forward strand.
TTAATAAGTTAATAAAGATACTATTCATCAACCTACTGGAGTTGAACATTATAGTGATTTATAATTCTCTGGAATGTTTTTTACTGGTGTATTTATAACTGCTTACACCACATGGTTGTCACATGGCTAACAAGCTCTGCAGGAGCTGTTTGTTATTTGGGAAAAGCATATTAATGAAATCTTAACATAAAGTGAGTGGCCAGACAATATATTATCAGATATTATATTTTATAATCCATCCATGAACTAAAGTATTTACCAGACCATTCTTTAAATAACTGTTAGCATATTAAGTCAGCAGCAGTGATTCATGCATATTAAATAAACAAGAAAGTAAAGGTTTGCAATGGAAAACTCTTCTATTGCTGTCAAAAGTAGAACCCAGCGAGCTGCAACGCACTAATAAATACATGCTGCTGAATCCATTCTCAGGTTAAAGAGTTTGAAACTCAGCCTCAGAAAGCGCTTGGATAACAAAGTCTCTCATTAATTCTTCCTGGCAGAGGTAAGAGGAGGATGTTGTTTGCACTATCTGTGCCCTTTGTTGAGCAGCTGGCAGCAATGCTGCTCTTCCCTAGGCCTCTGCCCCAGCAGTAAGGAAGAGCTCACCACTCTTCCCAAAGGCAGGCACTCAGTATTCAGATGGCACTGACTGAGCTGCTGCAAAAAGGGTTATGAACTCTTGCACTTCCACCACTCAATTTCAAAGAGACTTTTAGTGCCAAGAGTCTTCCACAAAAGCTTGTTTGCAGATTAGGAAAATGAATAGGAAAATAATGCAGTTGCTCCTGTGTCAAAATTTAACTGAACTCTACATATATCCCCAAGGTCCTACAATTCACATCCAAATATAGACTTAGACACATAGGAATAAGGCAATTTTAATACAAAGGGAATTTCTAGAAGAGCATTGTTTGAGCTTTATTGACTACTTAGAAAGACAAGCTAAATGGCCAACTTATCCTGGAAAGCATCAGACCCTTCTTCACAACTGACTGTGAAGGTTAGTAGGACACAAGACTGAATCAATATATAAGACTGGATCTATATAAGAGGGCACATCTATACTGCATGTGCCCTCTGGGTCTGAACTGGGGGCTTGACCCAACAGACTTACCATTCCTGTGTACAGATTCAGATGCTTACCTTCCTCCTTGTCTCTCCCTCTCATCTTTTGAGACCTAACACTAGCTGTATTAACACTTTTCCCGAGTTTCATCTAGATGGCGTGACTTTGAACTGGAACAGAGCAGAGGAGACTTGCTTGCACAGCGACCCCCAACATTTACCCATACGGCAACAATTAACAGCGACTCCTGTCACCACCTCTTTGCACTGAATAGAGATCCCTGAACAAACACACCCTTGTACACTAGCTCTCCGCAGGCCCCAAGAACCGTGGGAGGCTGCAGAATCATCAGTAAGAAAACCCGCAGCCCAGAGTCTAACATGAACTGTGTGGACTGGCAGTAAGTTACAGCACAAGCCCAACTGAAGTTTAAGCAAAGTGCAGCTGCAGACAACCCCTCTGTTCTGTTTCTGGATCAGATAATGAGTTGTTTGTGATTTGGGACACTTTTGTTCATTTTGCATCTTTTTCTGAGACACACTTTGTCTGACCTGCATGTACTTCCAAAAGTATATCTGGACCAGGACTATGTCTCACTGTGAGTGCTACATCAGCAATTTAGTGCACTGCAGAGCTCTGGAGTCCTCAGCACAAGGACATGGACCTGTTGGAGTGGGTCCAGAGGAGGGCCACAAAGATGATCAGAGGGCTGGAGCACCTATGCTATGAGGACAGGCTGAGAGAGTTGGGGTTGTTCAGCCTGGAGAAGAGAAGGCTCCAGGGAGACCTTATAGTGGCCTTCCAGTACCTAAAGGGGGCCTAGAGGAAGGATGGGGAGGGACTCTTTATCAGGGGGTGTAACGATAGGATGAGGGGTAACGGTTTCAAACTGAAAGAGGGGAGATTTAGATTAGCTATTAGGAAGAAATTCTTTACTGTGAGGGTGGTGAGACACTGGAACAGGTTGCTCAGTGAGGTTGTGGATGCCCCATCCCTGGAGGTGTTCAAGACCAGGCTGGATGGAGCTTTGAGCAGCCTGGTCTAGTGGGAGGTGTCCCTGCCCACGGCAGGGGGGTTGGAAATAGACGATCCTTAAGGTCCCTTTTAACCTGAACCATTCTATGATTCTGTGATTCTTTTTAACTTCAAATTTGCCCTTGCGCTTGGAATCCTATAGTATGTACTTGAGAGCATCACTGGTACGTGGAAAGCAGTTTTTCACCTGGTAGACCCAAGGGTGGTGTTGCAGGGTACCATCTAAAGCATCCCATTTGCAACATGAATAGTCCAGCCCTACTTCTCCTCTACACACACATGGTGCACCCCTAATACCTGCAGCCGCTGCAAACCTTGCTGCTGGTAAAGATGCAATGCTGACCCACAGTCCTAGAACCATGAGGGATCGTGTCCAGTCAAATGCTGGTCTTGCTCTCTTTGCATCACAAATACACTCTATGTGTTTATACAGCACTTTTATATAACTGTAGCATTTTGCAAAGTTGTAAAGTCCTCTAGGACCACAGAAAATCTCTGGAGAAATGGCAAAAGAGCAGGAATGGGAGGTAGAAAAATAGAAAAATTACTAGCGGTGGTGTGTGAACTTCATGAACCTATTAGAGAAACCCCAGATGCAAAATGCAATGTAGAGCTAAATTCCAGCACCCATTACTCACCCTGCTTTTGCAACATGAGTAAGTCATGCACGGAATAAGATACTGCCCTGCATGAGACATCCAGTATAACCTGGACCACACTGCATGAAGGATTTTCTGTCCCAAAACCAAAGAGAAAAAGAAAGAGTGAAAAAGAAGGTAGAAAAATATGACAATGTGAAAGTTCTAGCTCAACATATTATCAGAAAGACAAAGTATGAGTTGCAGTTACATACATATACCCTGAATTCTGAATTCAGAGTAGATACACATACTGTGTTCTTGTCAGGCATTTGCCTAAGGGTAGATGATTTCACTGGACATTAAGTACCTTCGGAGGGGGGTCAAATATTTTTTCTTTATCGTCTTTAAACTTACTGGAATTTATTTCCAACTTTGTTCTAGCTCCAGCTTAGTTTTGTCCAAGATTCTCTCTAAGTGTACCCTACCCAATGTGTGGGCTAGGCAGTCTTTAGAAATAGGAAAGAAACAAATGAGGAAATTCCCTCTCACTTTTTCATTCTCTCCTTAATTTTTCAGTCTTTTGCTGTTGCACATAGATTGCAAGTTGCATTCCCACTAAGAAATGCAGGGCAGCTTCAATAAGGGGTAATTCAATCAAACGCCAATCTTTGAACACTGCTTTCTGCATGGTCAGTGGGCCAGTCTCTTCCTGTCCCATTCCATCACCAGTTACTCCATTGTGAGCCTCAAATTTCCTATCTTCCTTCTCTGCTCACCAAACACCCTCTCCTTTCCTTTTTTCCTCTTTCGCTTGCTTCTTTTGCTCCTATATACACAAGGACACACCTCTGCGCTATCATACTCCACGTCTCAGTAACAAAGCGGACTTTTTGTATTAAAACTAAAAAGCTAAGTAACTGTGAGTAACGATAAAGAAGAAGGTAGGACTTCAAGAACAATGCACCAAGGAAGCAAAAACCTCTGTACGCAGCTAATGTAATCTCTCTGTGGTGGCCAGAAGTGAACGCTTAAGAAAAAAATGTGAAAACACATTATTTGGAGCAATCTCTAACCTGATAAGGTCTTAAAATTTCCATCAATTAGTGGTTTGGGGATTTCCTGCGTGGCAGCTGGCATCCAGACTACCATACTCCCTACCCATATAATCGTGTAATTTTTCAGTGCCCTCTCCTTTTTGTCTTTATGAGAAACAGTGATTAATTGTTGTTTGAATCTTTTTACGATTTATATGCGGTGCTTCCACTAGCATGCTGGATGACTGCTGACGTGCTACATCCAGTCCATGTGGCCATAAAATTTTGTTTCCCGGCCAGTCAGTAATCACAAGCTGGTATTATCTTCCACAATAAAAACAAAACAACTCTCATTATATCACATCTGTTTTCTAGCTTCCAGCAAGTGTTTGAGGGCAACGCTGGAACCATCCACGTTTCTCAAAATACGTTTTCCAATTCGTCGCTCTGTAGTGCCGGTGCAAATTAACTCGTATGTTTTTGGATTTAAGCCTGACAGCGAATGGCAGCCCCTGATTTTCCACAGCCCAGAGTACACACGTTCACAAATGGTTGTAATACTTATAATAACGCTTTGTTAAAGGGCAAGTCCAAAAAGAGGGTTAATGTTGCCTTAAGAAGATCAGATGAACAAGGAAGTCACTGTAGTAGTTTTAGCCTACTTTTCAAGAGTTACTGGACAACATGTGATTTATTTATAAGCAGAACAGAGCTCGTGTATAACTCAGGAAACATGATTTTCAAGAAATTTCAACAAATTTGAATAAAACCCCTTAGGGTCCTTTCAGGTTTTGTTGACAATTTTTCAAGAATTTGTGTAGTTTCTGCAGCTGCATATCATAGGATTTCCAGAACGGGTTGACTCAGACACACCCAAGTATTCTTGTAGGGTTCTGTTAGTTACAAGGCGCTCTGTAAAAACAGACAGTTATGATTTGGCTATACTCATTACTTTGTTTTAATTGCCTTAACATACTTTCATGTATCTTGGCCTTGATATTGCTGGGCTTCCTAGCAACATGAAAAACCCAATGAGTCCCATTGATCTCAGCAAATTTTGCATCAAGTTAAACACACAAGAACACCATCAAGAGCAACGGCAAAATCTAAACTGGAACTAGACCGATGATACGGTCTCTCTCTATCCTTGTAATTTTCTGCAACAGTACTACCTTCCAGTGGGTGAAATTCTGATTTCACTGACATCACTGGCTAACCTTCAACAGAAGATTTCACCGATAAGGTTTCACTGATACATGTGCCTTCCAAGTTAATGCACTTATGCTGTTACTTCTAATTTGAGAGCAAACTGCCTAGAAAAATTGTCAGAATGTTCTTCCTTAAAAACAATTATCGAAAGAAAGATGCGAGGGCTAGAGAATACTAAATATATTAACTCAAAAGCTTAAGTGGTCAGCTCCAATTCTTCGTATATCTGATGCAATTTTCTTAATGGTTGCAGCATAGTTCTAAATTACTAACAGGGCATTTGTCTTTTTCATTTCTTTTCTTTCCTTCTTTTTCCTTTAAATTTGCAGCTGCAAATCAATGCGAACTCATTCAGCGATTACCCAGGAGAAAACTTCTATTTTGTAAAGTGAACATTGTGCTTTCGGGACCTCTCTTGAAAACTTTTAACAATGTTCCACCCTTGGGCCTTTCCATCCTCCAATCCTTAGCTTGAAAGCTTGCATTCTCACTAGCCGTCCCTTTTTTAAATATGCTTTTGTAAAACTGCATTGAAGTGAAAAATGTTCACGAAGAGCTCTGGTTTATTATTTTAAATAGCAAAGGTAGCTCTCCTGCCTTGATCCTGGCATCTTATAGCTTTTTATTATTTTTTTTTCATTTTGGCCAAAAATAGCAATAAAATAGACCAATTCCCAGTTTCCTATGTTACAGCCAACAAACTGATTACATTATTACTGGATAACATCACCTCTTTGGAATTAGGCTGCTAGCTGAGGTCTTATTATAGTAGTGAATTCACACCGCCACGGTTAGCAATGTCAGCATTTCTATTATAATAGTCTCTTCCTCCTCCTACTCTCTTTTCTCAAAGGACTGAAATTTGGACTTAAAAATGAACTTAAGGTTGAAGCACTGACAACATAATCCCTGTCCATAAATCCACGGCTTATCATTTTAGCACATTTCTGACAAGTAGCTTTGGAGTATTTTTAAGTACAGGCCCAGGCATGCCTTCTTCCTATATCCAAAACTTGAGGGAGTATCCAGAGAACGTTAGCACTCATTCCCATTACTTTTGTGGCTTGAGTTTCTTAATAAATGAGCTATATATAATATCTTAATTTTAGGGAGCCCCTGCTTTTAAAACTGTGCATCCAGCCGACAGGGTGGACTGGAAGATGTAGGTTGCCACAGCTTCGCTTCAGAAACCTGTTTCAGAATAAGGGTGTCATGCACAAAGCACGTTTCTCAAAGACACTGCAGTGCAAAGGATCTGAGATGGCTCCACCTGGGACCTCTGCTCAGCAGTGGGAGAACCGTTGCACGCTCACCATGAAGACATCTGCCATACGTTCTAGCTGGGACGTGCCACGAGGGCTCCATGGAAACCACATCCAGCTAAAACCCTGCAGCTTGTTTGCTGAACAGGGCAAACCATCAGCACCGCGCCACACCGGTGCTCCCTGGCACTCTGACTCCGGGTCGCTTTCCAGCTCTCAGCCCCCCTTTCCACCCACTCCCCGCCGTTCCGCTGGTTCTTGCCTCCGTTTGCCCTTGCCCGGATGAATGCAGGCGACGCCCCCCGGGGTACATCGCCGGGGCGGGCGCCCAGCCGGGCTGAGCCCCGCCGGGCCAAGCTGGGGGCCAGGGCCGGAGGTCGGCCGCGGCCCGCCCGCCCAAACCATCCCCTGAGCGCAGCCCCTCCGGCCACATGCCCCGGGGCAGGGATACGAGGGACGGCCACCCCCTCCCGGACCCGACGGTCACTTACGTTGGGGGACGGGTGCCGCCGGAGCGCTGCCGGCCGCGGGGCCGGACCCCGGCCCGCCTCCGACGGGGGTGCCGGCCCGCAAAGACGGGGTGGGGGACCTCCCGTTCGGTGTCGAAAGGGGGGATATTTGCCGGAAAACCGGGCGTTTACTCCCCAGTTTGCAGGAGCAGAGGGGGCCGGTGGGGGGGTTGGGGGGGTGGGGGTGTGCCGTGCCCGGGGAAAGGGGGGCGAGGAGCGGGCGCGCCGTGCCCGCTCCCCGCTTGACCGGCGGATCGGCTCACCGGCGGCTGCCGCGGGCCCGCCGTGAGTCACCCCCCGGCCGCGGCAGCGTCAGCCCCGCCGCGGCGTTGGCAGCCAGACGAGCCGCGGCGCGGAGCCGCCGCTGTCCTCGGATGAACCCGGCGGGGCTGCCAGCGCCAGCCGAGTGCGCGCAAGGCGAGAGCCGGGGCTCTGCCGGCGCGGCGGCGTGCGACACCCCTTCGGTGGGGATGGCGGAGACGGGGCGGGGGGCGGGAGCGGGGGGGGGCGAGCCCCTCGGCGGCCGGGCCGGAAAGGTAAGCGTGGGACAGGGAAGGTGCGGCGGGGGCAGGGTCACAAAAAGGACGAGGGGGAAGGGGGGGAGGCGCTGCCCCCCCCCCTCAGGCCGCCTTGACCCCAGGAGGCGGCTGCGGCGGCCCGGGGCGTGGGGAGGGGTCGGCGCCCCGGGGAGGCGGGAGGGGGGGCGAGAACCGCTCCGCGCAAGGAGAAGATGGGGGGGGGTGGGTGTCGCTCCCGGCAGCGGGGATGCTCATCGGTGCGAATGGCAAACACACACCCCCCTCGCCGGGGCCTGCCCTGTTAAAAAAATAAAACAACAGCATCCTCTGCCCCGCGGTGCAAAGATCCGGCTCCTCTTGGGAGAAAGGTGTATCGTTGCCCTACAGCCTTATCGCCCCGCTCCTGGCCGCGGGGAGCGGCAGGACACCGGGGCAGCTGCAGGCGATGTCTCGAAAGCCGCGGGCAGGGTCACGGTCGCCTCCGCTCTCCGCGGCGACCGGCGCCGCTGCCGCGCTCCCATCGGCGTGTCCCCGAGGTGGCGCAACCCGGGGGAGGGGGGAGAGGCTCATCGCCAGCGTCTTCCATTGTTCCCCACCTGTCATCTTTAGTTTTGTCTTTATTTCTTTGCTGTCCGCCCTCCCCAACCCCGACAGCTGGAGCGGGCGAGTCCCTAAGGAGGGGGCAGGTTGCCCACGCGAAAGCATGGAAAGTTTGAACCCCGGGAAGACACCTTCTGCCCCTTGTCCCGACCTGCCCCAGCGCCGCGCTTCTCCCGGGGCTTTCGGCAAGCCCCGGCTACCGGGCTGGCGTCCGCCGGGGGCTGCGCCGCACCCCCAGCCTGCGCCCTACGGAGCGGGGGCGGTGGGGAGGGGACGCCGCGCTCCCCCCGAGGAGCCGCGCTGGGAGGGGGGATGCCGCCGGGGAAGCGCTCGGCATCAGGGAGAGGCGACCCGGGAAAGGGCTTTTAAGGAAATTCTTCTTCGGGGGGGGGGGGGGGGGGGAGGGAGGGAGCCCCTCTTTGCCCCGGGAGGGGCACACGCAGAGCAGATTGTCGCGGTTGCAGCAGGTGCCTCCGGGCCCCTTCGCTTCTTCCCCGCTCCGTCCCTGAGAACAGCGCCCGAGAGAGCCCAGAGACAACACCTTAATAGCAGTAATAATTAAAAACAACAACAAAAACCCCCTTCTGCCTGGCCTTAATGATCCTTTACACACATTCCCCGCCCGCTCCCTCCCCCGTCCCCCCAGTGAAGGGCACTGATTATTCGCACTCCTCTGCTTGCCGAGAGCGCAGCCTGATGAAAGGACTTTATCCTCGAGTGACTCCATCGCTTGCTCCTCCTCCCCCGTCTTCCTCCTCCTCCTCCCCCCAGCCCGCCGGCCGCCTCGCTTCGCTCTCAGCCCTAATTGGGCTCTTGCTAATATGATTAAAGCCCAGTTAAATGTTTCTTGATAAATCTTGTCAAGAGAGGATCCCCCCCTTCCCCTCCCCTCTCTCTGTTGGTTGTCAGAAGCCCGGTTACAGACAGGACATGCCCGGCTCCTGCTGTTCATACTCTGGTGGGAAGTTGGCATTTCACAATTGTTCCTTTAACAGGGTTGTTTTGGAGCCGCTCCTGGGGATTGTTCCTCTTCAGGCCTGGCTTGCTGATAAGAACCGCCCGTGGCTTTTATGTAACACGTTAGGATTTGGTCCTGGTCCCAAAATCGCGCTGTTTCTTTAGCCTTTTATTTCATTCCCCGCGCCCCCACTCTCCCCGCTCCCGCTGGTGAGCTCTTAGTAGCCTGTTCCCGGAAAGGCTCTTGCTCGGTGCGAGCCGGCCAGGCGCGATCGCCCCTGTCAAAGCCGCGCAGGTCCCGGCGGAGCTGCGCGGGGGCGGAAGGTGCGCGGCGGGGCGGTTCTCCCGCGGCGGGCATCGCTGCGGAGCGGTGTCCCGGCCACCGCCGCCCACCACACCTCCCTCTCCCCGGGAAAAGCCCCGCGTCCTCGGCTTCTCTCCCCGCTGCCGGAGCCCTCGGGAGAGGCTCTCCCGTTGCTGCGCGCCGTTATGCGTGGCGCAAGTTTTGCGGCAGCGCTCACGGAGCGCTCCCTCTCACCTTCTGTTTTCTTGTGATTTCCCTGTAATTGGGCTCGGGGGGGGGGGTTCAACCCCACCCCGCCCCCGTTATCACTTGGGGAATATGGTTGAATTCGTAGGAATTAGGAACCAGCCGACGGTGGTGGAGGGCGAGGGTGGTCCCCCGGGGCCGGCCGCGGGCTGGGAGCGCTGCGCCCGGGCTGGCGGTGCGGCTCGGCTCGGCTCGGCTCGCCCCGCCGTTTTGGGGTGGCTCGTTAGTGGTGCTGTTGGCTCGCTCGCTTTTTGGTTTTCAGTTTTCTTTGGGGGTGCTGAGTTTCGGCCAGGGCTTTTCGAGGGCGTTTGGTGGTTGTTGCTTCAGCCTCACCGGGCTTGGGGGCTGGGTGGGGGTGTAGCTGTTGGAGGAGGGGGACTCGAGGGGGGCTCTTTGCTGCCCCGTCGAGCCGAGTGTAGCCACGGACTGATAACTCTTCGGTCCGGGGATGGAGGTGGCATTTCCCGATGGCCCACCGGGCCCCGTGCTCCATCCCGCTGCAGGGGGCAGAGAGCTGCTGCCCCACCGCGTTTCCACGGGGGACACGCACTGCCTTCACCCGTGGGGAGCGGGAGCACAGGCCGCGGCGGGACACGGGCCGCCTGCCTCTGTCCCCCACCCCGGGGAGGGGGAAGTGCTCCCGAATCCCTCCCGCTCGCCACCGTTTCAATCCCGCGGGCTGCTCCTCTTCGTGCCCGGGGCTCGCCCGGGGACAGGCGGTGGCGCGCTGCCCGCCCGCCCTCGGGGCCGCCGGTGCGGGGCCGGGACGGCCTGCGGGGGACAGCGGGGGAAGGTGGTCAAAACCGAACAAACGAAAAATCACCCCCAGCCCTGGGGAGCGCAGCTCCCGCAAAGGCGCCTGTTCCCTGGGCCGGGGGGGAACCCGAGCCAAGGGGCAAAACGGAGATCGGCCTCCCCGCCGAGCCCTGATGCTGCCCGGCCGCTCCGCGCTGCCTCCCGGCGGCGGGAGCCCGGGGGAGAGGGGCTGAGCCCCGGGGGAGCGGGGCGGGGGGCCGCGGGCTGAACCCCGGCGGGGCGGGCCAGGGACCTGCATCCCGGGGCGGGGAGGGGGGGATTCTCCGCGCTGGTTCGCCTCAGCGGAGCGTCGCCCCCCTCGGGCGAGGTCTCAACCGTGGTTTGAGGGTGGTTCCCCTCTCCCCTCCCCTTTCCCCCCTCCCTCCCCTGTCCCCGTCGCCCCCCGCCCCGTGTGGGGGGAACTGGGTTTGTGCGAGACCACAAGAGCTGCGGCCCCTTCGGCCCGGGGCTGTTGATTTACCCGAGGAGAGTCCCAAAGAAGCAGCTGTTTGTGCTCTAGCTGGAACGCTGGAGGCTTTCTAAGAATGGCGCTTTTCTTACTCGTTTTTTTTTTTTTTAATTTTATTTTATTTTTATTGGTACATCGAACCAGCCTACAGCATTGCTGGCGTCTTTCCACCAGGTGCCTGGGGCTCAGAGGAAAATTCAAATGAATCTTAAAATTATGAGACAGTTTCCCTCCCCTCCTCCCAAATAAAATAATTATAAGAGAAAGAATTGGTACAAACTGGCCAGGAAGGGATTCAAGCTGGAAACAGAAAAGCACCTTCAGCCCACTAGAGTGTTGAGGACACAGAAAGGCCTTCCACTGGCGGGAAGGAATCAAAGCAGCTGGAAGATGGAATTTGACTGGTTTGTGAACCAGCTTCTGAGATGTGGTTACCACCCACAGCAAGGGACTTGACCCTGTGATCCAAAACATCCCTTCTAATCCTCTTCCTATAAAATAATAATTTGCCTTTCTATGCACCAAAAGAACCTCCAAGCATGTTGCACACGTTAAACTATTCTGCTTCACAGCACCCTTGTAGGTACCAGTCCTTATTCGGATTCTACAGCAGAGTTTGCTCCAGGGGTCTCACTTGGAGCTCCTGTCACCACCCAGCACTTCTCTGCTCACTGAGGTCCCAAATGAGACCGATGCTGGGAGAAACTGTGTGAAGGCTACCTGTAAATACAAGGGGCTGCTTTGCACGGTCCAGGAAATAGCAATTTTGGATGTTGTTTTAAAGCTAAGTATACAGCATCAGGAAACATACCTGGAACTGGAGGTTTTAGGTTTTAGACTCTCAGTGTTTGGCTATTATAATTATTTAACTAAGCTCCATTTGGTCTTGATAAGTAACCCCTGTTACTTTTAAAAGAATCTTGCTGAACTTACTGAAACATTTCCTGCTCACCTGACTTACAAAAGCAACTGTTTTTTTTCTGAATAAACGGGGAGGACTGGCCGATCCTCATGCTTTTGATGTAGACAGAAAAACCTAGACTCAAATCTACTTGCTTTTCTTATGCAAATCTTCTCACAGGATTAGAAGGGAAAGTAAACAGCAGTCCAACCTTAAGATCTTTTTCTTTTTAGAGGCAGCCTGTTGTATGAATCTGAAACAGAAACTGTTTTCATTTGAAGATCAGATAGAAGTTATCTAGTGAAGCTGATGAACAGGGGCAGAATAATCTGTTTGCATTTTTGGGAAATGGATAGCTCTGGTTTTGTTTCAAGGCAAGTAACTTTTAAATAATATTTAACGAAATAATTGACCTTGATGTTTAAACTACAACTTCCTTCACGTCATTAAGCCCACGGTTTTTTTAAAAAAATGTTTAGTATCTCAACTCTGGCGTTCATTCTGCTAATCTCATAATAACATTTGTTTCTTGTGGAATTTTGTTTGATGAACTCATCGGGGAAAGAGGAGGGAAAGAGTTCAGAACAACACAAGCTTTGCAGCTCATTTATATTCTTTTCTCCCTGAAAAATAGCAAAAAAAAACATATGCAGAATGACTTTTCAGGAATAATTTCTCAGACGGAAGGAACAAGGAGAAGCTTTGTACAGCTGAACCATAAGCCTTGGAACAAACTGAGTTCTTTTAACATATATTCTGACTTTTAAAATACATTGCAATCCTTGACTACAAAAAATGATTTTGTGGAATTTTTCCTCTTGATAATTAGGGTCTGAGTCTGCTTTTGAAATGTGAGAGAAATGGAACTAACTCCATAAAGTGTGTCTATCACATAAAGCTTTTAGGACAGCCTGATTCACACTGTATCCTCCTCTTTGTTCAACTGACACATTTCCAACTGCAGAAAGAGGCACATATCTGGGGGCTGCCATTATCTAAGCTAAATATGTACATTTTGGATTAGTTCTATTTTATTTGAATACTCACAACTTCTGCTTGGGGATCTTAAGCATGAAAGGATTGCAGAGATATGCATTTTATTAGCTATCCATCAGTCTTTATACATGGACAAAGGTGCATAAACATACACATTTACTAGTCTCTCTGCTCTGCAAGAGTTCAGAAAATTACATGGAAAATTATTTCAAATAAAAACAAACAAGCAACCAAACAACATACACATTGCCGTGCAAGAAAGCAGGCAAACAAACAGGGTGGGGGGAAGTAAAAGCAATAAATGAGCATGCAGAGTTTAGCCTAATTTTTATTTGGCTGCAAATGAAAAATTTTGTGGCAGCAGTGGATTTTTTTTTTTTAAAGTTACATGATCCTTGAATTACAAAACAGTGGTATATACCTAAACACTGCTGTGTACCCTGCACGTCATGTACTCATACACAGATGAAAGCTCTTCCTCTGTCCCTCCTGGCACATATTTTTTCTCTCCAATGAGTTCCTACTTTCAATATGTGGATGTATGAGGAATGGGGTTAGTTTACTCCCCACAAAGGACACGTAGCTAACATTTCCACTGATTAACAATATTTGAATTCCCTCCCCAGTGCACAAACAGTCAGCTCAATAATGATTGCAGGCCCGGGATGTAGAGAACATGGTGGTGTTACACAACCCGAGATGTGACGTTATCTGGCAATCGGAGCAGGGTCACGCTGATCATGGCACAATACAAATTCTGTGTCAGGCATCGTGTTGATGCAGGTTGTCTCAACTTCACCCAAATGTCAAGCAGTGCAGGCAAGCACAAATTGGGTGGCAGAGTCATCTCCCATCTCAGCGTTATCCTCTGCCTCTTCCTCCCCTATGGCAAAACTGGCATCTTGGAGCATCCCAGTGCAGTCCCTTAAGCTTCGGTACAGCTCCTCAGCCCCGCATGCTAGGCACCAGCTGACTGCCCGGCTAACCAGCTGTGTCTGACACAGGGACAGCACCCACATCAGGAGAGATGATGTGTGTTTGCAGGAGAGAGCGCTACAGGGCAGTTTCTCTTGCCCCCTTACTACAATCCCATGCTTGTGGCTCAACACCAGCAAGTGAAGGGAGGAGGCACCCCCATCCCTGTGGGGCTGTCGTGCAGTTCCCCTGACCACACAGGCTTCCTCCGTGCCCTCCAAGCTGTATTTTCACCACTTACATGCTTACACAACTACTGTTCTTCAGTTTTACAGGGAACCAGAACATGGCACCTGGGGATGGCAGTTCTTGACCTGAGATGCTACAACAGAGTAGCAGTTGTCATTCACATGTAGTTACTTGCAGAAGCTGCTGGGCCTATTTTTTTCTTCTTTTTTTTAATTATGAGCTACAGGGAAATCACAGTACAGTAACTCTTCATGGTGAATTGGGTGCTGTCACTACTATAAGTCACATCAAGACCTATGACCTGTGTGTTTTGCAGCATGCAGCTGACACCCAGCCAATACGTCTTTTCCCGACAACTGAACACAGCCTGCAACATACTGGCAGTGACAGGAGGTGGCATTTCAGTCACACTGGGTAGACATGCTCATACCATCTTCTGCTACTCTGATGGTGATTTGTGCGGAACCCACCTGGCGTATTGCCTCAGCCCAGGGACTAAACTGCATCTCCTCAGCACAGACTTTACGCAGGGAAATGTGCAAAACCGGGCTTCTCTCTGAGAATGAGTACCCTCTCTCCCCTGTTCCCCTGAGGACAATTTACCTTGAGATTGTGCCAGACCTTGGGAAATTCCCTCACCTCAATACTCGTATCAATTGCCCTCACACCAGTATAGGGAGCCACGGACAATGACTGTCCTAAATTTCATCATTCGCCGGTTGTCTTGCTTTAGCATCTTCTGTCCTAAAAACCTCTTGTTATCAGGTATGGTTATTTTTTGTATCCTCTGCTGAACCGGTATGGAGCATTTTTGCACACTGCAAAACAGCCACTCAATATTTCCCCCTGTATAGCAGTGCCAAATTCAGTGGTTCTTATGGAGATTGCATCAGTCAAGTTGTAAAGCTCTTCGGGGTCTGTAGGTAACATGTTATGCAAATGCCTCGGTCTACTGCTGCTTCCCTGAGTTTAAACAATATCTGTCTCGATACATTTCCTTACCCTTTTCTCCAGACATACCTCTGGCTCCGTGAGAGAGCCCTGGGGAAGCTGAAACCACGATGAAGGCGCTAGCGGTGTGAATGCATAGAGGATTAAGACTGCTAGCCGCTGCAGCATGTCACTTCTGCCTGCGACTTACTAAAGCAGAAAAGTCTTGTGGCTGACATGTCCTCCACTTCACTGGGTTACGTGACACATGCCAGAAAATGTGTCAACCCACTCCCCGTCTCCTCGGCATTATTAGCCCAGGGAAGGAAACACAGCCAAAGAACACGCACACAACTTTGACGGGTTCTGCCTAATCCACCCACATAATGACATTTCTTATGCTAAGTGCCAGAGCGGTGTAGGGAGGCCACTGCCTGTACCAGCTGCTGGCAAGTCAAAGTTAGTTTCATGGTTCTGCTTAAGAGATAGCCTGACGTTACATTAAGTCTTTGTCTCCTGTGGTGAAGCGCTCAGAGAATGACATCAAAAGCCTCCCTAATTCACCCCCCGGGTCATTTGATTATAGGCCTGGCACAGAGCCGTGCTGCCCCAGGAGACCATGACTCACGACGACACCCATGACTATCCTCTTATTCCACGGAAGGAAGTAATGTGCTTTGAGCATAAAACAACCGGGAGTAGATTACATCCTTCCTCGTGTCAGCTTAGCCCTGCTGGCTGTCGGGGCAGGCAGTGGAGAGGCGAGGGCAGCCTCTCATTTCCCAGCCTTGCTCCTCCCCACCCCAACCTCAGGGAAGCCGTTCCTCCCCATGCTGGGACACGCCGTGCGGGCAAACCACACGAGAGGGTTTTGCTCAGCCAGGCGAGGAAGAAGATGCTCTGGCTCTCTTCTGCGATGTGGTACAGTTACGTCACATGGTGAAACATCCACCTCTCCTCCAACGGGACAGGCGTATCCGATCATGAGGATGGTGTGTGTTCTCCATCCCTTGGCATTTGTCCTGGTAATTAGTCTATCTGTTTCTGATTTATTTATTTCCATGCAGTCTTCTGCACCCTTGCTCCCTCGCTTGGGCACATGGGGCAAACCACAGACTTGCCCTTAAACTACACAGAGAAATAAAATCAGAAACAGACTAACCACAAGAATCAATAGCAAGGGGCAGAAGGCACGTGACTGGATACTGCAGTTCCCTTCGGAGATCTATCAGCCTCGAAATGTGATGTAACTGGGCTCACGTACCATATCTGCAAAGGGGGTAACAGATCCCTCTTCATAACCCGACACACAGGGTAAAACTATGCCAGCTCAGAGAAGCCAAGGCACGTGTAAAAATCGTTTCTAAAGAAGAAAAAGAAGTCGGGTTTGTGTTCGCAGAGCTAATGCAATCGCCTTCGACTCTGACGTGACTCCTCTTGGTGTTATTGTTGCTTCCCAGAATTTAGGCTTGAGTTTGGCAGAAGTCAAGAAGCAAAGGCATACGCAGAACCACTTAGAGAATCAGTGTGTCTGTGTGCATGGGCCAGTTCTTTCCTGAATAAATACCAGTCACTGGGCTGCTGGGTAAAGTGGGAATATAAGATGGCAGTCAGACACATGTAGGCTCATACCCACGAGGCAGGCTATTTAAGGCTGCAGTTTACCTTTTTTCCTACAAATAAACACAACCGGATAATTAGCCACACCTCCCAGTGCCATTAAAATACATGTATTATATTCCATAACTGTTCCTCGTTTGTCTCCCAAAAGTAGCATTGTTGCCTGGGAGGGAGTATCAAGACATTAATCAAAAATACATGAGCAGTACAAGAAATAAGGACAAGCAGATGAGTATAAATAGCTTCCTGCATATCCAGAATACAGGAGCAGCTTGAAAATATTGTGATTAGGAGTTGATACACTCCATCCAGCCACACAGACAGCGTGCACAGCTGTCATTCCTGTACTGAGCGTCTTATTTGACACCCTGTGGTTCCGCAGCCCTCCGTCAGGTGAACAAAGTGAAGTTATCGTTCATGTGATAGATCAGACAATAGAGAAACCCTCCAGACAGAAACCTCTACTTGTTTCTGGCTAGAAAAAGTAAATCTTTCCTTCTTTTGGAATCCACAGAAATACAGATATGAAAGCAGGACGTGGCTAAATGAGAGAAGATAAGGTATTGCTCCTGCAAGCAGAACATCCTGTCTTCAAGATGGGTGAGTACTTCCAAACTTTCCAAATGTTTCACTGCCCTCCAGATAGATCATAGATTTGCCCCCGTCTCGTTCCCAGATACTTTCCAGCATTTTAAGCCATAATAGAAGCAAGTATAGAGCAGAAGTTTGTCTTGAAAAAAGAGATGAGACAAATAAAGGAAAAAGAAAAATCCCTGAGGAAGTCCTAAATTCCGTAGTCAACCTCCTGGACATTGCCACAGAATTTTGCATATCTCCATGAAGACTTGGCTGATTCTGGTTGATCATTAGCAGAACTTGGTGCAGCTGTATAAACAGCAGATTTCTACACCTCCAGGCCTTCATTCATTTCCTCCAGTGAGGTTTTTAATTTGACTGGCAGCTGGCCTATCTGGGCAGCTGATAAGAGAAGAAAAAAAAAATCACCCTTCAGTCTTTACATCTCCGCTGCCTTTCCTCTGGTTCTCACGATAGAAGCGTACAAAGAATTGAAGCGCTCTCAATACATTTGTAGCCAAATATTTACCCTAAGTGAGGTGGATTATATTTGCTTACCGTATCCATTGCCATGCTGGCATGCGTTCAAGACCATCTAACTCCTTGGAGTACTATTGAATACTTTGAAAAAACCCCAAAACTTTGTTTATGATAAACTGTTAGCCAATGAGCGCACATTCGGCATTGTCCAGGGTATACTAGCTCTTGAGCTCACACGCCTGGCCTTTGGGATGGCGCTTGGTCTGCCTTCACAAACACAGCATCGGGGACGGCCCTGGGATGTGGCCAACTTACCTTAGCCTTTTGCAGGATTATTAAGAGCATTTTGGAACTCTCCCAAGCGTTTCACCCGGAGAAAACGTAACTAAACAATGTTCAGAGGAAACGTATTCTTTTAGGAAATACAACTTGGTCTTAATCAGCTTGCTTTTTTGTGAGCGTACTTATTTTGACAACATTTTTAATGGAGACAAATTCAAATTATATTTACATTATATTAACATTTACATTCAATAATATTTAAAGTATTGTTTTCCATAAAGTGAAAACATTTAAGTGCTCCTTGTTTCATTTAATTTCGTTTTGAACTTTACAGCATTCATATGTTTAACATTTTTCCTATTAAATTTACTATTTTAATGTCATTATAATTTTTAGGCTTTCTGGTGTGAGAATAATTTGACATTTATGGAACACTTCCGTCATGCCAAATATATTTTCTCCGAGTTTTCAATCCATGAAAACTTTAGCACCTTCACTGTTTTCCCAAGTGTTGGAATTTCCCATAAAATGGAAATGCTGTTTCCTGACCAGCTCTGCTACAATTTCATGCTCTAGCAAAAAGAAAGGGGGGGAGGGTGTCACAAATACACAACCGTAAACTTGTCAGGATACGTTTCTCATTGTTGGCTCATATGTTGCCCTCTTTTGGTAGCTTTTGTACTGTACTACATATAAAAATCAACAACTGCTGTAGCAACCCAGCATCCAAAGGGGACTGAGTGCTGAATGCTAGAACTAAGTAACTGTATGAGGAGAGCAATAGGTTGTGAGTTAGGCACTTGAACCAGCTTATAGGGACATCCTAACAGGAGAGGAAAAGCACTAGGGAACGAACGAAGCAGTGCAATATGAAACTGGACTCTAAAGGGCAACGAGAAAGAAGAAAAAGGAGAAGGATCTGTAGATACTCACTCGTGAATAATTTAACCCCATATCCCGGCTTCCATCCTGTGATGACAAACATGACTTTCAAGTATTTGTTCGGACAAGATTTGTAAAGGGAAGCCATACCCTAATCATCATTCCCTTGGTCTTTCCCTGTTGCTTTTTTCATAATCTGTGCAGGTATTCTGTAAAATTCTTACGGGTATTGGCTAGTCAAGCCCAGAAGAGTGCCTGCTAACTTTCCAAGACTAAAACCCTGCCAAAGTCAACACTCTTATTTTCACTATTAAATTTCTGAAAGATGAAATTAAATATTACATGTTCTTTTACACAGTGATTTGCTAATACTAATTATACAATCGTGTGATACTAATGCACTATAAGTCTAGAATCATTATTTAGGCGAAACACTGAAGTGTTAATTTTTTCCAGAAGAGAGTTGTTTTCTACTATTTCTGAGCAAAATTAAAAAACAAAACCAAACCTCAGTCCGTAGCAATGTTTAAAAGAGTCTAAGGATCTGGGTGTTCACCTTCTCTTGACTTTCAAAAATAATCAAGTACTAACTCCCCCAAAATGCCATTCTTCGAGAACAAACTGCTCTCTACTTCAGATAATTCTCAGTTATAAACACAATAAATGGTTACACAGAAGAGATATTCCCACTGTTATCTGTGATCCCAGTTCAGCATTTCACAGCCCTATTCTTTAAAGATTAATTTTCCTTGGTTTGAAAATCAGCATCAGGAATTCAGCCTCACGAGAACTCTTTTATGAACAGTCGCAGAGATGATTTCAGAGCTCAGAAGGGAACCGTTCCTCCCACCTTGAATTGTGGAGCTTTTGTGGCGACTCCATATGATCGGGAATTCTTGGGGTAGGGAAGAACTCCCAGCCTTGCAGTGTAAAGATGTAAAGCTGTGCTTTATAGGCATTCTCCGGTGCTATATTCAAATCTATCCTAGACCCCCCAGCAATATGAACTCCCTTTGAAACACCATCTGACAGCCTTCCAATTTTCACCTTAAAAAAATACACCCAAAAGGCATGAGTTTGCTGCTTTCTTCCCTTTCAGTTAAATAACACTGGTTGGTTTAAGCCTCTGCAGACCTTTGTTCTATGCATAAGAATGCAGCAGCCCAGCTTTATGGAAACACACGACTGCCTGCTGATTTCCAGGCAGCCAATATGCACCTTTCAGTGGCCAAGGGCTCGTAGACTTTTGTCACGTTTTGCAGGTTTAACCGAGCCCTTTCTGCTCCAGTCTAACAAAGCGCTAACATGTGCGCCCTTTAAGCTGATATGTAGTTTCTTTGTTAAAGCCACCTCGTAGGGCCATAAAGGGAGCAGTAAATCAGCAGCACAGCTCATGCACTTTAAGTTAAGTTTATGCTTAATGAGATGCTGGGTTTCAGCCTCAGTCTTTCTCCCAAAGTGATTTTTCCAGCCTTTGAATTGTTGTGGGATTCCTTCCAGCTCCTTCCAGTCAGTCAGCGGCTGGCAATATTGAACACAGACTTGAATGTAGTAACACAGAACTTTGCATGTGAACTATTACCTCCCTGCTTCGTGACACGCCTGTATGTGCATAGGCTTTATCACTACGGAAATTCATATCTTATTCCCGTCTGATATGCTGTCCACTATACCTTGAAAGTCTATCGGCAGTATTCATGGCCAGAACATGTACATTCAAATATATCTTCTTATATTTTTTTTTCCTTTTTTCTTTTTTTTAATGAGTTGTTTGGGGTATTTTGTATCCAGCTTTCTAATATCTGCCGGGCCTTTGATATCATTCATCTGCTGTGTCCTGTTTGCATTCCTTCCTGGTTTAGTATCATCAGCACATTTCGCTATTGTGCTGTTTACCTCTGCTTTGAGATTACCGTAGAGATATTAAATAGAGTGATGTCTGTCAAAAGTCCCTGCCGTGACCTACAAGACATTTCTACAAGCTACGATAACACAGCAATTGATCGTTGCCCTTTGTTTACATTCTTTCTCCCATTTCAGTCTACACAGCAGTCTTCCCCGCCAAAACAATTAAAGTTCTTTCTCTCCACATGAATACCTGAAACAGTAGCAAATTACATATTCAGTGCTCCCTATATCCACCCTCCTACAGACCCACCCAGGCTGTTTATCTCTTGGTTCACTCGCTGTGCATTCTCCCTTGCTCGCTGAGTGCCAACTCGGAGCATGCCTACCGTAGCCGGCAGCCTTGGTCCCTGAATCTATAACGTGCAGAATGTATGATGTTGCATACTAACCCGAAAGGTATATTTAATAAGCTTTATCCTGTCCAAGCCCATACCACTTGCTGCTCCTGATACTGTCTGCCTCAGTGTTTCCTTGGGATTAGTGGATGATTTAGCTGTGTGAAATAAGAATTTGGCCTAAAATGTTTAAGACATTTTCCTTGATTTATGAATTTTGAGGCCATTAACTCATCCCGTCTAACCTCCTCTGTGTCACAGACTGTAGCATTGCCCCATTCCCCGTACGCTGAGCCAAAAAATTTCTGTTTGGCTGACACGTATTTTCCAGAAAGGGATCCAGTTTTGATATGGATGCTATCGTTTTCTTGGGCAGTTTGTTTCATCAGTTCATCACGCTTACTGCTACAAATCCAAGCCTCATTGCTTCCTTAAATTTGCTTGGCTTACATTTCCACCCACTGATTCTTGTAATACGTTCATCTGATGCAAGACACTTTTTTTCTTGTTGTGAAGGTAATTATACACTGTGATCCAGCCATCTCGTTTTGATAAAGGAAACAAAGCATATTTTCCAATCTACAAGCAGTTCTTACGCCTTTTCTCCCACCCTTTTTTAGATTTCTAGCACCCACAGCACTGTAGCACACCACTGCCATATAGTCAGCGTCGCATTCAACTCGTATGTCCCTGCTAACTCGTCCAAAGACGACTTTAATCCTCTTTCGCACCATCAGACCGAGTCCTGTCTCCAGTTGCTTCCCCACAACGATACCCAAGCCTTTTCAAGCACCACCCTTGGGATACAATTTCTAGCGCATCAACACAGCCACTGTTAGCCACAATCCATCTCGTCTGCCGAGGTCCCGCTCGCCGAATTTGGGCTGCCGCATCTTCATAATTTATTTATCATCCCACCAAGCTGAATTTCTTCCCTAATTTACCCAGCGTTGTTTTACTAGGGATGTACTTGTCTCTCAATCGTTAAGGACAGATTTGTAGCCTGCCAGGCATAACACCCATTTCTGCAGACGGACTCCAGAGCTTTCATTCGGAGCTGACAGCTGCTTTTTGACATCTATCAGTTAGTCAGTTCTTAATCCACTCAGCAGTCACTCAATAGCTATTGTACAGCGCTCATTTTTTTCAAAGTGCTTAAACAGAGAAGGCAAACAAGTGTATTTGAGTGCTGAAAAAACAGACTTAGAGCCTAAATCCTGCAGTGTTAAAGAGCCTAATCCCCACTGGTGCCTAAACACTTACAAGCATGCAGACTTATGTTTTAGGTCTGCAGTTATGAAACCTCATGCTTTGTATATTTTTCTGTTGGTATTAGTTTCTCTTATCTATGAAAGACAAAACTTAGACACCACGGCAGATAGATGGACCGCATATTTTCTTCTCTAGTCACACACACACAGAACTTTCCTTTTGTTTCTTTGCATCTCCACAGGTAACTATTACTTTTCAAAAATTATTGGCAATGGCAGTGTAAATCTGTTCAATAATACTTGTAGTATCACTGGGTGCGGATTATGCAGCTTTGGTGTCTTTCATCCATATATTCAAATATCCTAAGTATTCCCTCATCTGTTTCTATCAATAGGCTTTATTTATTTGTGTCACAGTGTTTCTTTCTTGTTAATTGCTTCAAGTTATTTTATGTAATTAAAGACAGATGGTAAAGCAAAGTTCAGTATCTCATCCATTTGTTAATCAGTGGCTTATGCAGCTCTATAAATGTAGCAGGGATGTTATGATTTTGTGTTTTTGTGTGCTGTACTTTAAATTAAATACTGGGACCAATTCCTAGTTACGCTGAAGCCAATGACAAAAACTGCCATTGACCAGGATCTCGCAGTGGGAGACCGTGGATGGGGAAAGCTGCGAGCCAGCTCAGGGTGGTGTTTATGCTTTACAGAGGCACACAGCTTGCCCGCTCTTAGACCCAGGTCTTACCTTTGCATCAATGGCTTCCACCACGTGTGGGTGGGAAAGGAGCGGCCAGGTGAGGGCCTTAACGAAGGGGTTTGTTCTCCTAACTTTGCGGGAACCCATCTCTGGTCCCAGCATTCTTTGGGTTTATTCTATTTTGGGGGAATGATTTTTTTTTCCATATGCAAGGGAGCAAAACATCTGTTTTCATTAAGGACATCTTGTTCTTCAGATTAGAGAAAATCACCAAGAAAGGGAGAACAAATAAAAGTCTCCAGAGGAGAAAGAGGCCCACCACGTGCTCCCCCTGGGTAGCCATCTTGAACTGATTCACAGCGTTGCCTGCAGCCGGCAGCCTGCGCGCAGCCCCGGCCGCCCCGGCTCCCTCCCTCCTGCACAGTCCGTGCCCCGCTCGCTTCATACCCAACCTCTTCACGGGCTTATTTTACCCCAGCTATTTCATTCCTCCCGCTCTATCTGTAGAGTGCTCTCCTCGCTCTGAAACCCATTGGCAGGCTGTAGCCTACTGTATTATTTTGATGCCCTTATCTTTTTTCTTTCAGAAAAAGAAGAGTAATGGCATCCTTGCTGGTTTGCCCATCTGCCCGCTTTGCTCACGCGCCACCACGAGCAGCGAGCGTGCCCTTCACACGGCCATCGGTGGCCGCAATGGGTTTCTGACCAACTTGCTTCTCATCTGCTTGCTCCCATCTTTCAGTCCAAGAAGCAATTTGGCTTTATCTGTTTTGACTCAGTACTAGCCTGCTCCTATTGTTTCTCACATTCTTGCGTTTCCACCAGAATATGTGACTGACAGAAATGCAATTCCTCAATTAGACTACAAGGGGTGTGCTGGGAATCGCAAGTCAGCCTAAGGATTTATGTGCTACACCAAATTATCGTAACTGACACAATGCTTCCAGCAAGCAAGTTTGGAAATATCAGAATCTCCCCCATCCCCTCTCCAAGCCCCCCCCTTTCCTTGGGAAGGCCAAATTAGAGAGAAAAAGGATTTCTCATCGCTACCATGAGTCATCCTCACTGGCTGGTGAGGTCAGCGACAAGGGTTACTGGGTTTGGACTATAGAGAAAATGGATCCTACTAAATGACAGCACAGTTAGAGCAACATGAAAGAAGAAGAGGAATGCAGAAGCCACCAAGGCCCCTAAGCCACAGGCGGAAGGGAAGTGGAGACCGACTCATGCTTCTCAGAAGAATGAGCAGAGACAGGTGGCATGGGACACTTTGCTCTTTTATTCACCTACCTTTTGGCCCCTAACATAAGCTTTTATTTTTTCCCCCCATGAACGTTCACAAAAACAACAAATTCACCTATTTTACTCAGCCTAGGATGGGAATTTTACAAGCATTAGCACCACTTCGCATTCTCAGGAACACGCAGTGAGGCATATTTGAAAATTAATGGGTAATTCCTGCCAAGTAGGTGTCATACATAATTCCTTATTTAAAATACAGATATTCAACGTTAAGCACATGTTTAAATCCCAATGAAGACAATGCAATTTAAGCAAACTGTAATTCGGCATGTTCTTGGTTGAGTGCTTCAATCAGGTCACAATCAAGGAGGATTACTCACACCAGCACTCTGGCAGTGGATTGTAGGATGGCACTTAGATTGCTAAGGCTACTACAGCAGGTGCTTTTTTCCTTTTTTTTTTCCTTTTTTTTTTCCTTTTTTTTATCCTTTTTTTTTTTTTGGATTTCCTGTAAAACAAATTTCATCCTTCAGGAAACCAGCTGTATTTGGCACCTATTGTAAGAAATGACAGTTGAAAAATCCCAAACTACTTTAACCACAGAGAAAAAAAAAATCTTCTAATGTTGATGTTGAAACACAGCTTTCAGTTTTAAAGGTTGATTGTTCTTTTTTGTTTGTTTTTTTTTTTTAATTGTTAAGTGCTAAAGCAGCGAGCAGACACACTTTACAGTATTGCATTGGGCTCTTTTTCAGTAGGTTGGCTCCTGGTAACAGCAGGTTCAGAAATGCCAGTTCTACTTAAGAATTTTATTTTAAAGATACATTTCACAGTTTATTCATGGCACCCTGAGAAATTTAAATTGCTGGACTGAGCAAATGGGTACAGTTTCTTTTCTATTGATTCCCAAGTAATGGCTTTAACTAATTGTTTCGGCAATTCATGATTGAGCTACTATGCCTGTTGAAATCAATTTCTTGTTTTAGACCAGTCACCTAGAGTGGGCTCCCGGAGTTGTGTCTATTTCTTTACCCAGGGTTTAACTGTATTTTATTTTCCTTTGTAATTTTGTATTGCATCAGTTTAAAAATGGCCAAAGATTATTCTCGCCTCAAGAATTTCAGTGACAAATCCTTTTAGTAGTCCCAGTTGTAACGGACAGACAATTGCCATCATAAACTCTGCATAAGTAGCATTGTGAAATCTGTGATTTATAAGCATATGCCACAGCAAAAAATATTTTGATAACCCATGCTTGTCCCTGCCATGGCCAGCTCTCTGTCTCAGAAAGAAAACACGAGTGAAACAGTTTTCTGCCTTCTAGATTTAGTGGGAAAATAGCGCCTTCAACAGCAAAGTCTTTTCTGAACACCAGCTCTAGAAATGCCACACCGTGGGTGGCTGAATTTTACTTTGGGCTATTTCTCTGCCAACCTGAGGCACACACTAAATGCAGTTTCAGAGGAGCAAAACGTAGCCTAACCTTTTGACTCATCGTGTGTTTACAATTATTAATCAAATGCAGAGTATGTATTATACTACTATAGCTAGCACTTGTTATCTTGTATCCTTTATAAGCTTTTCAGATTAAAAAAAACAGATTGGGTGTTCTATTAAGCGATGAAATAATAGATCATATCTTTATTTTATTATTTAGAGAATATCATTAGAGAAGTAGATCGTTTTAGCTGTCCTTCGCAGTATGCTGATCATTAGCTGTTGCAGGGCATGTTACCAGCAGCAAGTCTTCTGAATGACATGTACACTGACGCCGTCACTTCCGAAAACAGCATTACAACTCATTAGAGCCCTTTCTGCGTTCTCACAATGAGATAAATACACCTCAGTCACTTGGCGAAGTCAGATGTTTGCTTTACCAACAGGTTTTAAAGCATGACATAGCCTAGAGATTCCTAAAGAGTTTCAGACTACAGACAGCATCTTCGTAAATTTTGTCACCGAGACTCACCCCTGCCTTCTGATCGCACGGGCCACCTGCTGGCTTTGGTGACTGAATAACAGCCCTGAGGCAAGTACAACTGTTAACATTTAAAAGTGCTACTGGGAAATATTTAGTACATTTTTAGCTACTTGTAACACCATTAAGCTGTCGGAGGGGAAAAAAAAAAAGAAAGAAAAAAAAAAGGCGATGCTATCTGACCAGCCAGTTCCTCTACAGACCTCCAGCAGACACTCCCCAGGTCTTTGGTGAGCTACGGATCACAGTTTGAAATCCACTGCAATATAGAAATGACCTAATCCTTAGAGCAGCTGAAAGTTCTTCACACCTGTATTTTATTTTTTTTTACAGTAAGTGACAGATCTGGCTTCAGTTGCACGATAAAGAAAGACGTATAATTTTGACTGAGAGACATTTAACTAAACCACCAATATATTCCCTTAATTCAAAGCAGGAATAAGGGGAACATCTCCAAATCCAAAGAATGTATTATATCATCAACTCCTTGTTTTTAAGTGGTTCCAAATCATCACAAAGATTGTGTAAGAGCAGCTGATTCCCAATATAGATATCCTTTTCTTGGGCACTAAGTCATGCCAAGACCCTGGCTGAAATTTTACAAGGAGCGTCTCAGATTGTACTTTAAATAATAGTTATTAGTCATAAGGATTGGCTACCTTTCTTTTTCTTTGAAAAGAAGCTATAAATGTACCATCGTTTATTCGTTTCTGAAATCATCATGCTGTCCTCCAAAGGAGTTGGGTTAAATTTACAAAATTTAGGAGCGTATGCTGTGGGGCATGCATTTAAGGTGCCCCTACTCCTAAACTCAATCTTTAGAGTGTGTGTCCCATCAGTTGTAAATTCTATAAGTGTGTTCAGCCAGCAGTATGCACTTCAGTCTTTTCTGCAAATTCCTGAAGGTGGGATTTCCTCTTCATTTATTTAAAACAACTTCTATTTTGAATAAAAATAATGTCATAATTGCTTTTAGTCTTGCATCGGTGTAGCAGTTCCAAGGTCCAGTCATTAGCTGGGACTCCAAGTTAATAAGTGCTGCGTGGACAGAGAGGAAGAAAATTTTCCCTACCCCAAAGGGTTTGTAATGTAAACTCCTAATTTAAAATTCATTAATTTTACACATCACCTTACATAACAATCACAATGCCGTAAAAGAGTGAACACATGCTTGTAATTAAAGCCATGGCAGTCTCATCCCATTGTATGAAAAATAGCTCTATCATAATGGTCCTGAGTTCATGCCAGAATAGCAGCTAATCATGGGAGAAAGATGATCTAACACTTACAGAACATGAAAATAGAAATGAAACGTTCTGGTTCCAGCCTATTTTCTCTAGACTTGCTGGGTGATCTTGTGCGTGCTACTTAAGCTTTCAGTCTCTCAACTTACCCATCTGCAGAACAGCAATAACAGTATTTATCTGACTCAGAAGTTTTGTAAGAATAACTCCATAAATCATTAAGTCTCTTACGTAGTCTTAACAAGCTTTCTATGCAGCACCCGTCATAGATACTCTTGAGAAGCACGCATGGACTACCGATTTGAGCCCCATAATACCTCCAAAAATTAGAGTTCAGGGAATATGTGGCAGGAGCAAAAAGATCCATTGTGGTCAAACCGTTTCTAATTCTGTGCTCTTTGTATTTCGCCTCTAATATGCGATAAGGATAAATTTAATTAAAGGCATTTTGTAATTTCTCGCTTTGTAACAGTTCAGCAAATATATATTCAGAAAGTCAGACCAAGATTGTCTAGGTAAGATTTGTGGAGCAACTCCTTTGATTCTTAATCTGTACATTGTTTTATTTAAAAACATCAAATTCTTTGTAAATTAACAGGGTCACAGTAATACCTCACAAGGAGAGAAATTCTGGTAAATGCTACCGTGGATGACTTTTAATCTGAAAAAAATGCAGGAATAATGCTCAGTAGTCACGGCATCGCTGCGTGCTTGTACCTAGCAATGGAAATGCTGATACCGGATCATCAAGGTCAGTAGTCCCATTCATTGACAAAACCATTCATGACATGAGAATGAATGGAGTGTCTTGAAAGTTAGCAGTCTCTGATTCTCTGAGCAAATTTCACAGTTCGGGACAGAGCCAGTCTATCGGTGGCATACTTTCAGCATGTAATCATCTGTAAAGTCACGTCCTAACGGATATAATGAGGTCCCATTCATTATTTGCCAAAGAAGTGCAGCAGTTTAAACCTTACTCTCCTCTGCTGGAAAATTAAGTGTTTGAAATTTGGACCTGATCCTACCTTCACTGAAGTCACTGATAAGACACCACCTGATTTCAGGGGAGCCGCCGCAGACTTTTGGTAACGCAGAGGTCGCATTAAATTCACTTATCCCTCTCTCGCAGAGTGGAAAGCAGGTCATGGGTCTGATGTTTGCAGCAATAATGAGGAGGCTTTAGAAACTAAATGGGATGTAGCTGATGATTTTAGCACAAATTGAACTGAAGTACTAATGACTTACCAAGCATTATTCTTATCTGTTGCACAACCAGCACATGACGATGTCCAGAAATAGTGTAACATCATACTTCGGTAAAAGGTTCAAGGGCTGATACTCCATTCACTCGCACTGACATCAATCAGGAGGCAACTTCACTGAAGTAATTGAATTACATAAGACTAAAATTAGTGAGGGGGAGAATTAGGCCTGAAAAGGACCTCCCCAAGCAGTGAAAGGGAAGAAGGTGTCACCTGCCCCCGGCCCCGTCCATCCGAGACGAGGGCAGCCCTGACCGGCTGCGCTTGCCGGAGCCCAACCCCGGCGGGGACGGCAGCAGCCCCCTCCAGTCACATACCCCGCGGCAGCTTGGCTCGGGGCGAAAAAAAAGCTGGGGTCTGGGATCAGAGACAAACTGAGCAGGTGGGGCCACCCCAAAGGAAGCCACAGGGAAGATCAGGTCCTTCAATTTTACTGGGACGCCAACTCATCTCAGTCAGTCCCAGGCCAAGGGGCAGGGCTGCTCTGAGCCAGGTTGCCTCACCAGGGGGCTGAAATGCAGGTTGTGGTGAATATCCTGGAGATATTGTCTCTTTTGGACACTCGGCCTATCTCCCTGACAAACACAGCCACCCTCAGCAGAGGGGCATTGGCTGCTTCTGGCACCGGCTCCTAATTCCCTGTGTGCAGTGCAGGGTATTGACACAAGTTTTTCTTCAGTGTGTTACCGCAGATTACTCATACACATTATTTAACCTTTGGTGAAAATGCAGATTTCTCAGTCCAGTATCAGCTCCACTCCTCCTTCGGTGAGCTGCATTCCCCTCTGTGGCCCTTGGTGAAACGTGCAGCGTGTATATTGCCCTGCCAAATCCCCCTTACTGCCCACCCAGCTCCTGCTACGAGGTCCCCTCCGGGACATCATCTGACACTAAGTCAGGGAGACCTGATCTGACACCAGGAACTGAAAACTCATCTTTGAGCCAGACTCTGAGGTCAACAGAGCCATGTCCTACCCTATTCAATGAGTGCTTCTGCCTTCTGAGCTCAGACAGACTAAAAGTATCGTTGTCCAGCCCTTTTATATAGTTTTACGTAAACCCAGTATCTTGTTCTATTGAGACAGCCACGGTATTTCAGAGCCAGTAGCATGTTCAGCAGAAGACCCTTAACTCATTCTTCCTTTTATACATAGCAAACACCGGTACTTCTATAGTTGTGGGCATCTTCTTTTACGTACGAAAATCTAAAATTAAAGATGAACTGTTCCTCTGCAAAACCTTAGCGTTCGTTATAATGAACAACTCTGATTTGTAAGGTTAAGGGATCATTTTGAATAAACATTTTGAATAAACTGGTCGTCAGTATTATATCTTTAAGCAGTATTTTAGCTACTTTATAACTATCTGCAAATCGGCACCTCAAATGGCTCAGAACAATTGACTAAATTGAAGATTTAAACTAAATCAATGCTCAACAGAATTGCAGCCTTATTTCTGAATGCTGAACCACACTGCAGAAAGCTTTGTTAGAAAGCAGAGAGAATGCTGTTTTTCAGCTAGAACATGCGTGTGCTTATAAAGGCACAACATTATTCACAACTAAAGTTGCAGATGGAATACAACATTGTCAATACTGAAAATCTCATATAGTACTTCAGGTTAGGAACAATAAACTTTGCATTTTTTTTACAATACCTTACACCTGAGAAGCTTTAAATACATTACAATAATTAAGTCTGATAACATCACTGTGATATATGTCTCCATTTACAGATGGGTAAACTGAGACTGAAAGTGGTTCTTTGTGCCAATTTGTGCCTTACCCAATCAATCAAGGAACAAAACAGCACAGAACTTATGATGTCCTGGCTTCCACTTCACTGGTCAAACTTTTACCAAATCACGCCTCATGCCAAGAAGACCTCATGCTAACAACCTCATTGTATTTGAGAGTGGGACCCAGGGCTTTCAACTCCATTATTGCAGTAACACTTTATCGCTTGTGTCCGTGCCTATTATTTTAGCATATACAATTATTTTTATGGCAAAATAAAATAAGTTCAGGAATTCACATATTTTAATTTTAATTATTAATCATATTGTTTTCCAAGCACCTCAATTAAAATACCATTGAAAGTCTTTCTCTCATTTGTCAAAAGTCCCAGTAAGTTTATACCCCTTTTATGTGGTACTGGATTATTTACTCTTCATTTTCTACGTGGAACAAGCCCTGACTAGTAACTAGATGGCAGACATGACATGTCCAAATCCCAGAAACCTGCTCATTTGACTTCATTGGTCTATTGAGGGTTTGGCTTTTTTCCTGATCTTGCACATGTTAGCTCCATGTTTCTGCGAACTCATCAGCCAGCCTGCCTGAGCTAGTCACAGGCAGGATTAGGAAAATTAGGCATCCGCAGATGTTAGGCTACCAAAAATGAATACCAATGCTGTGAAAGTATTTCAGGGGCTTTCATTCTGTGAGAGACTCGGGGACTTCTGCCCCTGCTCCAGTGCAGAACCTGCCTTTTAAGACCTTTCTCTTTTCTCAGAGCAGCTGGGGCAGTTTCTGAACCAGGGCCAGGGCTGATGCTCAGCTGGGAGGTGGCAGGATCTCAGCAGAGGCCAGGTGTGGGGATACTCCTGCACGATATCTTATCGGCTTGAAAAGAAATTGCAGGATTCACAGGAGTTAGCAGCAGCGTGGCTAATGAGGACAGAGCAGCCTGATCCGTGGAAGTGTTGAGCAACCACAACTCCCATTTACTTCATCACTTTTGTAGATCAGACCCTCAGGGTTGTTTGCTTTTTGGAATAAGCCAGTTGTGGTCTATACCAGTCCGTCCTCTTGGCAGTAATGGCCCAAGGCATTCCTTGCTGGCTCTGACCAGCCGTAATCAGCATGGCTCCTGATCACAGTTATTTTTAGCGTATCGAATACGGAGGGAGACTAAAGGCCCAGTTTTTGCAAAGTGACTGAAATGCCTCTTGCTCAAAGCATTTCCCTCTCCAGGCTCAGTAGACTGTTGTTTTTGACCAGCTACGGCTCCCCATCTTGCCACCGGGCAGGCTGTGCTTGGGAGAAAAGAATCAGTTGGATTATAAAAGCTGTAGAGGATTTGTTTATTTTATCACTTCGTTTATCTTTTCAGCGTTATTGTTCTGTCAAGTAATCGAGAGATGAAGAAGCGCTACATCACAATTACACTTTGCTTTGACTCACACAAACCAAGAAAGATGGGTGAATGGTGGCTGTCATGCGCTGCACCCATTCCCACTGCTGTCCCTTGGAAGGAGCCTTTGTTCATTTTTCCTCATTTCTGGCTGCTCAACAGGAAGGGCCAAAGAAGTGGGAATGTTCTTTGAGGTGATCTTCTGCATTGTTTTCTCTTTTGCGTCAGTAGAAAGAAAAGTAACTAAGCAACACAATATAGGGGTTTTTTCCTCTGACTTACAAAATGCTAGTGTGGTTTGTTTTTTTCCCACAGACTTTCCTACACCCTACATCACTGCCATTGATTTATCTGTTTCACTGTGCGAAAAGCTCATCCTCTACTAGCCTGATTCGCTGAGATACCATGTACCGCACCATTCATACGCTCTCCCAAAAAGTTTACTTGTGGGGCTTTCATAAGGTGGGAAAATAACCTGGCTAAGACAGCTGTAACTGATTGATTTAAAAAAAAAAAAAAAAAAAGAGTTTTCTAAAAAATCTTCCTGAGACTTCTTGAGAAAAGTTTAAACTTTTCTACAAAAAATGAGACACGGAGGGATCTACCCAACCAAATCCAATTGGACTGCAACTTGGCTGCCCATCTGGGTACACATTCTTCCCTTATCCGATTTAGAGTATAGATGTAGGCAGGAGGCTGCCACTCAACTCTTTTAGTTTCTGGCTGTTTTGCAAAGCTTCTCTGCCACCCTCCAGCCCTCTTTCCCCATTTTCTGATGATCTGTACTCTCTCCCCACTGGCATCTCCTCCCCGGGTCTAGCTCTAAAAACGTAGCTCTTATAATATCCTGACCAGCTCTCTGTATCTGTACAGCGACAAGGAAGACCTGGCTATCGGAGGACTATGGGTAACACGCATTGAACTTAGCTCAGAGCCTCATTAGTTCCTCAGATGGCTCTTCAAGGGTATTTGTTTGGGATGGGCTGGGAACGTATCTCAACCAAAGGTAACTCCCATTCGCTGGGAGATGGAGGAGGTGGTGCCAGTAACATTACTGGGTTCAGAAATACAACACAGCTTGTCATAACAAGTTGCTCTGGCAACATCTGTTAACAGACCACAGAACTATGTAGCACTTAAGCCAGATATGGCCATAATGTAGTTTTTTGCACTGAGCTGTAGCTATTTGTACCTTTCCCAGACAGCAACATATATTATTTGCTCCTGGCCTCAGAAAACCCTACCATTTCTTTCAGGGAACATTTGCGTTTCTCTGGCATTAGGCTACAATGCCATGCCAGGTACATCTCAGGAAGAGCCTTTTTGGGAGACGTCAAGCTCAGAATTACATCAAATTCCTTCAGACGCTCCTGGCAATGCTCAGCCAGCAGCAGAGCCTCATCCA
The DNA here is from genome assembly GCF_028500815.1 of Rissa tridactyla. Lineage (NCBI taxonomy): Eukaryota > Metazoa > Chordata > Aves > Charadriiformes > Laridae > Rissa > Rissa tridactyla. Next base: position 59,486,470 of record NC_071469.1, read on the forward strand.
GATATCAATGCTTCTAAATCAATGGAGCTAATTTCTTACAGGAGCTCCTCCCAGCTTCACCATTACTCCAAATCCTTAACAACATAGCATCCAGTTTCATATACTCTATCCAGTATTGGGGAAGCTCGCCTGGCACCAGCAGGCAAGACTATAGAAAAGCAATTTTGGCTTATGAGCTCATCAGTGTTACCATTTTGACATCTTACAGTCGCTGACGGGTTTGCACGGACCCACCTAGTCTTCTACAAAGCAGCGAGGTCATATCAACACGGCTACTCCACCACAAATGTAGTCTCTAAAGAGGGGTAGGTGGTAGGGAAGGAGACAAGGACTCCTGTTTTCTTGTGCACCGTCGGCATCCCGTCGCGAGTCACAGTTCTTTTATGCTTTTAGCATTTTGCACGAGCAATGCATGAAAGAGGTGGGTGCAAAGACAATTTCCAGAGTGAAAATTACTTGAGAGTATTTCTTTGGGGATAAGGGAGCCCTTCTGGGTGTCTATAGAGACAAAAGTCAAAAGAGGTTAATGCATGCCACAGCTGTGCCATACCCTTCCTCTGGCTCTAGTAAGCCTGGTGGGTTTTTCCACCGAAACGGCAAGGGATTTTCCTATCAGAAGGCAGTTGGTATCAGCAGATCTCACGGCTTATCTAGATGTCGCATCTCTTCCAATTTAAATGCTACATCAGTGCTTATTAAGCCTGCATTGCAAAGAAATAAAACTAAAGAAAACATTCTGGAGGGTGCTCTGGATTCTATTAAAGGATTGAATTTCTCACTTTATTACACTTTTTCCATATGGCTGAAACCTGGAGCTGCATACTACTCTGAATACGCTCGTATACTCCTAGTGGTATAATCCCAGATGGTGACAAATGACCCCATTCCAACAGCAACGTATAGATCTTTATGAGACCGACGCTCAGCCGTGCTCTTGGGATATTCCCTCCAAACAACGAATGACTGGCAGATAACATAATGTTTAACTTCTGCCTTCACTTTTGTATACGCTTTATGGCTAACACTGCAGAGCTACGCATTTGTTAAGCACTCAGCCTTGTAGCAGCGTACAGATGACATGAGATATTCCCTCAGCCACCACCAAAGGATCTCCTTTGGCCCGCGAAGGTCAGCTGTGGTGCACGGACTGTGTCATTATCTGTGTGTAAGGATACGCTCTGGCACGCTAGAATTGAGCTGATAACGTCTTACCCCTGCTCGGGCCCTTCAGCTGCCTCTTGGGGAAGTGAGAAGGGCTGCCAAGCTCAAGATGTGCTGCATCCTGCAATTTGGCTTTCCCGAGAAGAACAACCCCTCCCCCCAAACTCACCCACGCAGTTCTTTACCCCAAGAAGAGGTCATCACACAAAAAGTAGATAGGAGGGATAGAGACTGCACACTTGACTATAACTGCAAAAGAGACAAGTCCAGAGTCCTCTTGAGATGTTGTGTAAAGAGAAAGCAATCTGGGCTGTCTCCATTTTTACAGAAAGACCTCTGTGCTTTTGTGGACTCCATGGCCTGCCAGATGGAGACGGCTCCAAGTAACACTGAGCTCTCATTGCCGCAGAAAACCAAGGAGAACTATAACCCCAAGTACTGCAGGTGTAGGAGGGAATACTTGCTCAGATGATGATTCATGTCAGCATCTGAATAAATAAGGTCAGACAGCCAGAGATTATTCCAGTGAAGGGGAGTTGATTTGTTTGGGGGGCAGAAAGGAGGGGCTGTTTGTTTGTTTCGTATCATTATACTGAAACCCTGCCCTGCTCTGAGCTTTTTTTTTCCCAAGAATTAGTTCTCATTTCTTTTAATTAAGACCTTGGTTCAGCAAAACATATAGCTGGGTGTAGCCTACCTGAACTGGAATGGCTGATTCAGAAAGCAGAAATCCTAAGGTTAGCATACACTGCGTAGCCAGTGTTATGTCGCCTTTACAAACATATCTGCAGCAGTTCTTTTAAGGAAGACGTCTCCGCTACAGACAATTAAAAATAAAAAACTACTTGCCTCAGAGGGGTGAGAAAGGATTAATTAGTTAGTGCTCGTGCAGCACTGTGAAGATACAAATCGTGGGACTGTGTTATTAGTAAGCAGAAGATGCCAACAGGAAGCAGCATTGTTAAAGGCACGAGGACTAACAATGGTTTTGTTCTCACATTTGTAAATGATTCTTCTGCTATTGAAAGGTGTTGGCCTTTCAGCCTAGGAGACTGAAATCCTCTTTCTTCACCCAAAAGAGCCTTCATGGGCTGTGCATACTTTCTCACACTCCCTCACCAGCGTTCCTCACCATTAGCTTATAGATGCTAGACAGTAGTCCATTCTCCATAGCCCTTTTATTGCTTGGCCTCTGCTTCAGCTGCCAAGAAGGGTGCCATTTAGACTCAATTGTTACGGTAGCTTTTACGATCTAGACATGGTGTCTAGGATCGGAGACTTCCTAACAATTTTGCATATGCTGCTGCGCTGCCATCAGAAGAGAAGGGCTCCCGGTTGCCAACAATGTGGGCAGAATTCAAAGCAGTGACCTGCAGATGAAAGGCGCCCCATCCCAAAATGGGCCAGCTAAGCCATCCAGCCCCCGAATGCCAGCTCTTCACTGAATGAAACTGTATTGTGTTGTGGTGCTCAGAAAGCGGGGGGGGGGGGGCGGGAAGCTCAGTTTTAAAATATCTGTGGACAACGGCTGTCTAGAGCTGGGGCTGCAGACATTCAGACCTTGCTTACGTAATATTTCTATCATGCACCGTTCTCCCATCCAACTCCCCACCCCATGCCAAGGTGCTGGACGGAGGTCTTGTTCTTATTTATGCGGCATGAATACAAAATCAGAGAGAGTGGCAGAAACTTTCCACGGAAAGGTATGGTGCCTTTGGCATGCCGGGGGAAACAGCAGAGCAAGAACAGCTTGCAAATTAGGGGGAAGAGAAGGATTAAAGAAATTGGAATAACTATATCCAAGCATTTCCTTAAAAAGCGGGATGACTGCAGCCCTTTAAACCCAAGAGTCACAGAGCAAAATATGCCACAGCAGAGCAAAGCATCTTTTCTCCTTGTGTTTGCTATATTGCTCGCTTTGACAAGCAAAATCCTCTTTTTTGCCTTTGTCCTCAGCTCCCGCCACACATACAACCCTTGCCCTCCCTCCCCGCCAAACAGAGGCCAGCTGAGGAAGGTGATTTTGTCACCTGGAGTTAATTTATGCCAGTCTCCGCTGTGCTGTGCCGCTGTGCCGGGGTGGGACCTTTTCAGATGTCGGGATGATAGGAGGAAGAACAATGAAGCAGCAGAGTATGTGTGGCGGGTGGCCGAGTCATCCTATCACCATGTATTTGTGTAGTTTCTTTTAGTGCCATCCAATCTTTCCTTCTGTCCCTAAATGGCCTGTGTTGAAAATGTCCCTGCTTACAGTTGCTCAACTGGAATGAGGACAAATTGTTTGCAGTGGCCCCCTTCCAAATGCTTGTGCTGTAACTTTTGTCTTGACTAGTCTCTGGAGATATCTCTAGAGTGAATTTCCTATGACTCGTTTGCACTACCCCAAAGTCACGCCGGTTTTTCTTCCTCTACTCTTTCAACTTTGTAGCAGGAATCTTGTTTAAAACAGCCCCGTCGCAGAAAAAGCCAGGGCGGGCAGTGCCTTAATGCTGTTATGTCACAAGTTCCCCAGTGAATTAAAAGCGAGGGGGCTGGGTCTCGAGGGTGCCTGAGGTTACAACGTGGTGCTAGCAGGCGAGGAGACCCACAAGCAGAAAAAGCACAGCCACACCAAGCAGCTTTGAGTTCTCAAGTACCGGTGGTGTTAGGACTGCGTTGCCCTCCACGCCAATACATCATCCGCTTTTGTAGGGAGAAATGCCTGGCCTCTTGGACCTCCAGACAGCTTGGATTCGGCACTGAAGGGGTGGTGAAGGTACTCTTCCCCCTCACATTCACATGTGAATTAGTCCAGGATGAGACAGCAGCAAAAAAAAAAAAAAAAAAAAAAAAGAGTTAGCAGAGCCTGAAGAACTAAGCCAAGAAAGGAAGGGTTTGTAGTTCCAAAAACCATTGGATGAAGTTTTGCACGTAGACTCATTAATAGACATTACAGAAGAAAAGGTTCATTCCCCCCCGGCTTAGATGCATGACCTATTAGACATATACATATCAATAATATTTGCCAAGGATAACTAAATTTGAAGACTGTTGTTTGCTTGGTTTTAATGGATGTTAAGTATTAGTTACTCGTCAAAAGTACAACCTGCTTTTAGAAAAGACATACAGAGCTAATGCTGTGAGATGGTCTCTTTCAACTCCACGACAGCAGAAAAACCTGCCTGCGTAAAGCATCTCCCCTTTTTTTTCTCACACTTTGTAGAAGATGATCTGAGCATCCTCAGAGTGAGGGGGAGTGAAGACTGGAGATGAGATGGCTGTGGTTCCTCACGGAGCCGCTGGGTGTACAAGGGCCACGATGGAGAGCAAGGTGGGCTCCCATCGGTCCTTCCTGCCCTCTGACTGGAAGTAATCAGCCAGCACACAGACCACCTGCAGGTCCCCCAGGGGGGACATTTCCCAGCTCAGCCTTCCCAGGGCTCCCAAGTCACAGGGAGCCCTCCCACGCCACCCCCTTCAATGCCTCCCAGCACCTTTCGCTTTATGTCAAGGGCAACAGAAGTGGGGAGGAAAAAAGAGGGATGGAGCTTAGTGAAGGCATCTTGCAGTTATGGTCATGGGGTTGTTTAGTTTGCACGTGGGGTCGCGCATCACATCGCAATGGCATCTCCTGCTCTGTGACTGTTTTCTAGTCTCTTGACTAAGAGGCAATCTCCACAGCAGACATACCCCTGTATCTCTGAGATAATGTTACTGGTTAGAAGCGGACAGAGCACGGCCAGACAGGGCATTCCAGACATCAAGGGTTGCTTGGTGTTTTCAGGCTTAGCAAATATAAGGATTTTGTATGACTTTGCCATTATTCTGGGGATTTAAAATCTTTGCCACTAGCACTCTTTTTTTTTTTTTTCTTTTTTCTTTTTTTTTTTTTTGTGTTTAACCCAAGCAGTGTCGTACTGTGCCTCTGCCTTCCAGTTAGTCAGCAAATGATTTCTTACATTGCATTCAGGATCTCACAAAACACTAAGACTACTTTGTTTTTCATTAGCACTAGAGGGGAAAAATAAACAGGCTGGGCTCATGGTTTATAATTGCATATGTAATTACCACTTTAAGACCACTATTAGCAATACAAATTAGCTCAATGCCCTTTATACCATCTCTGCAGAGCCTCTCAGAGCGCACGTAAGCCGTCTCATTGTTGTCCATCAGGCAGCCAGATTCTAATCTTGGATGTGCCGAAAACAGCGTGATGTACCTCTCAAAATTATGTGCTCCGCTTGCAAACACAGTGACCAATATTTGGAGCCATCCCTTAACATTCACCATGAAGCTGGAAGCAGAATCTGTCCAGGCCATCTTTCGGGCCAAATCCAGCTGGTAACCATTGTGTACCAGAGCAACTTTTCGTGGAGTTACTCCTGGTTTGCTCTGTTTTCAGCATCTCAAAGAATCCATGGGAAGAGGTCTGCTGACACCGGGAGGGCAGAGTTTGCGGTTGGCACAATCAGTTTCTTCCATATAAGTAGCAAGGAAGATGAGGAGCATATTGTCAATAAAACGCAGAAGTTATTTACAATTCAACTTCTAAAAGCTGCCATAAAGTAGTGAATAGCAGTGAATAAGTTCAAAGCCATTCTACTCTGTTTGGTTACTACTTTATTCTCCCAGAGCTCATATTTTCAAAGGGACAAAGCAGAGACACTCAGAGGAGAGGAAGTCTGATTCTAAGAAGTTGTAAAAAGAAATGCGTGGCCACAGATCAGGCAATAATTTTACGTTTCACATGTTTTCTGACCCTACGAAGAGCAGCTTTAAACTGTTGCTCTCCCTGATTTTAGCGGAGGCTGAAGACGACTCCACAGTTTACAAAATAGGGGGTGGGCGTGAATCCTGAAAAAGTAGATCCGTAACAAAATGTTGATCACTGAGGCCAGAAGGACCCCTTGCCTACCCCTCTGCCTGCGGCAGGATTGATTTAATTATTCTATAACTGTTCCTGTAGATGGGTGTCTGGCCTTGAATGACTCCAACGACAGTGATTGTCCAACGGCTCTTGGCAGCTTGTCCAACTGCCGAACAGTTCTTCTACAGTTTTGCCTAATATTTAACCTAAAACTTCCCTTCTGCTTCAGCCAATTATTATTTGTCCCATCCTTGTTGACTAATGAGAATAATTGATCCTTGTCCTCTTTATAACATTCCTTTATGTCTCCCGTTATTATGTTCCCCACACTCTTCTTTGCCTTTAGGCTAAAGGTGCCAAGTTATCTTAACCTTTCCTCTTAGATCTGAATGCCAAACTTCTTACCATCTTTCTTCCACTCCTCTAAATTCTTCAATTTGTCCACGTTTTTTCATACAGAACTGAATGCAGTTACTCCAGTTATGCTTTAACCAGTGCCAAGCAGAGCGCAATAATTACTTCAGTAACCTTACTGACCCCATCTAATAACAAAGGCAAAATGCAGCATGTAATTAAAATCTAAAAAAATAACTATTTTTAAAAGCTAATTGCCTTAACAATCAGAACATTCTACAGCTCAGAGAACACACACTAAAGAATTTAAAGGTTATTGTTCATTCAAAACATCTTCTGCAATTATATTCCGTATATTGTATTCCGGGCTATGTGCAGTTTTACTCCTATTAGGGACGGTCTGTACTGCATCTCTCACACTCCCTCCCCCTCTTTTTATTTCCTGCAGATTTAACTCCTAACAACGGCTCCATGGGGCCCTGTCTACACTAGGGATATTCACTAAGGACTTCCCACTGCTGAGAGCACTTCTCCAGCTCCACCAGTATGGCACAGCAGAGAGCTCCCATTCATGCTTTTAATCCTTTAGGCTGTTCCTACATCTTCCAGCCTCACTCATGTCAGTGGAGCAGAGCCAACGGTGAGGCATTTTTAGAAAGTTTCCTTTACAGGGACGATGTTTTCGTCTCCTTTGCCAAGTCCGTGGTGCCCTACCTTGAACAATCCCCTTCTCTCTGTTGGCTGGCTGGTCTCTTAAAAGCTCCTCTGTCCTCTTCACGTTCATCAACACCGTATATGCCCACCACGGTTCGTAACTGCACGGACTCCTGCTTTTCAGTCGCTATCTCTTCAGGAATGGAAATCCTCGTCACAACCCAGCACAAACGATTCAACTTTACTATCATTTGGCTGACAACAGCCATTCTTGGAAAAAGGCTACATGAATTTCTGGAATCCCCCAAAATAAACAAATTTGGATCCATTAACAGGAATAGCAAACTCAGACTGCAAACCCACTTGACTAAGCAGAGGCATTTAATTAAATTCGATTACGCAGATAAGCAGAGATATGACTGTTGTTAGTAGACGTAATAGTTTCTATTCTTGTTGCCCCATAGCACCTTAATTAAATTACAATTGTTCTGTTGGAAAACACATCTGTGAACGCCTCCAGGTAGAAAACACAGGAAAATATTGCTAGCAAAATAAAAATCAGATTAGTAGTGCAATATTGCACGGCAGATAGGACAAAACGGAATTGGATTAAAATTGCATCAGGGAAGATTCGGGGTTGACGTAAGGAAAACCTAACTGCGAAGCATTGGAGTATGTCATCTGGGGAAGGAGTGGGGTTTCCCATATTGGATTAGCTTCTAGCACAATTTAAATGAACAGCTGACAGGAATGATACAGACATAATTGGTCCTACCTTGATCCACACTGATGACTGAGGATCTGTTGAGGACTCTTTCACCCCTGTTTTTCTGTGACTGCACTTTACTTTAAATTTCTAAAGAATGAAGTAAACTCCTGCTCTCATTTACATTCATCTGAGCCTCTTAGATTCTATAAAGGTTGCATATTTACAAATGAGATCAGAATTTGGCTTCCTATAGTAACACATTGCAACATGCCAGCAATTGCTCCATAACAACGAAAGAGCAAAGTACCTTGTTATATAGGTCTTGTCCCTCAACCAATGCATACAAGGCAAAATAATCCGCGCTTTTTATAGCGAGACCTCATCCAAGCGTGTGTGTAAAACCTTCTCGTATGGCTAAGTAAAGTAACACCTCCACACATCCTCCACCTAGAGAAGAGGTAGATCTGGAGAACCCAATGAAATCAAATAGAAATACCATGTGCAAATTTATAGTGTGTAACCAGGCATTGGCTGGAGTCCAGGCAAACACGAAATTACAAGACCTAGTACGCTTGCATTGTTCTGTGGTAGTTAGGTGTTTTCTTCCTTCTTTATTTATTACAATGTTCTGGAGAGAGATTAAATTTAATGGCTTAGTATTTAGTTTTTTCCACTTACCTTGAAATAAGATTTGCACACGTTTTTGTTACTAGATTAAAAAGCTGCCAAGTGGCTTTTTAAACAATTCTCAAGTTGTTCATGGCCTCTTACATAGGAATTACTTCCCTGAAGCCACATTAGGAACTGATCGCCTGTCCCACACCAGTACAGCTTTACCCTCTTTGTCCAGAAGCAGAAAGGCACTTCTGCTTAAAACATGCCAGGACACAAAATCCCTGTTGTATTCCACGAGAAAGTTCTGCAATAAGACTCAATTTAAAGCCTATTTAGGTCAGTGAAAAGCTTGCCATCGACTCGGTGAGTTTTGGGACAGGCCCTTAAAATATAGGTCTTAAGGACAGGAAAGCCTCCGTGTTCACAGTAGTTCTTAGGGAAATCACTGAGGTCAGCAGAGGCTGATTGACTTCAGCAGATCACTGAGGTCAGCAGATGCTCAGCGGGACAAGAATTTTGTGCTGATCCAAAGCTATCAGAGAAATAAGAAGGTGGGAAGCCCGAAGCAAGTGTGTCCTCTCCACGTGTCATTCACCTGCAGGGTGTCAGCGCCGCAGCGACGGGAAAAGCCAAGCAGACATCCCTGCGCTTTGCAAGTGACTAAAGAGGTCAGCACTCCCACATCGTGTAGAAACGGTTGCATGATGTGGTTTCTGTTTTTAAAATAAATTTAAGATTCCGTCCCTTAATTCACACAAAAGCTAACAAAATATGATGGTTTTTTTAATGATATACAAATCAATATTATAAAAAAAACCTAAGTAAATATTTCCCTTGGCAAGAAAATATAAAATCTCTCATTCTTGTAACGCGCAAGTTTTACATTTACACAGCGTAGTGTCCCACAATACCATAATGTGTTAGTACCATGAAACATTTTTAGCTGCGATGTCTTAAACAAAGCTTGAGTTACTGTCTGCAGTGCCCTTGAGCTATATGTCATAGTCTTCACAAGACTGAAAGAAAACACACAGAGCAGTGAGCAGTAACCACATTAAGGTTTAATGCTTATAAACACAGAAGGTTTAACACTTGGCAAGCCAAAATTCCCCTATGACCTGAAGACATGCAGATCGTGACCTGAGAATTAAGCGCCGTCTTAAGCAGTCAAGCTGTCTCCCTAAAGAAAAGACAAAAATAGCAAAAGACTAGCTGAGCCATTGGGTCGGCATATGTCAGGTGCGTCCAAGCCCAATTCAGAGTCGATCTGTAGCCATGTGGGGACAAGCCTGACCTAGCCCAGCCTTTCCAGGCAGGGCTTCCTAAGAAGAAGGATTTTCAGAGGCACTCAAGACCCGTTGTCCCCAGTGACCCCCCAGGGAACAGGAACATTTAAGCTATCACGCAACCAAAAAACACCACAAGAGAAAATTTCACTTTGTCCCGCAAGAAAGAGGAAGCTCCTGGTATTAGATGGAGGGAGAGAGACAAAGTTAAATTCCTTTCCCCTGCATATTCCTAGCCACAAAGATGCCCTCTTACCCTCCCTGTCTCCCTCCAAGGGCTCCTACCAAAAGCAGGTGCCCCCATCCTGAAAAGCCTGGTGACAGAGGAGAAATTAAAATGTGAAACAAAGGTTTTGAACTAAATGTTTAAGGAGAGATAGGTAGGTCTTTGTTTAAAGAAAGGCCTGCAAGGCAGAGAAGTTGGTTTGGGAAAGACGAAGGTCATCAAAGCAACAGCTCCAAACATCAGAGATGAAGAGGAGGGAGGCATGCGGGGAGAAGAGGGGAGTGTGAAACAGCTGCCTGGGGGAGATTAAAAGGGATGCTCAGCATGCTCAAAACACTCTAATTTTGCCATAGTAGATCTGCTTGTGCCAAATTCCCACACAAAAAAATCTCAAGGACATGAGACCGACCCGGGTATCACATGTTTACTTCTCTTGCTCTCTTCGCTGCAAGCTGTGTTTAGCTTGTAAATAGACAAGGTTTCTATTCGCAAGTATTTATTGTATTCCTTACAAGATATTTTTAAAAGCTGATCAATACGAAGCTTATCCGTGAAGTTGCTATACAATTCCTGCTGGATTCAAATTGGACATTTCTCCGTTTACTGATAAATTGCCAAATGCTGTTACAAGGAACACTTAACTGTAATGAAATTTTATTCCCCAGGTGCTTATTACAGAGACATGTATATACACATATATGTGTGTGTATATATATATATATGTTAAATTAGGCAACATAAGACATGCTCAGAAAGCAGAATTTCCAATCTGGAGGGAATCCTGTTATTTCAACTTTCATTTCCATCCTAAAACAAGCCAAGAAATCAAAATATCAATGAAATAAATTGGTGGAACTCAGAGATCAGAATAATTTAGGTTTGGAAATGTCTATAGACCAAATGCTGATGCTTCCAATTGAAAATATAATGGTCCCAGGCTGAAACATCCTGCAATATGATCCTGTTCTCCTCACATGGATAGAAATCAAGAATAATTCTGCTCGAAATCCATGAAGTTACACTGGTGGAAGCCTTGACACGGGTAATAAAAAAAAACAGAATTACAAGCGTTTTATAAAGCCAAGTGCTTTGGAAAGCTTTACGCTTTCAAGCTTCAGGGCATAAAGCAACCCAGGAATTAGGAGGAGAACTTCATGGTTCATCCCCACCGTGGAGGCCAGGCGGTTGCACAGCCTCACTGGGGCCACGGGGAGCGTGGCTGACAGCTGCTCAGGCTAAATGCAAGAACATCTATATTCTCTTTTTTTAGCAAAAGCTGGGATTACGGCCCACATTGCACACGGGCTAGAGTATACGGTTTGGGAATGGCAGGGTCCGAGCTGTCTGCTGGGCTTCCCAGGTGGCTGATAGACCCAGGGAGGAGGCAGCAGCCCGCTCTGCAGCGGAAAGGACTGGCTGTCAGAAGCAGCCAGGCAAGCTCTGGCAACGTGCTCCCGAGGAAAGCGGAGACAAACTGTCTGCCCAGCGCGCTGAACGCAGAAGTCTTGGACCCGTGAGCAAAGAAACTCTCTTCAGACGCTTGACTCCTCTCCACGGTTCAGGAAACAAGAATTTAGATATATTCATTGCGAGGGACGCAAGGTGTCACCGAAGAAACATGCCATTCTACTATCAACTGCTCCTTTTATTGAAGACAACTCAAAACAGCTCCTCCTGTTTGGTGGTTTTTTTCTGTTTGTTTTTTTTAAACAAGATACTTGCAAAAGGCCATAGCCTTCAGGCCACAAGCTAATCTTTAACCACCCGCTTACTTTTTCTGAGCAAGCTGGCACCAACCATTGTTGGAAGTGGTCACTTTGTGGAAAAAAAACATGGACATTCCTCCATGAAACTGGTTCTGTAGAGCACCCGGGGACAGCTTGAGCTCTGCAAAAGGCAAACGTTGGCTCTCTGCATCACCAGAGAGCCAACACCAACAAAACTGACAGCTTACTTCTGACGAAAAAACAGAAATTGAGACCGCGTGCTACTGCCATCTCTTCCAAGGGACATTTCTCCTTGGTTTCCACCATCCGCTCTGATGATGGTCCTGTCTCTAGAGCAGCAGAATTATAGTGATGGGAAGCTGCGGTCTGGTCACCATTGGGCTTCAAATCTAGTATGCAATAAACAGTTTGAATCCTATAAAATTCAGAGCTGGGCATCCAAATTCAATACGTTAATTTGTCCCAAATCTAGCCAGTTTAATGTCTGAACATGACTACAGCTGGTGTTTGTAGAAGCTGGTTAGGGAGAGAGACAAGAGCCTTTGGCGTGCCTCATCTGCAGGCACTTAGAGTCCCACATTGGGACTAACTCTTAGATCTTATTTTTTTAAAAGTTGAGATCACCATCTGATCACGTGTAATATGCGAATGTTCTAAGGATTAGGCCACAAACTAAAAGAAAAGACTTAAGGAAATCAATGCCCCAACTTCACATCTGAGATATTTTTAAGAGGGATTTAAAAAATAAAAACCCAATAGCAGAAGAAGAAAAATTGTTTTTTTCCAGAGAAACGAGGATCCCAGCCCAAGAAAGAATGCAGAATACACTGAACCAGGAGTTTTCTACATAACTTCAGAACTAAGCTGACAAAAGCAGGTTGATTTGCCCCCAACTATTTATATTTAGCTGGGGGCAAATCACTTCAAAGCCATATTCAATTACCACCTGAGTGAGAGAATGCAAAGGAAGCTTTTCAGTCAAAAAGCTTCCCGTGGAGTGACCTGCATTGTTCATTCCTGACTCATTCCCTGCCACCATCCCAGCAGTCAACCTCCCGAACCACCTCCATCCTACAGTCTTCCCTAGCCTCCACAGTGATTTCTGTGAAGTCAAGCACAATGGAATTGCAACAAAACCAAACTTCCAAGTCATTGAACTCTCCCACAAAATATGGCCAGCTTTTTCCACACAATTCTACCAAAACTTTCCAAGTGTCAGTCTAGGACCTCAGACATCAGATCATTTCTCCTGCTCACTGTAGGAAATAGCATCCATTTCAGGGATTATTGAGAAAGCTGGAAAATCTGAAATGAATGAAATAACTTGCTATTAGGACAAAAAAAAAAAAAAAAAAAAAGTCCAACTTCAGAAACAAACTGGACGGAGCCAAAATTCAATGGAACTATATTTACTGGAAAAAAAAGGAAAGCTTGATCTAATCTCACCCAAAAGCCAACCACAGTGTCTAGACTCAACAGGATCAGGTTATTTTCCCATAGTATCAACACCACAACTAGAAACAGGAAGAACCGCGTCTGTCAAAAGAAGCCACTAATTTTCATTAAGTTTCCAATACAGCTTTCTGATCAAAGTGACAGTTACACTTCAGTAAAGTCTTTTGATCTTTTTGATGCTCAGCTGAATGGAATCATCACATCTTCAGAGCCATGCACACTGAGAACATAAATTCTGACTGCTCGTTGCTGGAGAGATTGCTTGCTATTTTTATTCTTGTTATTTTCTACTTTAAAAAAAAAAAAAAAGCTGAATTCTCTCTGTCAAAACCAACAGAAGGTTGTTTAAAGGTATGGCAAGACATGCATTCCTTTAATGGAATGCATACAACAGTCTTTACAATAATTTGATGAGTTCCAGGAGTGGACTTGATACTATACAGTAAAGTCAATCATGCTGGTAGGTACGTTTTGCCAAAAGTGCAGAACTGTTTCAAGAGGTAGATTTCAAGAAATAAAAACATCTGACCAAAAATACACGGGGAGGGAAAACATGAGGTGTGCCTGAAGCAAACGGAGGTAGCATTAGAGAATGAACGCGACACAAACCAGCTAATGGTTTAGTAAAAAACACAACTAGTCTTGCAGGTTTGCATGCTGAAGTCTCTAAGCCAGCAGTCCCTGAGCTGTGATGTATAAACCGCCACTGGCCAACAAAGCTTTGGTGGCTGCCCGCTGTCAGCTGGCTGAGCATTGTCTTTCTTGTCCCAGATGTTACATCACACTGAAGATGTAGTTAATGGATGTCAGACTACACCAAGCCACTGCTATCATTGCCACAGAGGCATTGACAGAACTGCACATGGGGAATGAATCAGATCAAAGGGCTGAGAGTAGAAATTTATTTCACCCATCTATCTATACAGAGATACAGAGTAGTCCATGTCAATAAAAAAAAGAAAGAAAGTTTCTTTTGTCTGTTCAAAAATGTACCCCAGCAAGCTTGAGCGGTCAACTGGAGACCAAACCACGGCTGATATATCAGTCAACGCAGCATTTAAAAAGAGTTCACAAAGGGAAAAAGTAATTTTGACTCCTGGCGTAGAGAAATTCCTGGCAAAGGAAGAAACTATGCTCGACCCCCAAATAACCAAACACCCATCCACTGCATATGGAAATTATTCTGCCACCATTTTACTGCTCCAGCAGAGATGGTGTATGGCCCTTTCGAAGCCCTGGCTCTTTTCGAAGGCTATTATTTTAAACATTTTAGAACTGGGAACTGCATGGAGCTGGCAATTACGGAATTAGAGTGCAGTGTGGGGAATGTCACTTTGAAATCATTTAGCTCAGTTCATTTCCTTTTCAAGCTCAATAGAAAGCAGATGGAGCAGGGAGGGCCAACATGCCACAGAAGAACTCCTCAGGCCTTGGCCAGCACTCTCCTCCCCAGGACTTACAGAGGGGTCACCAAATCCTCATAGAGTTATTATCCTTTAGGAGAACCACATGCTAGAATTCATCCAGGGTCCTGGTCTTTGGAGCAAGTCACCTCACTCCAAGGTCTGTGTTGCACATTGAATGTTAGACCTAAATTGCGAACAAGGTCAACAGGGACACAAAGCTCACACCAGAAGAGCAGTGCAGGGGAGCCAGAGAGAGGCCAGCGGAGCACAGCAGGAAAATTAAGTGCTTTGGGAAAGAAAAGCTTCGATAGAGAGAAAGAAGCCTCCAAAGAGTTGTCCAATATGAAGGAAAGGCTGTTACCAAAAGAAAGCTTTGCCATATGCAGCAAGAGTTGGACAAGAAAGTGCGAGCTCAACTTGCAGCAAAGATATGTTGAGGTCAGGAGGAAAACAATAAATTAAGTGCAAGGGGAGTGAAGCATTGCAGCCTCTGTTTGTAGCTGATGCTGCATCACTGGAGGTGTCAAGGAAGAGTTACAGGAATTTCTCCCAGGGACCATCTAGCTAAGTGTGATCTTGCCTCAGAGCGAGGGGATGACTTCCAGGGATGCTCTCCAGCACAACATCTCTTGGGTAATTTAATAGAGCCTGTAACAGCTTGTACTTCGTGGTTCTTTTACAGAGAAAGAGGGATTCCCCAAAGGAAAGTAACGTATAATATGAGAAACAGATCCAAGTGCTGGAGTTGCAGTAGGATCTAACAGACGCACTGGGACTTAGGAAGTCCAAATCCATCCCCTGTTAATGTAACAGGAGAGTTATTCTTCTCCCAGTATCTCCCTCTTCATTGTCACAAATATCTGGGACAAATAAAGCAGAGAGCCCACATCACACTGGCCAGGGTTATTTGCACCAAACAGCCCCGTACCTATCCATGGACCTCTGAACCTACCCGTGCACGGCTCCAGTTTGACCCACACATCATGCTCAGCCCGTGTTTGCCCCACAGCACTAGCAAGCACATTAAAAGTAGGCCATGTTCTAAGCTTTCTGTTAGCCATTGTCCTACATGCAGGCAGCAGCATGATCACCACTGCTCCCACTTATCTCACCACTAGTGAACAAGTTCCTTGTGCTCATCTTTACAGCCCTTGCTGCTATTTCATACTTATCAATAGATCTGCCATCTTCTTCAAAAAAAAGTCCATTTGCTTGAGGCATTGTGTCAGATGAGCAGACTTGTTCCTCAAGGGCAAGACTGATGCCAAAATAAGGGCAGCTGTCCCAGGTTGATGGCACTGACATCCTTCTTCCCTTTTCTGAGCCCTAAGCAGAAGGCTCCAAGGGAACCATGAACTATACCAGACAACTGCAAAAGAGCAGCTATCCAAAATTCTGCTCTGTGCCACGGGAGCTGGGGTTCTCTTCCTACCTGAGATATTGGCAACAGAACACACTTTAGCACCTGGGCAAACTCTGCTTGCCACCTCCTACAGCGATTGAGGCACCATATCAAGACAAGCATGGGTCTGACTGCCTGCGTGCTCTCAGCAGAGCGTGTGTTCAGCTAGTTGACCTCAGGATGACAAACCTGGGGAGACATGCCAGACAAGTCATTGCTGCCTTTTGCATAACCTGCACCAGGTCACCAACAAGCCACCCATAACCCAGGTCACCAATAAACCCATGCTGGCAGTGTCTGTCTTCCCCGTCTGTCTTCCCCATCTCTCCTCACATACCCCTCACAGGTAATGTCCCTTTACAGCACCGCTGCCAGTCACAGAGGACATACAGAGGTTTCATCCCACTTCTGTTCCAGCCACCAGGAGCTTCTGGCCCTCTCCAGATCAGGGAGGTAGTCCCAGGGCTACCAAGTACACTCATATGTCCCCAGGCCTCCAAGTCAACACCATAGCTATTGCTGCCCTTACTTTCTTCTTTCCTACCTACTCATCTGCTTCTTTGAAGTGTGTCCCCACATATTCCCCTTCTTTTTTTAACCATCACTATAAAGAGACCTGCCTGCCCACCACCCTGCAGAGAGGACTGACTCATATACAACAGGCCCTGGATGTCCCAGCAGCACAGCGCTGTTGCAAACCACCTGTACTATCAAAATACAGTATTTGGCATACTAAGAGGTAGTAAGCATGAAAAAAAGGAAAAGCAGACTTGCTCCCCAGCTCCTCCACAGCTGTGTCCTGATGAGGTCTGCAGGGTCAGCCCGCATGGCTGGTGCCTCAACTGCAGATCCCCTGCAGCTAAGGCAGGAGCTGGAGAAGGGCTTCACTGCCTGGAGCACTCAGGGCACTGGTGACAACATGGGGGGAGGAGGGGAGGTGTCACCATGTTGTCAATGAGAGCTGTCAGTCCTTCTCCTAGGCACTTGCTTTCTGCTTTCAGACCAGCATCTTCTTTCTCACCTGGGAGTTCAAGATCTCCACTCAGTTGTCTCCTGACATCAGGACAGCATCTTCACTGGCCTCAGGTGTCTTTCCTACAACAGGAAAACACCCTGGTGAGAAGGCTCCTTTCTTTTGAGCATACACCTCTGTATCTCAGGTCTGCCATGGGGGCAGGCCTGAGTCGTGGCCAGGGCAGAAGCCCTCTTGCAGAGGGAAGGCACAGCCTCGTTGCTCTGGGAATGCCACAGTGCTGCCCACAGTCCAGACATCCCGGAACTGCCCGGTGCGATGCCAGAGCACAAGGCTCTGCAGAAACCCTGGCCGTGGAGTGAGGAGGCTGCCAGGCTGTTCCTGGATGAAGATGGTTGGCAGGAGGAGAGCAGGAGGAAGGGGTCCCCCGGCAAGGTGGGGATGGGAGCCAAGAAATCAGGCTGCTGGATGGGGAGAGGGTGGAGTAGCATTCCAGCCTCGGTTGGGATAACACCATCTCACCCAAATAAACTGCCTGTCGTGCTAGCTGATTCCCACCTGTCCTGCCACTCCAAGGGCTGGAGCTTATGAAAGGACAGGTACTCTCCCAAACATCACTTTGAGCGGGGGGATAATCTATGTTGGGTGCAGGGAGCCAAACTTGGCTTTTCCTTCCTCATTTTGCTTCTGGAGAGGTTCCAAGAGCAAACCCTCCTCTTGGATTTTGTTTTTAAGGAGATCAGTTGATTCAAAAGAGGGTCTAAAAGCAATCTGGTGAAAGGAAAAAGGCGTAAGTGGTCAGTGTAGAGTCACCCGCCCTCCACAGCCTCATCTACAGAATTAGGACAGCATGATCTTCTTGAAAAGGAGCAGTGGTTGAAAGGGTTAAATAGAGGCAGGAAGGTGTTTGAACTCTAAAAGAAATATTAAAAATCTTTTTACAAACATATGAATATGTATTAAGGGGCACAGACAATAATTACATGGTTATTACACTGAGTTATTCAAACCTCAACAGTGTGCTTGGCAAATTAACATATAGAACAACACTGCTCTGGTAGCTCAAATGATAATGGGACCTAATAGGATTTCCTTATCCCTAATTCCACAGAATCCTAGTAAGGCTGATTTAAAAGTTGTAAATGGGCAGGAGGTGGCTTCCAAGACAATAAAAAGCATTTCTGTGCTCTGAAAAACAAGCCTTGAGGATGTGACAACACATGAAAAATTCCTTTAGCTGTGCCTCTTCGCAGCACGGTTTGGGTGAGCTGAGGCTGCCCCAGCAGCAGCTGCTTCTTGAGCACCCACCTAAACCAGGAATATAAAGTTGTCGTACCTTGCTTCATTTCTATATGCATCCTGCTCCTGTGGCTTTCTTGGCAGCTCCCTCTCATCTGGTCCCGCACCCCACCGCATCCGCACACGCAGAGGGAGTTCCCGGGATGATGCACTTGCAGAGGACAGGCACGCTGTCAGGACGCACAGGGAGAGGCATCCCTGCCCCAGGCGGCTGAAGGGATTGATCTCAGCAGGCTGCAGCAGTGTTTGAGGCAGGCGTGCAGGGAGGACAGAGGAAAACGGGCAAGTGAAAAGTAAGTGAAAAGGCTCAGCCAGCAGAGACACAGCTGAGCTAAGTCTCATGAAAATTCCTCGGAAAATTAGAAAAAAAAGCAAGTTTCACAACACCACATGTGCTCGCGGGGCCACGCATGTGTCTGTGTGTGCAGGGCGTGCATGTGTGCCCGTGGGGAGGGCTTGGACACGTGAGTACACCCGTGTGAATAGCAATAAACCTCCCGGTTCCATTTTAATGCCATTAGCCAAACTAAAGCAGGTGATGAAATATATGGGGCCGCATGTGGGAACTGGGGTAACAGAATGAATCTGCACGTGCTCGGTGCAACCCTTCGTGTTTAAAAAAGGTATTCGATTACAGAGAAATAGACGCAAATTTAGAAATGCAACAGACAGAAGAACTAAACTGTTTTCATCAAGATCAACACTTGTAAAATGCCAACATCCTGGACTAAACACCTAGTTAGAAGTGATTGAATTCCTAACAGCTGTGGCAAAATGCCTTCACTTGCAAGCGTTGCTGGTGGATAAGGAAAATTATCTTGCTATTGTTGCTGTTCATGGCAGCACCCATAACATACTAGCTGCTTTCCAAGTAGATCATTCTCTGAAGAGCCTGTTATGTGAATGTGGATATTAAATTTATTTTCTTCCATAGTACAAGTTACTCACTGTAGGCTTCAGGGGTCAAAAAGCACCACGGTGGGTGAAATTGGAGTTGAACACCTCAAGGGCTATAGCTGCATAGGGGATATAAAAGCAATCCCCTTACTATGAGCACCATTTATCCTTTGCACAACAAGGTTTTTAAAAATTAAGATTTTGAAAAGCATGTTTGACTTTAAATTCATACTTGAATTCGTAAGAAAGCACTGAGGTACGCTATGTTTGCACTAACAATTTTATTTTCTTTTATTACTCTTACCATTTTTGTGGACAATAAACTCATCAAATACTTCTGGGAATAAAAAGTAATAAGTGAAAGCTTAGAGAATTAGAGAATAATATTTCAGGAATTTTGCCTCAAATAACCAGGTCTTTTATTTGTGTTGGTGCACCTAGAGTATGCATGAGAAAAAAACAGTGGTGTTCTGTCAAATAAAAAGAAACATCTTTCTCATTAGGACTGTGTTTATCATGCTTTCAAATGTTCTACAAATCAATGCCCCTATTTGTCATTGTAATTCAATATAATAAAAGCTGTCAAAACTGCTCGCTTTGCTTGCTAGCGACAAATTTGCTGAAGTTTTGCAGCATGAGCCAAATAACACAGCACCAGATCCTCCAGCTTTTATTTCACTCTGCTCTAGGCAGTATTCCTACTGGTTTCTGTGCAATTTTTGCCCGAGTAAGGGCTGAAAGTTTCAGTTTTGAACATGAGACTTTTTTAGAAATAAACAGTGACAGAAACCCCCATCTACAAAGCACATTGGGTGACTGGAATGGTACTGCTTGCGAATTTTATCTCTGAAATGCCAAGCTTATTTCCTACAGATTATTGCAAAATACAGACTAACTACATCCTTGATGAAATTCCCTCGAGGTCCATGAGGTCACCCCCAGGATTAAACACTGCCTGGCCTTTCACATACAGAGCTCAGAAGCTCTGTATTTTGACGCCTGCTGCGCCTTCAGAGATGTTAGTCTGTTCCACTAAAAACAAAGATTATAGATCTCGTCCCTCATGGGAAGAGCTTTGATGAAGCAACTCTCTGTTATTACCTTGTCCAGAGACTCTCCAGGACCACACTGTGTCCTTCTGGCAATAGACAAAATAGATAAAGCTATCACTCAAGGGCAGCCTTGAGTAACAGCTACATTTTCCATCACTTAAAAAAAAATGTTTTGATGCATTAAATAAAGGAAACATGTTGGGAGCTTTGTGCCGGGAGTAGGTAGGGTGGCAGGTCATGTGAAAGGCAGCTGGGACAGTGGTTAAGGCAAAGGATTAGAGTCAGCTGCTCTTTCTAGTCTTCTCCACACTACTGCCTTGCCCTGGGATTTGAAGAAGTCTTTTACTTTAAAGTCTATAAACTAATGGCCCTCTTCTAACTCTTCTGCAACTTCCCTTCTGCATCTGTGGAGATCGTAGCAATTTATCATGTTAAAACACTTTTAAGGGCTCAGATAAAAGCTGCTTAGTATTAGCAGCTGCAGTGGCCAGTCAATGCGTTTTTACCCCCTTTTGAACATGTGCCCAAAGATCGTTTGATGAGGATGTGTTCTGCATCTGTAAATAAACACATGTCTGCGTAGACCCTGGGACCCGCTAAGACCAGAGAACATGAAAAACAAGATGAAATCTACTGACGGCTGTAGCTCCTCTGACTGGAGCCTTTATGGCAGCTGTGTGGACAGACTCCTCCCTGAGTTTTTACTCCAGCAATTATTCCTAACTTGGCATCCAGAAGTCAGCCCTGGCTTCCAACCTGAAAAAAAAAAGCAGAGAGTTAGGCTAACACACACTAGCCTCCTTCAGGCATTCAGGGCATTGTGCGTGTGATAAAGGGTTGGATAAAACAGTGGCAAAAGTCTGCTATCTTCCAAGGCTCAGGAAAATAAACCACAAACGCAATTCAACAAAGTCCTCTTTGTTCCTGAATAGAACCAACAAAATGAAAGGAATCTGGTGGAAGAGAGAAGGCAAGAAAGAGGTCTGCTGCAGGGAGCAAGTACAGACAGAATCGTTCTTTGCCGGCTCCTCTGACAGAGCAAGTGCGTGATTATCACATGAGCCTCACAAAGACTGGAATTAAAGGGGCTGACTCGGCTGTCACATTGCTTAAGCTGCGCCGGGGTCAAAGGAGTTCGGACTAACCGAGGTCAGCCACACACAGGCCAGGAAGCAAGGGTCTCTTTTTCTGAGCAACAATTGCTCGCGTTGATAAAAATAGATACCTGGAGCCCGTGATGGCTTATAAAGCCACCCCTTTACACCAGCTGCCCACGAAAGCGCGGTATGTAATCAATAGCGCTCTGACAAGAACGGACACCACGAAGGCAGTCAGATGGTCACTAGAAACAAGTGTAAAGGGCAAAACGCACAAGACAAGTCACCATCTGTGCTACCCCCTAAAAGACCAAGGGAAAAAATAGTAAGTCTGAAATATTGGCACGCAAGTATTGTAAAATCCAAATGCAAACAGGTGTCAACGACATACTGTAGGGGAGCCTGCTATTTGCAGGTGTCCACATCTTTTCTGTATATTATTTCATGAATCATGCCCCCAACTTCTTCTTGCAGATTTCCAGTGATGCCAGGGCTACTGAAGAATGTCCCGGCACTAAAAATAGTACCTATTCTCTCCCATGCCCTCTGTCCCCTTTTAGCTTCCACTTTGCATGATTCAGCTCCAAGAGAGGAGCACTGACCTCGTTTCACCAGGAATATCAAACATCTCCACAGTTTTGATGAACCTTTTGGTGAGAGTGGAAAAAGGAGAAATGTACACATCAGCTGTGCAGTCATGTGCTGGATGTGTTTGGATACATCCTGAGATTCTTGCGTTTGACAGCAAAACCGATATTAAATTCCATCAGTGTGCAGGCACAGAAAAGCATCTCTTTTTTTCTTTTTTTTCTTTTTTTTTTTTTCTGGGGACTCCAGTAGTGTTTGGATTGGATCCATAGAAAAATCTATGAATTTTGTCATAGAGATAGAGCTACATCATGTCTACCATCATCAGCACTTCTGCATATAGCCAAGCTCAGGATGCCAGTGGGTTTGCTGTTCCACAGCACTGTGGAACTGGCTGTGCCCAACAAACTCATATTCACCTTTGTATCCTGATTTGTGAATCAGGATTTTCCACCTTGACATTATTTGTGGCAACAATGCCAAGTTTTTAAAATATCTCCTCCAAATAAAGTTAGAAGGTATGTGTCCCCTTCATTCCTCAGATTGCAATACTGGGGCTTCCCGATAAACAAACTAGACCTACTGTGACACAGACAGAGTGAACAGAACCAGGTTTTCAAGCGTCACTCTGTCACATCTCTCTGGGGACAGGGAACTAAAACCAACGCTGAGAGCAAGCCAAAGAGGCAAAGCTGCAGGACCCACATGGGATCTTCACAGATGTGTTTAAGCTGATAGTGCAGGATGAACCTGAGCAAACAAGCCCTTACGTAAACTCAGTTCTCCTTTACAACCTGTTAATGACTGCATGTTTACCTGTCCTTGAGGAAAGAGCCTCTACTGTGGCTTATCAAACCCAGAGGGATTCCCACTGTCCTCAGGGAGGTCTGGGTCACAAGTTAAACTGGAAACTCCAAATCCACTATCTGTGCTTCATCATTTGACAGACTTTAGACTGGAATTGATGTTCAGTGTCCAGTGCTGCAATAGGACAGAACGGCCTTTTTTATTCATTTCTGCTCTTTTGAACCAATTCTACTGCCTTTTCTTCTGCTCTGTTGCAAAGCTTGAGACAGTGCTGGTGCTGTGTCCCTTAGGTAAGAATCACCTTACAGAAGGACATGCCAATGCCTGTTGTTAGTGTGTGTGTGCGTGCGTGTGTTTAGGCCAGGTGAAGGACAGCTGTCTCCACTGATGCTGCCTTACAGGGTCCAGGAGGCACAGAGTAAACTGCCAAAGCCAACACCTTCAATGCTAGTGAAGGAAATGGGTAAATCCTCAGACTGTGGAATTTGGTGGCATCCCAGTGGACAGGAAGATGAGAAGCAGTCACTCCAATCATGTACAGCCTGGGGAAGGTGAGGAGCTTGTGCTTAGGGACCTGGAAGCGTTCACTCCTGACCTCCCGGTCACTGAGATCCAACAAAGAGTAGGACTCTCTGTTGAGTGTTCTCCAGTGAAAAAGTTCTGGTTTTCTCTATAAGGAATTTTATTCTTGTATCTCCAAAATGATGGGGAGTAATGCCGATTTCTCTTCCTGTGTGTTGTCACCAGCTCCTCATCTCAGCATGTCTTGCTGGTAACTTACACACCCATTGCAATAAAGCAGCCTTGGTCTTTCACACCATGTTAAAGAAAATAACCAACAGAGTACTTAAACCAGGCTTGGCTTGCCTGCAGTTTTCAACTGAGTTCAGTAGTAAAAGGAAACCCTAGTAGTTCTACTTCCCCACAGCTAGCCCTGCTCAAAGCCTAGTGTTAAGATAAATTATGTTCTTCAGTGTGTAGGATGAATTAAGACTTGCTATCACAGCAGGATGAGTTTGTCAAGCACTACTTACATTAGGCAGCAAACTTCTGTTCCCATAGAAGGAAGGATTTTGAAATTAGATAACCAAGCTGAACTTGGAGATAGATCACCTGGGGCCATGATTCATGATCTGTGTAGCCTCACTTAGTGCAAAGTATATCGCTTTCTTTAACAGCCCTTTACAGGGGCTTTGACAGAACTATTTTTTTATTCTGAATGATGTATAATCAAATTCAGTTCTACAACTTCATTTTCAGTCATCTCTGCTCATTGTTCTTTTATTCCAAGTATTCCTTGGCATGGTTTAAGAACTACTGAAGTATCTAATAGCTGTTTAAAAGTAACGGCTATAACTACTTAGACTAGACATAAATAGGAGACGACTAAATGGATCATTACCTTTACAAGAAAAGTGTTTATGGAGAAGGATTTAAGAGAAACAACATCATAGATCCAACTGCTCCGTTATTCTCTGTGTTTTAAAGTAGAAAGCAGAGTGGATTTGCACAGTTAAGTACAGGATAAGATTATTCTGAGTCTAATAAAAAGATGAAGGTACTGTTAAGAATTCGCAAGCTGCTCAGCCCTTGGAAATGTCAAGCTCCTTCTGGGACTGCTTAGGTAGGGATTCTTGGCTCTAACATCACAAGTGTCATCAACATTTTGACTGTGATGCTTTGTCATTAAATTATGCTTGTTGTGAACAAGGAAGAATGTATTTTCCATGCAGACGGAGAAAGGAGGGGGAAAGGTATAAGACAGAGCATCTCTGTTCCCTTGAGATCTATCCAAGATCTTAAGAAATCAATGGAAATCATTCCATTGAGTTCACTGTCCTCTGGATCCATCCTTACAGAGCTTGCTTTGTTGTCAAGTCCATTCCTTCTCCCCCTCTCTGTTGCTCAATTTGCTTTCTGCTGTTAGGATCTTTTTTCCAAATATTAACAAATCTGTATAATCTTTGGCCCCTAGCTGAGCCTTTCTTCTATGGCACACTGCTGCACTGTATGCGTGACTGCATGGTTGAGGGTTGCTCTGGAAATTACTCATAAAAATGAATTGCTTGGTAATACCACAATTGTCAATATGTGTAGGTTGCAGCATCCCCCCCTGTGGGCCATTGTAGCAGATTATAAAACCTCATTTCCAGGAAAGTTTCAAAACTTTTATTTTCTAAGGAACATTAATTATCAGAGTCCAGATGACCTGTCCCATTTCTCCATCCACTTCCTCTCTTTTTTTCCTCATCAGACATGGTAGTTTGAAGGCAACTGGCAACAGATCACATATCAGGCTCCTGGTTTTATGCCCTGGGTTCATATCAATGTCAGCTGAAGTATTTAAAAACAGCAAGACTCATAAGCCTAATGCCCAAACCAATGTTTGTATGTGACCATTTCTCTGTTGTTAAACTTTTGTAACAACAGATGATTTACAAGTCTGACACTTATGCAGGCATATGCTTTGGCATTCTACAGGCTTCCCGAGACTCATGCCCTTCAGCACTGCTTGTTGACCTCTCCTTCAAACACGGGACTTTGAGGAATCATCACAATGGCCAAACCACTCTGGACCTACATGGTTGTGAAAACTCTAGTCAGGCACCCATCAAAGTGATGCATTTGTTCACTGACAAATTGTATTCTGTTGAGACCAGAACTTTTTGCAGGTACTTACCAGTTCTTCTGAAGCTCTTACCTGGGAAAGGTTCTCATGCCTAGGATGAGACTTGAAATACATCAAAGAGTAAGAAAAGTGCCACCCCTCCCAGATAATCATCCTATGATCAAGGCACTGACTGGTGACACAGGAGTCCAGATTTCAAGTTTCTGTTCTGCAAGATGTCTGAATGTCAGAATCCTGCATCCCAGGCAAGCTTTCTGGCCACCAAACTATCAGTTATTCTGAAGAACAGCTTCTTCGGTCTCTCCTGTTGGACCTGTTTCACTTTGTATAAATAATTAAACATTAATTGGAAGAAGGACTTAGACTGCCCATTGGACTATTGCATTGGTCTTTCTCCAGGCCAGTGAATAGGTAACTATTTGTACAAACTTGATAAGTTGCAGAGAGACAGACGTAGCTGAGGGGGTCCCAAAAACTCAAGGAAAAGAAGAAAAAAAAACCAAAGCCTTGTGGTGAAGTCATTTACTAGACTACAAAACACCTGTTTTTCAGTCCTTGACCTGAATAAGGTAGAACAAGGACTACTAGCTGTTCTAGGGGAGGCTTTGTCAAGTCATCTCCAATGGTCATACTTCCATTGAATTTTGAAGAGATGATATTTGAAAGTCATACTATTTTTTTCTGAAGTGAAAAAAATCCGTAGCTACACGATCCTCTGACAATTCCTTTGCATTAAGATGAAGGTGTTAAGCATTTTTAGCATCAAGATAGCTTGATTCTTAAAGTTCCTGAAACCTCTGCCCCAGACGTGAAGAAGGACCTCTCTATTTCAGTTCTGAGTGGGGTGATTTGTTCCTCTGAAACTCTTCCCAGCTTTGCTGGCGTTTTTCAAATGAAGGTTTAAGTCTGTTACTTACATACTATCTTCATATGACAGATACAACATTTAGTCATATGTAGTCATACAGAAAGATAAATAAAGGCAATCAGAAAAGTTCAGTGACTAGTGTAAGATTACCATAAAAGACCATATAAAAGGTAAGACAAGGACTGGGGAGGTTGACTTCTAATCCTCTTACCTATCCACTAGATAATGTTCCGTAATAACTTGAATGTTTATGCTTGGTGGTCAAAAACATTTATTTTCAAACAGCTCTTTGATAAGGAACTTTGATTAAACTCTTTGATTAGGAAATAAAACCCATGTTTTGAATGGATTCACCTCTCTATAAGCATTTGATATCAACAAGTTGGTATTCCTGTACACCGTGCAAGGTTCTGCTTTTTCTTTAATGTCATATAATACTTCATTTTCATAAGCACTCACATAAATTCACTTAAGAGTTAACCAACTAAAATATACAAATATGCGGGAGGTTTTATGAAGAGCTACAACTTCAAAAGGAGTTGGTTTAGGAGTCATGACCTTATTTTTTGCAATAACTTATGCATCATGAACTTACGTAATTGGCAGCAGATAACATATCACACTCTCAGTTTTATGTCCTTGGTTTGACAACA
Organism: Rissa tridactyla; assembly: GCF_028500815.1. Taxonomy (NCBI): domain Eukaryota; kingdom Metazoa; phylum Chordata; class Aves; order Charadriiformes; family Laridae; genus Rissa; species Rissa tridactyla. Next base: position 59,513,174 of record NC_071469.1, read on the forward strand.
GTGTCAATTGAAGTATTTGCTAACTGCAGAACTAATGGAGCCTCATAGCTGAAAATGTTTTCATTCCAAAACTGATGTTTGTACCAAAATGTTTCCCCCTTATTGTTCTTTTTTAACATTACTAAGTTCAGCATAAGAAATGGATAGGGATATACAGATAATTTGGGACATGAAAAAAATCTTTCTGCATACTATTTATCCTAGTAAAATGGAAATAGCTGAGAAGGAAAAATATACATTTTTCTAATTAAAATGTCATCATAAAGCACAGAAGCAAACACATGAAATGGCCTTGGAGCTCTAAATCTTTGTTATCTTTTGAGCAGGAGTCAACGTTAAGATAAATTATTGTGAAATGAGTGACCTGGATTTTAAAGCACTTTACTAGGGTAGACTTGAGTCTACTTCTTCCTTTTCCCAGAGACTGCATTAAGCAGCAGCCAAGAGGCAAGGCTCGACTGGTCCTCTATGCTGGAACGGCACACCTATACATGGCTGAAAAGGTCAATTTTCTTGGGACACTGGGATCTTCATAAGCTACAGCAGAAAATGCATAAAGTAACAAATCATTATACAAAAGGGAGGGGGGTTTAAAGGAACCTTAGTGAGTTAACATCCTGAACACCCATTTAAATTCAATGGCAAAGAAGGTCAAATACATTGAGGGTCATTTTGAGCGATCTGAGGCTTAGGAATGGGACTTGTTTGGGTTTTAGCTCTGAAATACGTGTTGTGTAGGGAGCAGTTCTGTTTCAAGACACCTAATAATTCAGAATAATGTACAACCTAGAGGAAGAGAATGGCTGCAATTTTATTAATTTGAAGTTTTCTGCTTGACCAAATTACAAATGAATGGCAGGAAACAATCATATGCTATCTGTTCAGTAGAACATTCGCTATTATGTCTCATCTGAACCTGAATTTAAACTGACCTGAAGAGAACCAGCTATGTGTTTTGAAATCCGGCTAACAGTAGACTATCACCAGCAATGTAGATTACTTGGTGGACACCAGTTTTGATTCAACTTTATTGAAAACTTTCAGCAGCTGGGAGAGTAAATTGCCATCAGTGAAACTCCATGATGTAGCTAAACTAAGGGAAATTACAAATAGCAGCCAAGGAAGAGAAAAAAATATAGTGACTAGCAGGAAGGAGGACAGAAAATTAAAACTGGAAAATTTAAAACTGTTATGCATAAGAAAACGTATGCATATGTTCATCAGGTGGAAGAAACGCAAAGAGGTGCGGTACTGAAAGAAACCACAGGTATAGCATGCACTGTCACACAGCAAGAAAACAAAGCCTTTTGGAGATATTTATACAAAGGTCGTCCCTCCTGAACAGATGTGGTGGTGCACTTTGGAATCATAGGGGAAATTTGGCTTGAAGGGATGCCATAAACTGACCAAATCCATTCCCATTTCTCTATGCAAGAACAACTAATCTACCTTATTCCCAAATTCTGTTTTGCTTAGCCTTTTCCTTAAAAACTCTCATCATGGAATTTATTCAGCTTCCACAGTGCTTCGCTGCCCTTATCGTTACAAACCTTTTCCTGAGGTCTGACTCAAATCTCTCTTGCTGCTATATAACATTGCATTCAGCTCCCTCCCAAAAAGATCTGGATTGTATCTGCATTAGCATTTTGGTTCAGACTAGAAGTGCACTTTTTCTTTAAAAGTGAAGAAGTCTCCAGATCACCTCTACTCATTATGCTCTGGTCCATACAACAAAGCAGCCTCAAACTCGAAGACTTTCAGAAGAAACTAAGTCAGAAAGCGCGTTCCAGGAGTGCACCTAACGACCTCCAACCAGTACATATATCCAGTTCGAGGGAACAGTCCAGAACTATCCCAAAACCTTAAAGCATGCATAATTGTGGAAGTTAAGCCTTCAGCACCAACCATTTTACTCTACAGGTCCTGTTTTGCATTCACCCCACACTCTTACTAGGCCCCGCCACTTCCTACCATAGGTACAGCTGCTGGCAAATATTGTTGAAGAACAGCAAAACCTGTGATGGGATGGAGGAACTCATTTATTAGGAAAGAGCAGGCCAGAGACACAAAGAAGGCAAAAGGAGTTTTATTGCCATCATTTGCCCTGATCCCTGTGACATAGAATATTTATGTTCATGCAGCGGTGCGGGCCTTTCCCCTGGAGTGACCAACACCCCAGGTTGGTCAGCTTGAGGACACAGAGGTGAATTTTAATAGCCAACAACTATATAAACTTTAAAAGCATCAGATTTTAATTTGGTATCTCAGAACATAAGCAAGGATAAGATGTAATTAAGATAAGAAAAAAATAAATAATTTCAGAAGACAATGTACTTGCATGACGTCTTTTAAACAATGGAACAGTCTCCCAGACTCTTCCCAGTAATGGATCCTATTTGCTTGGTGCTTTTATAGCCAGATTGGCAAATGCTAGAAAACAGCCTGCAGGATATAATCTTGCTCTGGAAAGGAGCTGGGCTGGATGATCATTTCCATCTAAGCTTCCTCTCAATTCAGGCTAAAGTTTTGGAAGCAGGATCTTTTTCTTACTTTGTATTTGCCCTGCGAAACCATATATCAGCTGGAGCTCCTGGGTATGACACTCAGCTGCAACAAAGGCCAGTTAGAGCTCTTGAGGTCTGACAGAAACCTCCTTAGAGATGACCGGTGTGTCTCCACTGATTTGGGGACCCTCAGAACCAGGCTTTGATCCCCACAAACATGGATGCGTGTCTGCAAATGGGTGAGAAGTCAGAGACACTCTTCCCCCTTAGTTACCCAAGTTGGCAAGGAGCAACCCAGCACTGGCGCAAATGTTGTGCAGCTCTGTTAACAGGTTACTTTGCCTGAGCTGATAGTTCCTGCTAGTGTCATGCTGACACAGGGATACAGCTGCTGGATTCAGGCTGACTTGTACCTTGTCAGCCTGCTACGTGCTCAGAGGAAGTTTGCACCTGCTTTCGTGGAAATGTTTCTAATTAATCTCTGTGTTAATAAGCAAAAAAATCCCAACATAACAAAACAACTTCTCCCTTTTGACTCATTCCAGGTGCCTCCTCTCTGTAATGCCTGTCACCAGACTTGTCAGTACACTGAGGTATGAATCACCTTTATTTAATGTCTAATACAGAACAAAGCACTTTGACCGAACAAATGCAACAGAGACCCAGAGATCTGCGCTGCACTCACAGTCAGCAGCTGAGACTTTTACTGGCTCTTTGGGACCAGCTTGTCCTCTTAAAATTTCTATAACGTTGAACCTTGTTCTCTAAAAACTTGTTTCTTAAAAATGTCCCGGTTTAGCCACCCATAAATGAAGACATCTAAGCCTTACAAGTCATTTTGAAAAATCGCAGCCACATTCTTGAATGGAGAGGCCACATTTTTATTTCAGCAATATGGATGTAAATTAGAATCCCTCCTCTCTCTTTCTCAAAATCAAAGAACAATGGTCTTTACAGGGCTATATATTGTACCCCTTCAACACACATACATGCACACTAAGACCAAGACCACCAATAGCTAATGCAGAATTATTTATTACCATGTGAAAGATAAGTACACACAACACAGAAAAAATAGAAAAAAAATGGAAAACGAGTTTTAAAATCAAGATTACAGAGGAGAAATAGCAGGAGAAGCACTTAAACATACTGCTGCCCCAAGCGGGTGTGAATTTCAATGGAAAATAACTACCAAATGTTTCCAAAGCCAACCACAGAAATCAAATAGGATTCAACTTAAACTCAATTTATTCTGAAGATTTTTTTTATTATAGAGGCACACATGCATGTAGTATTCATGGTTATTTCTCAAAAATTAAACTCTTCTGGGCTCAAATTTGTGTAACACCAAAAAGGGCTTTAAAAAGAGAAATCCCTTTATTCTGTGAAACAGTTTCTGGGAACTTTCCTGGAAATCCCAGCAAGACAAGCCAAAGAAAATAATCTATGGGGAATTGCGATTGTTGAAGCAAATATGTGCTTATACTCTGATTCATTTAATTAAGCCCTTCGAGTGAATAATGGGATACAAAACAAGGGACATACTGAAGAAGAGTAATCAATATATAACAAGATCATGCCAGTTATTAACTGTACATTATACAAATGTAAATCCAGATCAGCAAAAAAGCCCAACTGCACTTACATATTATGATTTTTCAATAGAAGCTTTAAAGCAGCACTTTTCAATGGTGTTAATTTTAAATTATATGACTAGTGACAACAATGTATACCACCCAAGATTTTAGCATGCTGGGAAAATCTCATTTCTCTTTTGAAGTTATATTTCAAAAAAACCCAATCATTTGTGAAGGATATTAATGGGCACCGAGTGAGAGAAGAAACACACACAGTGAAGAAGTTAAAATAAAAAAATAGATGTATAACAGACATATTAAACATCCAGATTACAAAGCCTGGGTGGCTATTCATTTCTATTTCACTTTAAATGAATAGTAATGTGTGAAAATTGTACAAGGAAAATAGAAACTATTCTTTCATAAGCAATACTGCTGTTTTCAAACAACTACTGCACTGTTAACACATTCATTTGTATTGTACTGTATTAGTAATAGTCAAAATTTGTTATGAACTTGTGGTTATTGAGTGAAGTTCATTGATAGCCTGAGTGAATTCCTTTTGGACAAGCACATAAGACACTCAGCAACTATAGATCTGTGGCTATTAATGGAATTGTCTTCGAGTAGGTTTGCAGTTACATCTGGGTGAAGACTGGTCTCCAGTGGTCCGCAAGTAGATGTACATCTACCCATGCTGATTATGGTACAGTTTGGAGGAATGACACTTTGGAGAAATGACATTAAATCACGGGAAGAATGTGTAACAGGAAGAAGTGCAGGACTCAAAGATGGAAACTGAGATGCTGCTAAAATTAGACATGATGTTGATAACTTTTTAATGAAGCGCAGCAACACAGATGAAAAGAGAAGCACATCCTTTACATTAGTTTCTGCAGTTTCTGATGCACCGTTCATAACACCACCACAATTAAGGAACGCCAGCTTGGACCAGGACTTCCAACAGTCTTTTAAAATGTACTTTATCTCTCAGTATGGCCTTGAAAATTCGTCTTAGTCAAACCTTGAGTGCGTCAGATTACTCATAGTTTCCCATGACATCTTGATGTTCAAGTTACATATGATACCAGGCTGGATGAGATCAAATATATCAGCTGGACAAATTTAATGCAATTCATTTTTCCCACCAAAAAAAAAGAAATTTAAAACCCCCCCATATTTTAAAGAGAAGAGTTGCATTTTGGGCACCTGCACACATTTATAGCACTATCCAGTTACAAATATGGCAAATTCTAGGGCAGTTTTACACAACTCAATCAGACCAGAGGAGGAAGTAAATATTTGCACTCTTGAAATGCACACAGGGAGAGAAATGCTGCATTCAAACAACTACTCTGTCTTATATAGAAGAGAGTGACTTCACCCCCAGTACACAACATATCTGAACTGGCAGAAAGCTGCTAGTAACCCCTTTAGAACGGTCATCTTCATGTACTTCGGGGCACAAATGCCCAGGCTGAACTCCAACATTACATAGTTCAGCCCTCGAATGGCAAAAATCCATCTAGAATTAAAAAATGGTACATTGAAATAACACACAGCAAGTAATGAATTTTGCAGTCCTTACTTGGCGAAACAATTTCCTCACATCACCTTTACCAGAAAGTGAAGGCTGCAATATAATATACGGTGCTAAATTAAACCTTACACAAACATTACTGACATGTACAGATGTACACTGCTTCAAGTGCTTACTCATCGTATGTAATTCAAGCAAACAGCAAGTTACTGGGGGCCAAGGGCAAGCGTTACAAGAGGATTTTTCAGCTATTCAGAGCTGCGAATGAAAGGTGATGTATTGTTAAATTGAATGTCTATACAAGAGGGCTGCAGTTATGGAATTTGACGGCAATGAACACTGCACTGAATATAAATGTCACCTTATTTATCATCCCTTCTTATTTTTAGAATGTTCATTGCAAGGAAATATACTTAAGCAACTTTAATTCTTTACTAGAAATCTCTCTGTAAGAGAAAAAATTGATTCCAGAACTTTTCAGAAAGAATATTTTCAGTTTCTACAGTTCCCACAGCTGGGAAAAGCAGCACCTATTCAACTACAGTCTATAACAGTATTCATCATATCAGGTCATTTTGGGATACTTCCACACAAGTGTTTAACAAATTATGGCTTGATTTCCTAGTGGAAAAAATAATGCATCAAACACCAAATAAAGTAAATCATTTTTACACACAGAAGGAAGGGTAAATATTTTACAAAGTCCTCCTCTGACGGATTACAGCTTAGAAATGAGAAAAAGTTCCAAACACCTTCAAAAGTGTGAATCATTAAACGCTGGCGGCTGCATCACTGCCTCCTATTGTCACGTGCTCAAATTTGATCATCTCCTATCAAAGATCAAATGGCCAAAGTGATGGTGGCACCCACTAGTGAAGCAACATCTGTCCCAATTTCCCGGATGAGACACGGCTCACTGAAAACAGGACTGCTCAGTACAGGACCTGTTCCTGTTTTCTCAGTATGGACGCTCTTCCAGCTTGGTTCCCCCCTTAAAATGGGGTCATACCCATGGAGCCTGCCAGGCCTCAGCTTGGTTGGATCATGACGAGAGGTGACTATTAGCAAAAAAATATTCCCATTAAACCACAAAAATCTAGGATCCTCCCCTTCTTGCTTCTTAATTGTCACCATGACAATGTCAACACTTAAATCACCAGTACTGAACATATGCGAGATGTGGCCCAGTTTGTACCTCCTGGAGTCGTTACCTAGACTGCTTTCAGATGCACCGTTGCATTTGGTTTATATTTCTTAGGTTTTCCTCTCAGCCATAAAGCTGGAGAGACAGGATGGGAATAACGCTGGCAGAAGACAGCCCTCGTGGCACAGAAAAGATAGCAACATAGCGCCCGGTTCTTTGGGTAACAGAATAAAACTGCTTTAAAGGCCAGCTCCAAAGCCGCTGTTGAAAGGGACTGATGTCATGCCAAGAAGCAAGTGCTTGTTGCAATATCTCTCTGGCATCTCACTCGAGAAAGAGGAGCATGATTTATCGCAATAACTGGCATCATCTGCATATAGGAGACACAGTTACAGCAGAGTTAAGCGAGAGGGGATATTCCTAATAACGGAAATCTAAATCTTTAATATTTTAACACTTTTAATATTATGGTACTCTCAGTGTTCATTTGGCTTAAGAGTAACTATTTCATAAGCACAGTGGTATTTTTAAGCAAAGCCTTTTGAATTTTTTTAGAAGATGTTTACGGTAGTTAAAGAAATACCATGTTTTAAAGGTATATTTCTAATTACATTCTGGCAGAACCTTAGCTGGAAACACTACCAGCACTATTTTGATAGCAAAAGCTGTGACAGTTTACATCAGCTAAGGTTATCTGCTGTCTGCTGATTATCACAACTAAACACCATTACAAGAATATGGTCAGCAGAAATGACATAGAGAACACAGGTGCAAAAATTGGGAATGAGCTTATGAGATCTGTGGGTGTACAGAACAGGACAGGGATATTTCACTGGAAGAACTGAATGACTTCAAGGACTGAAGCAGCGCAAACAGGATGAAATCCAGAATTGCCTAACTCAATTTCGCGAAGCTGGCAGCAAAAAATGTCACTATAAGCTGGGCACTTGCCAGCTGCGCATGGAGGGGAAAACTCTAGATGGTTCAGTCAAATTCATGGTTAGCATGAGCCCCTAAAGAGAGGCAGCTATGGTAAACACGTACAATTCAAAAACACAGAGGGTATTTCCAGCAGCAAAGGATGTGCCGGTCATACGTCACTGGAATACTGTGTAAAATTTAGGTCACCCCTTTCAAGGACAGACACAGCTGTGCTCCATATGGGGGAGATCCACTGCCACAGCCCTGTCACATGGCCCCCGAGCATGTGCCTGGGCTCCCATGTTTGTGTCTGGGAAATCCCATGCCATGCACTGCATGAGCAGGAAATCCAGCCTGTGGGAAACATGAACGACACAGATGGCCAGAGAGGGAACAAACAGCCCGGCGCTCTCCGGTTGTGTACTGGGCTCACCAAGATGGGTTGACTCCATGGAGCGTTGGCTGATAGAGCAGAGAGGCTCCAGAGCTACCCTACGTAAACTTTTCATTTGTCCTTTGGGTTTCAGCTAGGTCCAAGCTGTACTGCACAGCACCGATCAAATAACAGAGCGCGTGTAGGGTACACCCAGCATGTCCCTGACGTGACACGTTCATTGCCCAGGTGTTCAGCTGTCAAGCTGCATATGTGTTTGTCCGCGACTTCCAGACATCAACCAGACTGATGAGAATGATTGCGCTGAACCAGTGACCGTATGCTGTGCCAACGCAAGGAAAAGAGGAGAGGGTAGAGCCATCTCTTGTTCTCCAATTAATCTCTTTGCATATGATGCAGGAAAATGGACTTGACATGAAACAGGTGCAGAAGATTGCTTCTAGGAGAATCAGAGAAATGGAAAATCCATCTCACAAGAAGAGACTGTGAGCACATCTGAATAAACAGGTGCAGACCGATGTGAGCCTCAGTTGGCCTCGTACTGGCCCAGAATCCAGATAAGACTGAATTAGCACAGTGTTAATGAAGTCTCAGCAGAACTCACCAGCTCAGGCTTAGCATTACGCTGCCATAGCCCTGTAGGCACCAGGAGAGGGCCAATTCACATCCCAGCTCGCTCAGATCGTTAGCAGAAAGAGCCTGAACCTGCCTGTCCCTGTTGGTGCCAATACACCCCACAAGAGTTTGGCTTGGTAACCCCAGTGGAGCAGTGCCCAAGGGGATAGGATTGCCCTCGAGGATCTTAAAGGTCTTTTCCAACCGGAATGATTCTATGATTCCTTAACACGAGGAGAAAGGGGAGGCAGGAAAACTGCCTCAGCAAAGAGACAATGTTGGCACATGAACAAACGCTGTAAATCTGCCGTAGATACATTTAAGCTGGAAAATGAATAATTCTAACCATTACGGCAGTGAGATCTTGGAGGAGCTCTCGCAAGTAATGGGGGCAAAAATTTAACTAATTTTAAGGTGATGCTTGATGTTTCTGAACAGATGTCTGTAACACAGAGGTGTCTGAAATACTCCTAGATGCCCTGTAAGACCCCACCCCACAAATCCCCATTAGCTGTGAACTGCAAACCGAAATCCAATTGAAATCAGGAATTTAATTAAAAGCAGCTCTTCTGAGCCGGCTGCTGGCAGGCATTACGCTGGTAAAAAGTGACAGCTGCTTCATTGGCAGCGCAATGTCAACGACTGTAAAAGAGGCCAAGGAATAGGCACGGGCCACCACTGTCTGAGGACCACCCCGTTTTGAAGAAGGTATTCATAAGAAAGGCTTCAGAGCCTTTTATCTATGCTTTCATCAGCTAAGATACTTTACTCCTACTTTAATTTATATTTTGCTGCTGTCTTGCTTTTTTTTTTTTTTGGCTCAGTGGCAGCATAATGCCAATTAAAATTAGTTAAGAAAGAAAATGTCAGGTTTTCCAAATACAACATAATTGTTCTTTAAAAAATGTTCCCTCAATACCTAGTAAATCCAGGGTTTGTTTGCAATAAATATGCATTTCAGAACTCTCTCTCCATTCTACGAGCGGGCTTAGATCACTGATCCATTTTATTCACATGTGTATTCCGCGCTTTATGTAAGTATATGAATCCTATTAAAAAAAGGGGGTTGTGAATACCTTTAATAAAAAAGCACCGTTTTCTTGTTTCAAGAAATTCAGACCCGGTTTCAGGTAAGAACTAGTAGCAAGGGATTAGTACTCTCACAAAATCAATTCTATTAAAATGTCAGAAATAAAAGTACAGTTGGATTCCGGGAAGCAGGTTTGCACATATGCTAATACTCAGAGGCAATTTGTGGCCCTTAAATTAAGTTTCACAGAGGACGGTGGACCGCTCCAGGTATCCACAATAATTCATGCACTGAGAAGAGTGAGTTGGAAACCAAAATTTAATATCTAAGTTTAAAGTACCCGTTTAATCTTTGGTTGGGTTTTTTTTCTACCGGAGCTTCAGGTGGAAACGCTGGGCGCTATGAAATGATGAGCTGTATCACATAGCGATGCTTGTCACAGTTTCTCCCTGTGAAGAGACTGTATTGCTTAGTCTAAGAATAACTTTAAAATTCACAGAAAGTAAGAACTGTTGAACAGCTAAAAATAAAAAGTCACAGGAGGACGCGCTGTGAGGCATAAACATTGAGTGAGACCCTTCGAATCCATTTAAGCTGTTGAGCTAACCTAAACATTTTGGGTCAGATCCTGATCCCAGTGAATTCAAAATGATTTGTGGTGAGAACTAATGTTTCTGCCTTTATTTCTGTTTTCCTGCTAATGAGTATCAGATACAACATTGCAAGACTATTCTGTAAACAAAGTGCAAAATTAATCGTTTTCAGAGGAACATTTTATTCACAGTAGGCTGGGTAGGGAAGGAATTAAGCCTAAGTAAATAAACAATGAAGGTAAATATGAATACACAGAGAAAGTGAAAAGATCATCAGAAGATGCCAGTTAAAAAATTACTGGATATATGCTGAAAGCAAAATATACTGCTTATGAGGAAAATTCAACGACTGAGTAAAATGCTGAGTAATTTCATCTGACCATTAAATTATTTGCAGTTTCCTGCATAAAAGGAAAAAATAGAACAGAAAATTCAGGCCCTTGTAACGCCAAAGATCTTTTCTTCATCCAAGAGCAGAGAAGCTAGCAGGTTTACACAATTTTATGTCAATTAAAATATTCCATATAAACAATGCATTCTTGTCCAAACTAACTGACTTCCACTTCCAATTCTTTCTGGGCAAAGTCTGAGAAAGAAATACTGCACTGCAATATAAAATAAGCAAATTGCATGTATTTTGGAACAAGTGAAGAGTTACACGCAGTTCACATTTGTCAAAATCTTTCTCTCTGGCTGCAGAGGCCTATTATTAGGATGTGTCAAACCTGTCCAGAAACTTCTTTCTACTATTGATAAACAAGCCACGCATTAAATTAGGAGATTAGGATGTGTATTCCTTCCAGTTCTTATGTATGTTTAGTCATTAATCCAAAACAGCATTGCCAAACCCTGACCACAGAAATAGTAAAAATAAATACCAAAGGTCTGGGAAGAGAAATCTTGAGGTCACAAAGAGAAGGTAACTTCAAGGGAGTATCCTGGAAATTAAGACTTATAAATCATCGTAGGCTGAAAGAAACAAATTTCAGCAATTGCATAATGCCATTTTACATGGCTAAAAATAATAAGAGTCGTGGGGCAAACGCCAGGAAAAAAAAATCACTGGAAAACTTCACAAACATTTATGTTCAAAGAAAAGGCTTGAAGTGAGGGAGTTGTTTGACGAGAGCCTCAGTGCAGAGCGACGGTGCCTTCTCGCCTCCTGTTTGGCATGCCACTTGCTTCAAACGGGTCTGTCACGCTTAAACCGATCATTTACACAAAACCAGATCACGTTATGTATGTAATATACTTTTTAGTGATGTTGGGGATAAAAGGTCAGCAGATTAATCATCTCTGTTCTATATTCAAAAGTGGGCTGATACTGCTGCCTTTCTGAGTAAACTCCTCTATTCTTGCTGAAGTATTTGTTCCTCCACTCTACAGCTTAATTCAAAACCGTTAAACCACTGCTGGGTAAAACCATTATATAGTAGAAAATGAGGGTCACCCTGAAAAAGATTATCCTAGACATGATCCCTAAAGATTTTTCTTGAATAAATGCTTTTTTTAAATGCTATTTTTCCTGCCTCCCCCTCTGAGTCTGTTACAGATTGAAAATTCAAACGTGCATGTCAGTTCAGGCAGGGCACATGCAAACGCCTGAAAACCTGTGAATTATTAAATGATGTTATTTTAAAATTCTTTATATTTTACTGCGCCTGCTAAGGAAAGTGAGATGACGGAAATCGCACCCTGAGTCTTCAGCCCTCCTTTTGTCTGTTATCCTGCTGCATGGCTTGGGCAACATCCTGATCACAAGGAAGGTGCCGGGAGTTTTGCCACAGATGGCTCACGGCTTCCACCACACCGACCTCGGGGCTCTGAGAATCAGGCGGTAACAAAGGCTGCCAGGCAGCAGGGAGACTTCCCTGTGGCAAAGGAGCTCAAAGGAGCGGTGTTTCCTCTGCCCCAACAAAGCCTTGAGTCTGTGAACTCAAAAGTATCCTCTTAACATTTTGAGAAAATGCTCTTGCTGGGCTGCCATTTAAAAGATGAAAAACTAACCTTAGTTATCAGCCTGCTATTCTCATCTTTCTAAACAGTGTCAGTGTTTTGAAGTTTGCTGTCATATAACCGAGTATGTTGACTGTGTTATAAAGCACTGCACATGCTGAATTCTGTTACAATCTTCTTAGAGGAGATTTAGATTCAAGCAAATTGCATCTCCTCATCCTCCTCTGCGTCACACCTGAAGCTGGTGTGAACAAAGACAATGGCAGAAGTATTTTCTTTTTCTGCCAAGGACTTCCTCTGTATTCAACGTGTATGAAGTTGCCACTTAAGTATAACTCCATGGGGTTCCACTTCTGTGGAACTCTGACTAGACTGTTGTCTTTGCTGCAGAGCAAACCATTCAGATGACTGTAATTATACCGTAGTACCGGGGGGTCCAGCCTGAGCTCTTGAGCCACAGCAGCTTTTGAGCAGTTTGCTTGATGGGTAGCAGAGATGTGCTTGGCACGGGGGTTTCTGGATAATCTGATTTCCTAATGCTGGAAGAAGCGTGTCAGCAGCTGCTGCTGAAGTTGACATCGCTGGCTCCCCCCAGAAGCCGTCTGCGCACCCCATTCGGCTACATTGCCCAGCAGGACCTTGTGACAGCCACTGTCATCTCCTGTACATCTCCTATACCCTTCCACTACACAAAAGGGTAAGACGACACACGTTTTCCTTGCAGTGAAGCTTGTTCAGGAAATCTCTGCTCTTAACACGTTCTCACTACGCTGTTCCACCCAGGGGCAGTTTCATAATACTGCTAAGGCAGTCTGATGGGATGGTCCTGTTACCCCTGCCTTGGCCACACGCTGAGGCCATTTCTCTTGTGCTTTCTCTGCGTCACACATGTGATCATTTCCTTTTGTCATGAGCCAGTTTAGGGAACGAACCTGGCAGGAAATAACTCATTTTTCTAAAGTCAACCTTTTCTGCCCCCTTAGTCCCCGAACCAGGTCACCACAGGATGACGCAAGACTGAGTGCAAGCAGAAGTGAGGAAGGATTAATGGGGTGGAAAGTTGCACCTTCTGGCATTCATCAAGCTGCACCGTAAGTTGTGCTATTACAACACTATTTTAGGGTTCCTAAGGTAAACCCAGACACCAAGATCATCTGGGTTTAAAACCAGAATTCTTTAATCCAGAACCTTTTGGTTATCTAGTTTCTCCCACAGCCTGACAGGCTGGTAACACGACAGGGGCACTAGCGAGCAGCAGTGTGGAGGCAGGTGCAGAAACCCATTAACACATCAGGAGAACTGTACACTTGGTCACGCTGCAAAGCTTTGGTAGGTGGCTCACAGACTCAAGAAAATGCTGGTTTCCGCTTCCTCAGGGCGAGACCCGAGCGTTGCACTACCAGACCTGTAGCTGTGGAATCAGTCCTCCCTCCAAATTAAACAATTCCTTCCCAGTTCAAGCCAGAGTCAGCAAGAAGTGGGGGAAAAATTTAAAAAAAGGTTCAGTGCAGGGACCTCATTGTCATAGATGACATACTTCTCATGTATTCGAAGGTGAGAATGCCAGGGTGGGGTCAGAGAGTCAAAGTCCATGGCTCTGCTAGTGATTTCATAGAGCAATCTGTGGCATGGCACTTTTTTCTTTCAGTTCTCAAAGCTACTCAAAGCACTAGCTAGGTGCTTGACTTTACATGTTTTTTTCTGAGTCACATATATATTTGGGAAAAAAAGAAAAAGACCCAAACAAACGGGAGGGAGGAAAAGGAAAGCAGGTGTCATCTAAAAGCGGTGAAAGATTAAGAGGGCTGTAGGTCCAGAGACAGCCAGAACCATGCACAGACTCCAGCTTACGGTAACTTCTTTGCAGAGGTGTCACCAAGAGCAAACAACTGCAAATGGAGTTTATCCGCCTCCAATTTCAGCAATATAACATCTACCCACTTCTTACATACAGCAGACAGGAGTAATTTCCCACTGCACCTCTCTGTAGTCACTGGGTAGCTGCTTACACGAGCTCTCATTTCAGGGACGGATCCAAACTTCAGCAAAGTCTTTTTCGTTTCCTTCACATAAAGTTCTGTTCTAACACATTAATGACATGTAGCTTAGATGACATGAGAGGTGGAACTCTCCCAAAATACATTTAGTTTCCTGTCAGAAAGTATTGCGTGCCTTTGTGCAGGAAATTATAAAATAGAAAATAAACATGTAAATATACCATTTCAACACATCCTCTACATCAAAGCAGACCTGATGTTTTTAATTTCAGCTTTTTGAGGTTTTGTTTTTATAAGTTGCTGAATTTATTTTGTAGCTCCTGTTTATGAAAAGAACTTTAAAAGAGTTATAAATTACGTTTATCAAATGAAGAAAAACTGCAAGCATAACGTTCTCAAAAAGGGAAATTACTTGAACCCTGTATGTGCATGCATGCAGACGGTCACACACAAACTTATATATATATTTAAGTTAGTGACTGCTGAACCACAGACCACATGCAGAAGAGTAAAAACCACCCATAACCAGATGTGCCACTGTAAATTCCATATTTTAGGATATAGTCGATGAACTCCTCAGTGCGCAGGAAGACACGAGTTCCCACACTATTAGTAGCAGTGATACGGATTCCTAGAAAGACCGACTACCTTCACGTACCTAAAAATAACCCAAGATCCGACCAGGAGGTACGGCCCTTGTGAAGTACAGAGAAGGTTTACTGGAGTGAAAACACATGATTTTGAAAACCGTCCAGCATAACACAGAAGTGAGAACAGCAGCGACACGTCACTTCAAACCTCCCGAGAACCAAAGGGCTGCAGAAGGAATTCCACCCTTTCCCACGGAATTTTGGACAAATACACGAGCGCTGTACTTCGACTGAATGCATCGGTGCGTGGCATGTAGGGCCACGCGGAGCCACCGTTTCGCTACGAAACAGCGGCCTCAGGTTATATATGAAATTTCCTCTGCTAGGAAAGTGTAGCGGTGGGACGCTGTAGCAAAATACTTCAGTTCTCTGCTCTATCCACAGTTGAATAGGAAACCCCAATTGAAAAGCTTCCTTCAAGCCATAAAAATAAAGCAAAGTTGTTTCCAGGGAATGGAGAAAAAAACATTTCCAAAGTCCCTATCCAGCTACAAATATGCTATATAAGACCAAATACTTTTTTTTTACCTCGGAATATCTCTGACTGATCTAGTAGAGCAAAGTTTGTTGATATTCAGGGTTGCAAACCCATCTGTTTACTCAGGCTTTTGTCTGTCAGCATAGTTGAAGAGGTCGCTTTGAGAGATCAATTTTTTTTCCTGGGGGTTTCTTCAGAGCTACCACAATTTGTTATTGCGTCTGTTTAGAGGCTTTAATTTGTGGTTTTCAGGATTGCATAACTGCACAGAGAGGTGGTGAGAGGCCCACATGAAGAGTTCAAAATAAGTTTGACAATATAGTAAATATCTACTCAGTAATTTTCCCTGGACTGAGCACCACAGAATGCCAAAAAAAGTTATTAATCGGGCTAGTGTGTGAACGTGGCTTTATGAGGACTGGAGCATACATTTCCATTCAGATGCTAAAATGCTGTATTCCCTTCACTTGCTGTTGACACCAACCAGAGACGATGCACCGGGGGGCTGCAAACCAGGCGCCTGATTAGATTGCTCTAAAACAGCCTATTCGGAACCAGATAAAGAAAAAATAAAATGAGATTTTAATTTTGCCTTTTATTCAGAGTTCTCGTAATAAGTTACATAAAAATGAAGTAAGCCGCTGAGACTCCCATGAGGAGGCTCAGCATTAATTTTTCCATTTTGCAGATGTTAGATGGGAGGCACGGAGACATGCACAGTCACATTCGGAGAACTGCGGGCTGCACCCAGGGGGAGTTGCAGGTCTTTGGAGTCTGGGAATCTGCAGATGGAGACCTGGCGTTGGCCACAGGCAGAAATGGGGGTCAGGACACATAGGCACATTGAATGTTTGAGTCGTGTGTCCCCAAAGTCAGCGGCGGCAAGCACCTGGGTGAGTGGCAGCTGTGGCAGCAGCTCAGGGATGCGTGAGTCACGTTTGCATAGCAGAGGGCAGTGTTCAGCATTTTGGACAACTCATATCCCTTTCCAAAGAAGCTGGTGAGAAGATGATGTGCACACTGCAAGCTGGGAACCCTGCATCGACAGAGCAGCAAGGCTGTGAGCAGAGCTGGCGTAATTTTTCTAGGGCTGTGTCTACACACCAAACTAAATTTAAGCTCCCTACCTCTGCGACAGGTCTCCATCTAGTCCAATAAGAAGGAATTTACATGCCATAAACTCCTCCTGACTGGATGAAGGTTGAAGGTGGCCAGTGTGCGCTCAGCTCTGAGTACTGCAAGCACTTTGCGACTCACACACAGCCCACCCAACCTAAAACCAGCCCTCGCATGTCCGCTCCGTGGACAGTACATAGGTCTACCTGACCTTGTCCATGAGGTGACAATTCAGCCATCTGTTTAAGGACTTTGCTAGACCTACTCAGCATCAGAAGCTTGTGTTTATACTTCCCTTGACAACAGAAAAAATATTGCTGCCCCGCGGGTCTCCGAGCGAGCGCCCGCCCTCACTGACCTGGCCGCGGCAGGACCCCCAGCGAACAGGGGGACATCGCAAAGGCGGCGCTCCCCGGCCACCTCCACCATCACCCCCCCGGGAACCCCGCGGCACCGACCCAGCTCTGCGGGGAGCGGGGGAGCGCGGTGGCGGCTGAGCTGGGGGAACCCCGGGGGATGCACGCCCCGAGGCGGGACGGGACGGGGCGGGACGGTCTTCCCCGGGGATGCGGAGGCCGGCCCAGCCAGGCCGGCGTCGAGCGCGCTCCGCAGAGCGGCCGGGCCCCGCCTTCGCACCCGGTACAAACCCGCAGCCCCGGGGCCAGCCCGTCCCCCCCCGCCCCGCAGCCTCCTGCGGCCCCGCCGCGACCCTCATTCCCGAGGGCCCTTGGGGGCGGCCGGTGCCACCCCCTCCGGGGGGACACCCACCGCCGGGGGGGACGCCCCCTCCGACGCGGGCCGGCGCAAGGACGGGGGGGGGTGGGGGGCGGACACCTCCGGGCCGGGGGGCGGCAGGGCCCCGCGGCTCCTCGCCGCCGCCGCTTCTCGGGCAACAGCTACCCCTAGCGGCCGGAGCGCCGCCCCGCGCCCCTCCTCCGCCGCCGGGCAGCGCCCGCCGCCCCGCGCCCACCTGGCACCCCCCGCACCGGGTCCCGCCGGGGCTCGGGCCCGGGTCTCCCGCCGTGAGGCGAGGCGTTGCCCGCGGGCCGGTGTCAGCGGCCGCATGCCGTCCCGCCGCCGCGGCGGGAGGATGCAGGCGCAGCCGCTCCGCGGGTTCGAGCCCCCGGTGCCCCCCGCGGTGCCGGGGGCGTGTGGCGGGGCGGAGGCCGTGCCCGGGGGGCGAGCGGGCTGGCGGGGCGGGGAGGGGAGGGAGGCGCCAGGAGGGACGCGGCGCGGGCGGCCCGTCCCTGTCACCTGCGGCACCCGCCGGGACGGCCCCCGGCCCCCGCTCCCGCCGCCGCTCCGGCGCGGCGCCGGCTCCGCGCTCGCACAGCCCGTACGGGAACCGGGCCGGGCCGGGGGTCGGGCTGCGCCTGTTGCATCGCCCTTGGCGGGGCTGTTTGCGAGCGCCTGCCGCTATCTGCGGCCGGGGACCCCGGCGGTGCCCTATCTCGGACTCTCTGCTAGTGCCTGATAGCGGCTGCTCCCTGCTTCGTTGCACGTCCCTCGCAGCTCCCGCCGGGGCTCTCTCCCCTTTTGTCTGTGTATTTTTAGGTCATTAGAGTGGAGGGGTAGGTAATCCCCAGGCTCAAGTTCCAGAGGGGCGGGTTCTGTCCGGAGGTGGAGTCACTTTTCATTTAAATCCCTGACTATAAAATGGGCTTAAAGAGAAGCGGGATCTCAGCTGTGCTGCACAGACCCCGGCAAGCAGGGTGCGTGGGGGCCCCCAGGCAGCCAGCGCCCTGCAGCACAAGCCGCTGCGATGCTCCACTCCCTTGGCGTTCACACCTTGCAGCTGCTCACCCAGGCGGCCGCCTGCATCCTCCTCTTCCCCCGCTTCCTGCTCACCGCCGTGATGCTCTGGCTCCTGGATTTTCTGTGCATTCGGAAGAAGATGCTGATGATGCCCACGGCGGAGGAGGCGGCCAGCGCCAGCGAGGGGCCGCCCCCCGACGATCCCCCGGTCTGCGTGTCCGACTCCAACCGCATGTTCACGCTGGAATCGCTGAAAGCCGTGTGGCACGGGCAGAAGCTGGACTTCTTCAAGTCGGCGCACGTGGGCTCCTTGGCCCCCAACCCCGAGGTGATCCAGCTGGACGGGCAGAAGAGGCTCCGCATCCTGGACTTCGCCCGCGGCAAGAGACCTCTCATCCTCAACTTCGGCAGCTGCACCTGACCCCCGTTCATGGCCCGCCTGAGGTCCTTCCAGCGCCTGGCCGCGCACTTCGTGGACATTGCTGACTTCCTGCTGGTCTACATCGAAGAAGCACACCCCTCCGACGGCTGGGTCAGCTCGGACGCAGCCTACAACATCCCCAAGCACCAGTGCCTCCAGGACAGGCTGCGGGCAGCTCAGCTGATGAGGGAAGGGGCGCCCGATTGCCCCCTGGCCGTGGACACCATGGACAATGCTTCCAGCGCCGCCTACGGTGCCTACTTCGAGAGGCTCTACATCATCCAGGAGGAGAAGGTGATGTACCAGGGAGGCAGAGGACCAGAGGGCTACAAGATCTCGGAGCTGAGGACCTGGCTAGACCAGTACAAAACCCGGCTCCAGAGCCCCAGCACGGTGGTCATCCAAGTGTAAAAAGGACCTGGCAAGAAGCGCAGGGGTGGAGAGGCGAGGGGAGGGCGGGAGGAGAGGTGGGGAGGGAGAAGGCATTGCGACCCGGATGGCAGGAGCTGTCTTCCCCCGGGGACACTCGAAGGAGGCTGCTGTGCGAGCTTTCGAGCAAGATGTGCCATAGTCCTTTCTCTATTCAAATCATGTTGATTTGCCAGCCACGCTCTGTCAATACTGTATTTCCATGTGCGTTTTGTAAATAACCCTCTTTTTTTTTTCTTTTTTTTTTTTCTTTCGAGAAGCGTTTACTATTTTTTAAGGAGGCTCTCTTCCTACGGGATCTGTTCCCAGCTGCGTGTGTGCGCGGGTGTATGTCTGAAAAGTTGTGTACAAGTGCTCCGTGCTGCCTAGCAAGTGCTAACTGGGATTTCTAGTATTTCTTTGTGATGACCGATTTTGAAATGGGTTTCTCTAATGCCAGGAAATCGCGTCTGATGTTGTCAAGTACTAGAACTGCCAATAGCCAGAGCTGAACGGAATGTCCTATTTATGTGGGGGGGTTTTGTAAGACGTTCGTTCACCTTTTTTTTTTTTATGAATTTTTTTAAAATAATAAAGGTTGAGTAAATACACGTCTAACCTTGACTGCCTCTCTCTATCTTCAGACCGCTACGTTCACTTTCCCTTTTTGCCTACCTCGCAATACCCTCTCCGCAGCCGCGGAGGGAGGGGAGGGCGAAGCGGCGAGCGGGAGAGGATGCGCTACTGGGGGCTCGGGGGCGGCGAGCCGCTGCCGCGCACCGCGACGGGCTCCCGCTCGGCTGCGGCAGCCCGCGACGGAGGAGACGGAGAAGGAGGGGGGGAGCACTGGGCGTCCCCAGCGGGAAATCCAAACCTCCGGGGCAGGGAGCACCTCGGTGGCCCCAGGGACGGGACCGGAGGACTGTGCGCTGCCTCTCTCACCCCGACGAGACGTTCCCCACCACCACCCCGGGGCTGAGCCCTGGGAGGGTGAAGGTGCGCGGCTGGCCGGCGCCGTGCAGGCAAGTGAATCCCGGCCAAAAAAACAGGCGAGGGAAAGCCGTCCTGGACAGGAGAGCCGCCCCGCCGAGGACGCCCCGTCGCGGGCGCCCCGCCGGTGCCGAAGCCGGAGCCCGGCCGGGAGCAGCGCGACCCGCACCTGCGGCGAGGCGGGGTCGGCCCCGCCGAGAGAAGGGCTGCGGGGCTCGGGCAGGCGGGCAGCGCCCAGCCCGGCGGTGCGGGGCTCATTCCCCCTCCCCGGGGGCCAGCAGCTGTGTGCGGGGTGCCGGAGGTCGCTCCCCCGGAGCCCTACAGGTGAAGCCGAGCGTGGAGAGCATCCCGCAACCCCCGCAGGAGCTGTGCGAAGCCGCCCAGAAAGAGCGGGTCTTTAAGCACCGCCCGTTGTGCCTCTGAACGCCTCCTTGACCTTGACAGCAGCGGGACGAGGCGCCCGGGCTGTTCACCCCCAAGTTTCGGAGAGGGATGCACCGCCCGAAGGTAAAGCAAGCCGGGGGACGCCGCTCCCCGCAGCTGGGGGACCGAGTCGCGCCCGCAGTACTGAGCTAAACCTGCGGAAAGCTGTTTGTAAGGGCGTTATAGCCGCTGTCGTGTCCATGACAATGTTCCCCTGTCCCCGCAACGCCCCTGTCCCTCAACATTCACGGTTTACATCAGCCCGTGTAACCGCTCCCGCCGCTACCCTGCAAGACAAGCAGCACCGGGAGGTCCCTCACGGCTCAATTAGCGGCTCCGATCCCGCTCCTTGGTCCCCTTCGCCCTTGCAGCCCCTGCCCTCGGCGGGAGTGGCGGGAGCGCAGCGTCCCTGGAAATCGGGCCACTTTGGCTGAGGCGTCAAAAGATCCGGCTCAGGTGCCCGCTTCGGGCTTCCCGACCCGTCTGGCCGTGCAGCCTGCTCTGCCGGTCCCTGAAACCCCTCAGCGCTTCACCTTTCCTCTGCCCCATGAGCGGAGCCCGCCCGGCCTCCCGCGGCACCGGGCTCGGGGCTGCACCGGCTCCGCCCGGCTCGGGCACCGCCGGTGATGGCGGGGCGGCGGGGCAAAAGCCCGCGGTGGGCTCGCTTCCCCCGGCTGGGCGCTGAGCACAGAGCCCTCGACGAAGCCCCGAAGCGGAGGGGGAATCTCCGCGGCAGCCCCAGCAGGGCAGGCTGCGGCGGGACATCACCCCGCTCCTCCCGGCCTGGGCAGCGCCCGCCCAGGCACGGTAGAGGTGTTTCCAGCCACCGTCCGTCCCTCTCGCCTGGTGCATGGGTGCCTCGGCTCCCTCCCCGCGACCCCACGCGGGACCAACGGGCGCTTCTCCCCGGTCCCAGACTCCCACAAGCATCAGCAAAACCCGGCTGAGAACGGCGACTCCTCTCTCCCCTCGCACGTTGTTCCCGACATGGAAGGCACAAAAGTCACTTTGTCACATCCAGAAGGAGGGGAGAGGAGCTGAGACGGGCGGCCACACCGGGCTCCGGAGGCCAGGTGAAGGTGCCGCTGCTATGGCAGAGCCGGGCGGAGGGCGGCTGCCGGGGCCGCACACCCCCCTGCTGCCCACCAGCCTCCAGCCCAGCCCGGTCCCGGCCCCACGCAGCGGCTTTCCCAGCCCCACGCGTGTCGTGCCGTGGAAACCAAAGCTAGAGGGGCTCTCGCAAACCCGCGCAGCGGGTCTTCTCGCAGGAGGCCGCCGTAAAGGACTTCCTCATGTAGCATGTAGGGGCTCTGCGGTGGGTGCCCTCCGTGCCGCCCCGCAGCCGCCCGGCGGGGCCGGTACCAGCCCGGGCGCAGGCGGGGGACAAGCCCCAGGCAGAGCCGGTCACTGGGACACGCAGAGCTCGGCTCCCAGGGGTGCGTGAAGGCCGGAGCTGATGCCCGCAGCACCAGCACCCACCCCGGCTCTCGGGGTGACAGAGGCCGTGCGGCTCCGCGCCCACCCTCCAAGTGATCCGAGGTTGCCTCTACCTACCAGATTGTTTGGGTTTTTTTTCCCCCCACAGCTTAGTTTTTCCTTACTTTACAATAAAGCCCTTCTTTGCTTTCTCACCTCGTTATCTCTTTTTCTTATCCGATTTTGGCATGCTTTAGTTGTAATCCGAAGTTACGGGCAAGCCCCGGGCACGTCCCCACCCCTGCACATTTTCCGGTCATACGGACAGAAATGATCACTGTCCTTACTCGGGTTTTAATAGTTACAGAAACAGCCTCGGCTTTACTTTCTGCTAGTAGCAGATTTTGGTCAAAGGCTATCGGAGGTCAGGATTTTTTAATTTTTTTTTTTTTCTAAATAAGTCAGCTTTCTAAAGCTACATTCCTCCTTTAAACCGAACACAGAGCTCTTACTTATCACTTTCTCTTTAATCAGCAGCAGAAGAAAAATCTGCCGTGAATGCCTGGAATCCCTGAAAGAGATCACACTTTTCCTTTGCAAAAATCAAAGTTATCTGCTCCTATTATGTCCTCCACTTAAAATGAATCATAAGCCTCCATCCCACTGAGCTTTCTCGGGGACACTTGTTTAGCACAGATGAGACGGATACGCGTTACTTCTCAAGAGCCCAGGGTGTCAGAAGCCTCTCTGGCTGATACAGAGTACTGAAAAACGTCCTACCTTTAAAACGCATTTTTACTGCCTTTCCACCCCCCTAGTGCATGACAAACAGAAGTCAGAGAGCAGCGGAGAGATTTATCAGGGAGAGATCTGAGTGGTGATTACGTGTCCTGTCAATAATTAATTGAATTACGTCCTCAGCATAATTACATACAGTCCTCTAGCCTGGAGGGGAGAAGAAAGAAGGAAGTTGTGGTGTGGTCGAAGGGGGATCTCAGGACATGGTTCCAGTCATTAAAAATGTGATGTAACGTTGCAATCTGGCGTATTCTGAGGCACAAATGGGGAAACACAAACGAAACCAACTACTACAATATTATTTGCTTTACAGCAGGGAGACAGCCAAAGCACTTGCTTTCATTTGTTGTTTTCATTACTACTTTCTGCTGGAGATTTAAAGGTGTTTTACAATGAACAAACTGGAGATCTTACTCATTTGATCTATAAGCTTTATGTTGTAGGTTTTCTATCGTTCACCACACACTAAATGGCTAAATTTGATGTTTCTGATGTTTGAAATAAAAATTAAAATCAGTCCAGAAATTAAAATCAGTCCAGCAAAGCATCATCTATCCAATACAAATCTAGAAACAACACATTCAAAGAATCTTGCAAACAAATTCTTACTCTGACACTAATTTTTCTGTACTTCTTCCAGTCATAAGGGAGATCGTCATATCATTATTAATTCATTATTTACTAAGAGCTGTTAGTGTGCTCTTTTGGTACACAAATGCAAGAAAACAAAGGGCTTGATTCAGTTCTCACACAAGTTTTGCACTGGTGTAACTTCAATGACACGGGTGTAGTCACTTCAGAACCACCTGGGTGTAATTATGATCAAAATCTGGGCTATTGCACTTCCTTTGCTTTTCTAACGGTTCAAAACCTCGATTTTTTTTTCTACAGCACGCTGCGGAAGACAGACAGCTGTTTGAATACTGAGCTCAAAAATCATTCTCAAGTTCCTCCTCACTGACAGTGCCAGTGTCCTAAATCCTGCCAGAACTCAGTCAACGTCAGCACTTTTCTTCACCGTCTGCACCCTCCCTACAGCACGAGAGCTGTAAACCCCATCGACACATGTTCCCCTCCACTTCTTAAGGCACACCCTCTTGGTGTCTTGAGTTTTAGATCAGGTAGCTTTTCATTTTAAACACTCTCAAGTATCCAGCTGCTAACAGGAATTTGACACCTGCTTCCTTTGCAAATTTCTCCTTTCAGACAAAAGCTTGATGATGGCTCTTGAAAAGGGGTTCATTTATGACCTCCGCTTAATTGACTGCTCCATGCATTTCTCATCTTCTTGGCCTTCCACCTGCTTCTTCAGATATTTTGGAAGTGGTTTACAGTGGTAAATGCACTAACAATCAACAGCCAAAAACATCCTAACTGGAACAGTAAGCACTATTCAATCCTTCCTGTGTGAAAATACATCACTAGGCAAGGTTCAAATCCTTCAGCTAATGTTTTGTATAAGAAGTCTTCTCAGGATATAATGCTTATGCTCACAAAAGTAAGGATCCCACAGTCTGGTCCAAGGAGTTCCTGTGCCCACCAAGCACAGAAGATCAGGCCTATCTGATGTTTCCTGTCTCTTTTCCAAGTTAATAGCTCCTTCTTGACTTTGCTCATGGAAGCATTTGTTTCCATTTCCTTTTAAGTAAGAAATATCCTCCATCTCAAAAGGACCTTTAGGACATGGCCAGATGGGATAAGGTAGTTCATCGTCCCACACATCGCTCCCCCAGTGCCCAGAACTACCCTGACATAGAGGCGATCCCTGAATGTCTGATAAAGACATTGTCTAAGAGCTGCAATTCTTACTGGAGACATTCAAGGATGAATTGGCACAAGGCCCCTGGCAGAAGGGGATCCCATTATCCATTACAAAGTAATAGGCACTACGATAAACAAATTTAAACTTTACTGAAAGCCTTAGCAATGAGGGTAAGGACCACGGTAAAGCTTTGTATCTCTTCTGTCCATCTTCTCCCTCTCACCTTTTCAGGCTTATAAAGCAACTAGTGCTTGAGCAGTCTGCATTTGACCGGACTTTTACATCCATTCCAAGGCACCCTGGATCTATTTCTATTTCCTTGGTGGGTCTTGCTTTTCTTGCTTGAAAAGTCAGTCAGGATATACATTCCTTGCAGTAGCCAAAATTCAGTATACTTATTTAATCAGTCCAGGTAATTAGGCACAATTCGTCAAGTGACGTGGAATTTACATGAGGTTTCACAGGACAGAACCTCACTTCAAGTATCTTACTTAAACTTGAAAAAATTTGTGTTGAAACATCTTTCTCAGAGTTCATATAACTTCATAAGCATAATCATGCCAAAGACCTGATAGTGGAAATAACTTCTAAGAATAAAAATCATTACATAACTTAAGGATAAATTCTAAAATGTATGTTTATGAAAATTATATTTTATTCAGTGATAAATAAAATGCAAAGGTACATGTTATGAATTTTTGAAATTGTTATAAGGGAGGTGACCCTTATGAAAACTATGGCGCTGGGCTGAAGAAATTCTGGAAGTTGTGCAAGTGGACTCCAGAAAAAAAAATTTTTTAGTTATTTGATCACTTACCATTTGTGAGGAAGGAAAACCAAGAAAGAATAGGGCGCAAAGCTGCTGTCAACTGGATTTGCAGCACATGGACACAGAGAACACACTGTGCTACTAACACACAGACACACGCATACAATTGCAAACAGAGATCACAGTTAGCCCAAAGTGGTTTTGGAACGTTGGAAAGGGAGAGGGAGTTGTGCATTTTATAGAAGGAAATATTTATTTCAAAAAGTGATAATTATACAAAAAAATAAGCAACTTACCGAGTTCATTTCTATTTCTTCTCACTCTAAGTGTAACACATCTATTGCACGCATGTCAGTGAATAATGAATAGTTCTGGGGAAATGGAAAATATTAGATGGAACTCAGTTGTCTTGTTTTCTCTAATTCATTTTATCTTTTCTTTTTTTTTTTTTTTAACTGTACATTGCCATCTCTAGAATGCATACCACTGGAATGATCATGCTGAGCTCTATTTTTTTTTTTTATGTTCACGCAGATCTATAGATGTTCTTAGTTAGTGTGTAGCTGATTGACGTATCTCTGATACTAAATGATCTACCACGCCATCACACTATGTCCCGTCTACCTGATTAGAGCAAAGGTGTGGTAAGTGAAAACAAGAAAAGAATTTGTAATACATGGAACCATTCCCCAGTATGGACCTGCAAGACCTCTCCTATTCCCATGAGATGTCTTCACTTGATTCACTCAGGTGAAATAATTTCCAGAAATTATCTCCTGGGAGGAGCAGAATGGAAGAAAAAAAGAGCAGATCAAGGAAGAAATGTAATTGATTTTGCTTTTCCTTTTTTTACTGACTGAACTTTAAAGTCTTCAGCCGCATTCTCATGAACATAAAGAGAGGTTTAAGGAAACTCAGTAGTGATTTACCAGTAGAATTGAAACACATTGATATGTACTATAGAAATACATCTGTGTTTCTTAAAAGTTGGATAGGAAGCTGTCCAGAGGGATGCGTATTGGTACTTCCTGCAGACGCTGCTGGAAGCTGGAAAGATCTCTTTTGTCTTTTACCACACATTCTGTGTTACTATGAGCCTGCTTTGGAATCTTTTGTTTTGTTAATAAATCTAATCCTCAGAAAAGGGACTTGACAAAAAAGGAAAATCAGATTTTATTTTATCTCTCCAGTTATTGAAAGTGCCCACTGACGCACAATTCATTTCCAGATCTGTCAAGCTTCCATTGCTCAAGGCAGTCAGACAGTGCTTCATGGGCCAGAGGATGGGGAAGAAGCCATCGAGCGTACTTCCCATGCTCAGCATCGACAGTTGACAGATATGCCCAGCTAAATATTGTCTGCAAAACCTGGTACTATTTTTAATGCCAGGTGAGCAATCAGGGCATTCAGTGTAATTCCCATGTCATTTGTTTTTAGACAGTGGATGTGTCATCATTTTAAAATGGAATTTGGGTTTTTTTTTTAAAAGAAATCAACACTTAAGCTATACTTGTGAGCAAGTCAAAAGACACCCAAGGGTATGATTGCCTTGTACACTGCTCTTTTTAATAAGGCCAAGGAAAAGCATCACTGGATGGGATGATAATCAACTGCTGCTTTAATGCAGACAATCGAAGAAGGCTCCTTACTGATGGTTGTAAATTCATCATTAAGGATACCACTCAGAGTCATTTGGCATGACATTTTTTATGCACAGAACAGAAAAGTGCAGTATTAGCTCCTGAGTGATTGGATGAGTTGTACATCCATTAATGGGCATATGAGAAAATGTTTCCCAGCTTCAACTTATCTCCTACACAAACTGAGAAGATGCAGATTGTCTTGCTGTTGTTTACTCAATTTTTTGGTGCATTTTTTCACTCTGTCCAAAACGCTGTTTATTTGAGAACCTACTATCACCATGCATTGTAGATTTTACTGCTGACTCTGAAATCGTAACAGTCTGGCCGTGTTCATGTATTATGAAATCCACAGGATGACAGGCAATATGAGAGCAAATTAGTCGCACTAATCCTATAACGGATAACATTTCTCAGTTCACTGCTTTGGGAAACGAGGGAATCGGTACAACATAAGCTCAGAAAAGCTGGACAAATTTTGGATTGAATGTTTTATCCACCCAAGCTGCCAGTTCAACCTGGCTAAAATTCACGTGTCATCCACCTGAAACTTACAAAATTATTCCAACAAGAATTCATTAAAACACAAAAACATTAAAAGCAAAAGCTCAAAAAATCTGTAATCATATTTTTGTTATATACTACCCTTTCCATTTAAGATGTTTAATTTCTAAATGTAACTAGGTACAGTTTTCCAGAAGAAATACATAAAACAAAAAATGAAGTTTTATTTTCCATTTCGCCAACTCAAAAATCTACGTTTTCCTGTTATACAAGTGAAATAAAATATACATTATTCAAACTCCCTGCTCTGTAGTCTTTCTTCCTGTTCATGAATTGTTCATGAACTGGTTATGATCTGTTAATCTATTCTTTATCCACACACTTCATCGATCAAATTACGTGAACAAATTTCAGCCAAGAACGTATCAACTAATTCTTCACTTGGGGTATTTATTTAACTGTAACATATGACCATCACTTATACGAATGGTGTCCTATTTGCTCCCCTGCTGGACATATGATTTTATTTTTTTTTCAGAGATGAAGTGCCAATTATCAAGTCATGACATTTCTCAGATGTGAATTTTCAGATGACTAATCATGAAATGCTTAAATAGCGTACAAAGTTTCTATCCAGACAACAGCATTATCCACACATCTTCAGCACTCTGAGCCAACATATTTTATTTAACCATATGCAGAAACTATAGATATAGTTTATAGGACAGAGTAGATAACAAGTGTTAAAGCAGAAGACCCAAGAATGCTCTTAAAAAAATAAAGGCAAAAAAAAAAGCACCTAGATTTCAGTATTTAGGATTCTGGTATAAACAATATCTTTTTTCCCCTCTAAGCAATAATGAGACTTCAATCATACCTCAGCTGCCAGATAGTTAGGACGTTCACTTAAAGGATGAGGTTCTGGTACAAGCCCAGCCCATGTTCATGGATCTGAATCTGTGATTTCAATATCCCTGCCAATGTCATAGCCTGTGAAATACAAAAAGCATTTCCTTGTAACTTCAGGGGAATAAGTGTTGATGAACACTCTTGGGGGATGGTGGGAAAAAGACTCCTCACTTCCCTAGTAAAGGTACTTATTTAGGATATAAAACGGGTATGTTACACTATCAAGCAAAAAATCAGGTGCATGCCATAACTGTGAGGCCAGTATTTAATTTCAGATAACTGTCATTCTTTATTTTATTCTGACTAGAATGTTTATTCTGACTTGAGAAACTTTCCCAATGAAAATTTACTTTTAGCCAATACATTCCCTTATAAAATAACCGAAGTTATCAGAAATTTATTCCCCCCTTCCCCTTCGCCCCCCCCAAAAAAAAAAAAAAAGTTTCAGTCAAAAGTTTCAGGCCACCTGTAGGATGGACTTTCGAAGTCGCATCTAACTGCTTTCATTGCCTGATTGGTCAACATGTTTACATATCTTCCCCTGCTGTGCATATGACCAAGCACTGTGTAGGCAGGCATGCTGGCCAATAACATCTCAAAAAGCAGTGAAACATTCCCATCAATGCAAGCAACAGTTCTCAGCATAAATAATTGTCTTGTCATCTCTCCCCAGGCTCATTCTCTTTCCTTTCTTTTTCTCTCGCCTGCTTTTCCTCAGAGATGTTCTTTCTCCGTCAACATATCCTCGTGTTACTTCTCTGCAGCTCTGCTGCCCTCCATTCTAAAATCTGGCATTACAGTGAAACTTCCAAGAATTCCATTCTCTGAAGCATTATGAGTCACACTGTAGTCTTCAGCAATATTTTTAAAACACCAATGTTTTTTTAATCACTCTTGAGACCCACAGAAGAAAGTAAGGATATTATCTTGCTAACTTACAGTCGTGGTTGTTTTTTCTATTGCCACCCACACTCTCTCATCCTTCTCCAGATACTCTGCTCCAGTCTCTCAATAGTGCAGGCATATGGTATTCAAGCATGCCAGAGTCTGACTTCAAGTTTTAGTCATTTTTCTTCCTGTAAAAAGGATGGAGGGACATTAAGCCTATGACCATTTGAAAGCTTTCTTTATGTAAGAGTTTTATGAGGGTTTATACTTTAATAAATAAAGTACATGTTATAGCATAAAACTAACGGAGGAACATCAGGTCTGAGCCATAATTCATCATATCTGAATACCAGCAACGCCATGGGTCCCATATGTCAGAGGCAGCACAGAATTCACTGGTGCAACAGTGAACATAGTAAGGGGAGAAATCCTGCCTCCTCCTTGCAATGATTTCCAAAAAAGCCTTTTAACAGAGGAGCTGGTTATCTTTAGGAGCTGTAGTTCTAAATACTGTCCCTGATGATAAAAATATAAATCTTTATTCCACTATTTGAAGAGCTTTTCATTCTACCCAGCAAAAAAAGAAACATTACTAAGCTATGGTAAAGTTATCAGTTCATTTTCATTGTATGTTTCAATGCTTCCTCCTTTTTTCTTGTGCATGAGGGATGAGGCAGCCTGTATTACAAAAGAGTTATTTGCAGCTTAGGACAGAAGTTCCACAAATTGCTGTTATCTGCCCTGCAGATGCTCAAGTGACACCCTGAATAAATATATCTCAAGGTAAGCACATAGCACTGGACAATGGGCATTCAATAAAGAAGATCCCTGAAGACAAGAGTTATCTGTGCTTCTGTAGAGATCGGCTTCTTGCATGAAGCATTCGAGGATGACTGGCTGCCCCATGATAGTCCTTAGAAAAAGCTGCCAGGAAATAAGAGGATGAAGAGACCTAGATTTCAAATTACCAGCTGATCATATGAAGAAAGTACATTCTTAGGTCTCAGAAGTTACTGAAAAATGGTCAGTGAGCTTGCCTGTGCAAGAGATGGTTGAGAGAACTGTGAAAATAAACACATCGTTGAGAAATGGAGGTAGGATGAGTGAGATTTGCTTAAGGAAAGGCGAGAACAGTGTTAAGCGAAATAGAAAAGAATCCATATTAAATAGTAACATTAATGCAGTAAGCCAGGAAGCTACGAGTGATCAAGACTCCTCAAGAATATAAGTTAGGTGAGGGATTTTATACACACACATGTATATATTTATTTGTCTACATAAAATAAGGCACAATCATGCTGAAACCGCTCATTTTACATCCAGCTCATATGGGGCTTTTCTGTCTCACTGCCTCATACCCAGAAATGTGGAAAAGCAATAAACTTGCCTTTCCTTTTAGTAGGATTTTGCTCCTACTCTATGTATCTTTAAGAAATTTTGGCCAATTTTTTTACTTGATTGTACCAATACTAAGTTTTTGGAGGATGCTGTAACTACCAGGCCAAAATGTTTAAAAATTGCTTTACTCACCGCATTTTTTTTAAGATTAAAAAGAAAAAGATCACTTTCTAGGACGTAGGGCCAAAATATTAGCACAGCTGCCTAATGTTAAGCTTTTCAATCCATATGTAGTCTCCCCATGTCAGTAAAGTTGTTATACCTCAGTGACAGATACCCACAAATCTCAGTGAATGGCTGTGAGACACAACCCAGCTAAACATCAGACTATTTATAAACTCATTACCATTATAGATTCAGGAGCCTATTTAAATACAGACATCCAGTTTTGAACATCTGCCATAAGACTGTAGCAGTGATGAACTAAGATCTTTGGTGACTGCTGATGTCATTGATCAGCTGTAGAGATTTTAGTTTTTCACCAAAGCTATCGTTGCCAAAAAAGCATCTCTTTAAGCCCCTTCTGTTTCATTATTTTGTACTACTTCTAAGAAAAAGAGTATCACCATCTTCTCCGAACCCCCATCGCTGCGATTTTGTGCCTTGGACAGAACAGGATGCAGCAGACACTACCAACAGCCTCTGGTCTGGGCAGCACATGTCAGACTCAGCAAAGAGAACGTCATCAGTCAAAGATCAATAGCTAAAATTTCCAGATTACTCTGAATCATTCTCCTGAGCGGCCTTCGTACTACCTCTTACTGGCTTTTCAGGAATAATTAGAAACAGGCGGCAGTTGCACCATTTCTGCAAGTTTAAAGCAAGCTGAAAATCAGAATCGAGTTGCTACATTTCCAACAGCAGAAAATGTCAACAGCACAGGCAATTTTCGTCTGAATTTACACACGCTTTTTTCAGTGCTTCATGGAAAGAAAAGCCAATTGACTCAATTGGGAAATCTAGCACATACAAAGTATGAAGCTCTGAAAATTAAGACTGTTGTGAAATTTAGAAACGTGATACTGATGTGAATGTGCATGTCTCTAAAGCAGACTCTTCTATTACAGATCTCAGATTTGTATACGCCAGACATAGCTGAAAGAAAGCCAAAGCCTAGATTAATCCATTTGCTATATGTGCCTGCATATGTGTCTGGCAATCAAAACACAGAAAACAGTATCAGAGAGCTCATAAAGACAATAATATTTAATTAGTTAGCTATACAGATTCACAGGTTCAGGAACTGACTCACCCTGAAGGATTTTTTGTTTTGGGGTTTTTTTTCTTGCACAAAATATACTTCCAGAATTTGGTTTTCGTTATAAGCATTCTTTAATGAACTCCCCAATGCTAATGATTTAGTCACAAAAAAAAAAAAAAAGAAGTGTTACTTTATTCACTCTTACCTTCTTTTTCTACAAAATGTCCCCTCAATACCATTTATGGAAAAAAGCAAAATAATACTTGGGGTAATCAAAGGCTAAGCATCCGAATAATTTAGTAGACAAAGACCACATATTTTAACAAGCTTACCCTTGCATGGCAATATGATGGAAATTACAGCTGTGACAGAGATTTTAACTGGGGAAGAATCGATGCAGATTTGCAGATGGAAGTCATGTCTCAAAAATGTATTATGTTTCTCTAAAGGAACATGTGGATAAGATGACCTGGTAACTGCGGTGTTGCAATTCTAACCTTGGATACTTGGGTGTGTACGACTTGGATTTCCATAAAGCTTTGGGAAAATTCACAGGCTTTTAAGAGAGTGAAGCTACCATGGCGTGAGAGGAACGGTCCTCTTATGCATTATTAGCCTTTTCCAAGTTAGGAAAGAAAAGAAGGAACTACTCATTAATTGTCAGAAGGGAGGAAGGTTACTCGCAAGGCGTTACAAGGTCTCTACTGGAATCTGTGCTGTTCAGCATACTCACGAGTAACCTCAAATACAGAGTAAATACAAACTTTACACATCCTGCTGATGATACGAAATTACTCAGGATAGTCAAAACTAAGGTTGTTTGAGGCAAAGTATAGAAGCATTTCATGGTACCAAATGACTAGCTGGTAAAGTGACAGATGAAATTAAATGCCATTTCTACATTGGGAAAAGAGGCGTGTACACATTGTGGCCCATAATGGCTGCCTGATGTAACTTTGGACAACAAAGTCTACAGAGATTTTTAATGCTTTAATGAAACCTTTTCTTTTAATTTATTCATATCAGTGATTCAGAGTATACCTGATAGTGCCTTTCAATTTTGTTGAAAGTTGGTGGCATTCAGACTACCACAGTATTTTTTACAGTTCTATTTGAGGATTGAGCTTCTCTGTCTTTACAGTGCTTAATAAATATGAATTAATTATCCTAAACCTGTATGAGGTCAATAAAGTATATAACTCTCCTCTCACATGGCAAGAAAACTGAGGTATGTCAGTTAAATGATTTGCACAAAGTGCTAAAAATATCTCGAGCAAGTCTCCACTAGAAAACTTTCATTTCCATTGAACCCCTTCCCAAAAGAAATTACATTTAATTTAAGCTGTTCTTGACAAAGTGGAAAATATTTTAAAATGTAGATATATTTCAATCAGACATTTCCAGAAAAGAAATGTTCAAATTTTCACATTACAATATTTTCTATTTTTAAAATTACAAATGTTTAAACTGAATATATTTATTTTAGCCAAACACTACAATTCAAATGACCCAAAGTGGTATTAATTTGAACCTTTTTTTCATGAAGATGTTCAACAATTTGGTTTTTTGTTCCCACTTGGGATGACTTCTTTTACAAAATCTAAATTCTTTTCTGAGAAAGAGAAACCAATAAGGTCATTCCCTGACCAGATCTGTTTGTCCATTACATGCCATGAGTTGACAACACTGCAAGAACTACCTCTGAGTAATTCTTAACATCTTCTGTCTGGTAGTATCTCTTCATACACTAAATTTTCTGAATACAGAATAGGACCCTGTTGATTAACATTCCCTGAAGCATCCTACAAGAGGCTTGCGTGCGCGTAGGGGATACTGAAACAAAATGGAAGTGTCCTGCCCCAGGCATACCTAGGCTGAAACTAAAGACTATACTGGAAGATGAGGAAAAATACTGCAAAAAAATTACCTAATTGTAATAGAGGCACTGATACAAATTTTAAAGTCTGTGGTAGTAACAGCACTGAACCATGATCTGAAGTTACGGGTTTCACCTGCTCAGTCAATCTGTAACTGTACATAAAGCCCACCTAAGGCTCTATGCATATGAACAGATTGCATTTGGTAACTACTGGTGCCTTTTTAGATTTCTTCAGCTGCTGGTCTTCACCCTTGCAGACCCTCTATTAAGTATGAAAATAAAATGTGCTAAAATAACTTCATGCACCAATATATGCTGGGAGAGGACCAGTTGGAAAGCAGATTTGCAGAAAAGAACCTGGGGTCCTGGTGGACATCAAGTTGAACATGAGCCAGCAATGTGCCATTGCCACAAAGAAGGCCAAAGTTATCCTGGGCTACATTAGGAGAACTGTTGTGGGCAGGTCAAGGAATGTGATCCTTCCACTCTACTCAGCAGTAGAGTGGCCACACCTGGAGCATTGTGTCCAGTTCTGGGCTCCCCAGTGCAAGCGAGATACAGAGCTACTGGTGAGCTCCCCAGCACAAGTGAGATATAGAGCTACTGGCCACTAAAATGATTGAGGGACTAGAGCACCTCACACAAAGAAAGGCTGAGAGAGCTGTGACTGTATAGCCTGGAGAAGAGAAGGTTCAGGGGGATGTCCTCAGTGTATATAAATACCTGAAGGGAAGGGTACAGAAGATGGAGCCAGGGTCTTTTTGGTGGCGCTCAGTGACAGGACAAGAGGTAACAGGTACAGACTGAAACATGGCCATTCCCATCTGTACATCAGGAAACACTGTTTTGCTGTAAGGGTAACTGAGTACTGGCACAGGTTGCCCAGGGAGGTTGTGGAGCCTCCATCCTTGGAGATATTCAAATGCCATCTGGACATGGTCCTGGGCAACTGGCTCCCAATGGCCCTGCTTGAGCAGCACAGTCGGACCAGATGATCTCCAGAGGTCCCTTCCAATCCAAACCATTCTGTGATTTGTGATTCTGTGAAATGTTACTCAAACTGATACATGATTAAAGAGGGAAAGAATAGAGGAATAGTTTAAAAAAAATTACTCTTTAACAAGAAAACTAATGAAAAGATGCCTGAGCAACTAGAGCAGCAGAATCTTCCTGGTACAGTTATTTATAACAAGTACTTAATAAAACAGCTAGAAAAAAATATAAACCAGAAGGAGGACATATGCATCCCCAGATCATAAAGGAATTAGCTAGTTAATTTATGAACCACTGACAATTATATTGGCATGCCAAGAGAAGGAGGTACTGAGAAACTGAAAATTTCAAAAGGAAGAAATATGGATTAACACTTTTCCTATGGAAGTCCAAGGAATTCTAGCACTTACTTTCCAGTATCTCTCACTTCTCCTTCCAGAAAAATCACTGAATAAATGCTATTAGAAAAAAAAAGCATGAACCCAGAGGGAGACCAAGAGCATATTAGAACAATAAGCAACAGAAAACATGAATAGGACCAAAAGATCATAGGATAATTCAGGTTGGAAGGTATCTCTGGATTTCATCTAGTCCAGCCTCCAGCTTAAAGCAGGGTCAACTATGAGTTCAGACCAACTTACTCATGCAGTTTGGTCTTGAAAACCTTCAAGGAACACACAATTTCTCTGAGTAACCTGTTCCAATGTTTGACCACCCTCACTGTGAAAAAGTTTTTTCTAAAATCCAGTCTGCACTTTTCTTGTTTCAACTTCTGTCGGTTATCCTTTGTCCTCCCATCACACAGCACTGTGAATAGCCTGGATCCATCCTCTTGGTGACCTCTTACTACAAGGTCCCCCCAAAAGCAATATCTTCTCCAGGTTGAACAAGCCTCAGCTTCTCCTTTTAAGGCAAATCTTTCAACCCCCTGACCATCTTGGTGGCTCTCCACTAAACACACTCCAGTTTTAAATTTAAGTGACAAAGCCTGGGTAAGCCATATAGCACAGTCACTTCAGATCGTGGTGAATAGTCTTTACAGGTACCAACTTCACAGAATAGTTTGGAATCTTCATGTTAGAGAACTGTTACATAAAAGATGCAATTTGAAAAGATCTCAAAGGAATGAATATAAAATTTTGCTTAACTTTTATTGAGACCAAAGTCCCACATAGACAATTACATTTAAAAAATCTACTTTCATTTCTTAACAGGGATAAACTTGAGCACATGTTAAAGCGCTTTCCCAAATCTGGGCAAAAGTTATTATATGTAGAATATAACGTGTAACTGGACTTCATATCTGATTACAGTGCCTTTCAAAACTTTACCCACAAATGATTCACATTTTCCCAAATACCGACAAAACCTTATGAACTGCAAAGTAATTAAAAGACTGAAACAAAAGGTAATGGAAGAATACATATCAAGTCTGGAAAGAGGTGGTAGCAGGACACAACAGAGTTCACTCAGTATTACTTAAGATTTCCATTAGCTATCCATGGTGACAGATAAACAGCACTTACACTTGTAAATTATATTGTACCATTATGAACGCTAGTGAAAAGAGTGCAATGCAACGCAAAGGAGTCCGAAAATATCAGACTGTTGAAGCCAATACCGCTTGCCTTGCTTATACTAAATCCCATTAAAACAATAAGGTGTGCAGAATTTGGCTCCTGGATATAGGAAATAAAGGAACAAATCCAAAGCCCACTGAAGTCAATAGGAGACATTCTTCTGACCTCAATGGGCTTTGGATATCACCCAAAATGAGATTCATTCTGGAAAAACGCAAGCTGAAGGAAATAATCATTCAAAAAGTATCTGGGAGAGAGATGTTTGGAAAACCTGGAAATCAAAGAATACCTAGGAGACACTGTGTAATATATGGTACGTGACAAGAGCTTATGAACTCTGTTACAAGATTGTACCTTTTCTAAAAGCTTAGTAGTCTAGAAATGAAGACTGAATATAAGAGAGAAGAAAACAACCCATTCCATCCAGTCAGGGAGCAGAAGTCACAGGTATATCACAGCACAGTGCAGGCAGGTTGTTTCGTATGGAATTTACAATGTGCCAAGCATCAAATAAAAACACAGCACTAAAAGTAATTGTCCCATTTGAGAAACCAGTAATTTCTCAGCTCTTCTCCCAGATACGAGTCTGCTTGTATCTACAAAGATGAAACGCAAAAATAGTTTGCATACAGGAATTTATGGTCAGACTTCAATATGAGGTGAGTGTCACGTTTGTGATTTGGTCCCCTTCTCATTTTAGTGATGAAGGTCAACAGTCTTTTAAGATTCCATCTTTCCCAATATGAAATAATATACATTAATATCCTGTGCTAAAACAAGGATGTCCTCCTTCCTCTTTGGTGGAAGGACACTCACTTTCTTTCTCCTATATACCTTGCTGCTGTCAGATGGAGAAAATTTCTAAGAATATACATATACCTCAGTAAAATGAAGGTCTGACCTTGTTCTCCAGATCAAATGGACTTAGTATGTGCACTATAAACTCTCAAGCTACCTATCCTCAGCAATTATTTTCCTACAATCTCATTGCTGAGAATTGGACAAGGACATCTGTAAGCATATGCTCTGTAGCAGAAAAAGAACATAAAACAATGATACAGGTAGTTTCCCCCCATCCAGTCTTCTACCCACAGAAGCACCTATCCTGTCTCCATTTATTCAGTGAAAAAGGATGAGAATGGTTTGTATAAGGAATAAACCGATTGCATTGAAAAGCTATGGCAGCCTGACTAACCCATCTACTGCAGTTCAGAATGGCTTGGTCCTTCTCTGCTGTCACTACTGTTGCTGCTGAGAAAGGAAAACTTTATTTCTCACAAAAAACCACCACCCTCTCCCAAAAAAAACCCAAACCCAAACTCCAACACCACCATGTGTGGCTCATCAAATAAGATTCATCAGGCTTTGCAATCTCCTGCTTCATTGCTGCAGATCATATATTTTTCGATTGTAAGATATAGATAAGAAAAGGGTGAAGACAACCAGGCATCCCTGAATATATTGGAATAAATAATTGTAAGATGATTATGATAAAGATGATAAAGCTCCAGTTCATTCTAGAATGTCTTTAGGTTCATACACTGTAGATTATGTGCTATTTAGTACCATCATTTCTGGTTTAAAATGTTTCTATTCTTAGATTTTAAAACAAGAATAATTATTTTTTTTGGAATTGTATAGCTGACCCTTCACAAAAAATGTTGGAAAACATTTTATTTCGAAACATTGATGCTTATGCTTCATATATTTTTTGGACCACTTCACATTCAAAGCTCATTGGCTTTTGCTAGAAAATCATGCCTCAACATAACTGTAATTCTTTCAACGGGCTCAGTCCTGTGAAATCCTCAGCACTAACTTTTACTGACCGATTCTTAGGTTTTCTCTGGATCTGATCTTTTGTGACATCATAAAAATTTCAATGGAATAAAGCCACACCTAAAGGATTAATTCACATGGGTAGGAAGAAAAAGGAGCACATGGATTTTAAAACACGAAGCTTGTCAAGAAAATTCCTTGACAAAACAAATGGGAAAAGAGAAATTGTGGATAACATGATACACAAGAGAATATTTCTGAGTAGACTGCTTTGCAAAAACTTTTTATAAAGCTTCAGTAGGTTTTTTAGAACGTAGACCCCTATGCTCTTACTCTAAATCCTCCTTTATTTTATAACATTGATATTGGAAAAATCAAATCTCTTGCCTGAAAGCTCTAGTTTCAATTAACGAGATGTTAAGCTTCTTTTTTTCTTTTTTCTTCAGATACATGAAAAGAGTGACAGGATTATAGACCACCAAATTGTTGGTATTTTAAGAATCTGACAGGCTCAGCACCATGTGCCATTCTAGCCTCTCTGTGTATCCTTTGTGGTTAAAACTCTTAAGCACTTTAAATTCTTTTGGTCAGTATTTTTTTCCTTTTAGGGCAGACAACTAGAAGCACATTCCAAGTAACCATTTCTGGTGTACAGAAAATTATAAGATACTAAAATCACCTCTTTGAAGGTGTTTCCAGGCTTTGGATAGTAAAACAAATATTTTATTTATAAAAAAACAAAGTTGTTTTTTTTAAATCTAGAATATAATTATCTATGTTCCAATTCAAATGAAAGACAGTAACAGCACAAAGACACAGCAAAATAATACATGTCAAATCCTAGAGCCTTTACTTGGACAAATCTCCCATCAGGCTTTGGTGGCAGATTGGCCTGATGAAATATGGCTGAGCCAGACCTGAAACAAGCAAAAATTCAACAAGCCACACCAGTGGAATCAGCTATGAAACAAAAAAATGAAATATTTATTTTTGGTGTCTGAAAAATAATGAAAATTTGGTGAATTATGAGTACAAAAGTAGAATTCTACTAAAACCGGAGTCCTCGGACTCATTTATCCAGATACAATAGAGGACCAAAAAGATGTCTGAAGAAGCAGATGATTTTCCAGAATATTTGATACAGGCTGGAAGAAATATGCGAACAAATTTTTCAAATCATCAAGCTTTGGCAAACAAAACCGACTGTAGCTTTGCATAACTTCATTTACAAACGGCTCAGCCCTCTCACGTTTCTTCTTTTCCAATGAATAAGACAAAACCATGGACTGGTCCTGTGCAGGAGGCATATCTGGGTGCTGGGGCTTACGGTGGGGAAGAGGCCAGCATTTCCGTGCTGCAGCCAGGAAATGTGCCAGCAAGCAGGTTCCTTGGAGCTAGGCACCTCAGTAAGAACTGGCGGACATGTAGCCCAGCAGCATGTCCCACTCGACGGACCAGCACACTGGGAGGCAGGGGACGAGAGGAGCTGCCACCCAACTGCAACTGGTATCTCAGGTCATGGAGTAGGAGAAAGATTCTGGCACTGTGCTAGGAAAGTATGTAAGACATACCCCTATCTGTGGGGGGGCGTCGATGCAGGAGCCAAATCTATGAGTCTCACACTCGGTGCACAAAAACTTAACAGCTCAGATGGATGGGTAAAATCTATATCAGTGTAGAAACTGCATGGGATGAAAGCTTTGCAGTTCTGCAGAGGAATCTGGTTCTGCTCTGTACCATCTGTGCACCAATTGTGTGGATTGTTTGTTGAGCTTTGTTTGTTTGTGTTTTTTTTTTCATTCAGGAAAGATATAGAAGTCAGTAAAAAGAATGCACTTCAGGTCAGT
Organism: Rissa tridactyla; assembly: GCF_028500815.1. Lineage (NCBI taxonomy): Eukaryota > Metazoa > Chordata > Aves > Charadriiformes > Laridae > Rissa > Rissa tridactyla. The sequence continues at coordinate 59,553,049 of NC_071469.1, forward strand.
TTAACTCCTGAGCTATTCTTTCTTGCCCTCGCCACTGTTAATTATAGATTCAAATTTCTTACAAGAGTTGAAAAGAAGATTCATACCTGATTACTACTTTCAGCAATTTATTTAATTTCAAAGACAACAACTTAATTTCAAGGTTTGTTCACACTACTGAGGGAAGTGGAGAAAACCTGGAAATGCAGGAAAGGTAAGATCCAAGGTCTGATTTTCAATGTTAGAGCTTTGCAGCTGATAGTATATTGTATGTGCGTGTAATACAAGCATTCTCTGTTTGAAACCTAATCACCGCGTGATAGTAAATACCCGGCAGATCCAGACCTTGAAGTGGTTGCTCCCATTTGGTTTGTGCTAATACTGCTAATACCATGTGTTTGTTTGCTTGTGTTCTTACAATATACATACAAATTAGACTAAAGAGTTCTTAGCAACAAGTAAAGGCAACAAGATAAAATAATGTAAGTTTATACACACATTTATATAAATAGGCACATTCTATGCGCATCTCATAAACGCATTTCAGACAAAGATTTAAAATCTTAATGTCCACAGGCCCTCCCAACATGCTGTGGCACTCACAGAGTAAAATCTGAGACTATTAAAAACAAATGGGAGCCTTGCTTAATCGGGGCTCTGCAGACTGCTGAAGCCCAGAGGGGCACCCAAGAGAATCCTTTGATAAAAATTAAGATTATAATGAAGTCAAGGTGAAAAAAGGCATTGCTCCTATCTGCTTCCCCAGAAGCTTCTCTTGACTTACAGGAAACATGGCACCTTATGCTCTCAATCAACAGAAGCGGCAGTGGCAGAGATGGACTAAGAATTGCATAAACATTGGTAAATGTCTTACAGGAATGTTTTTTAAAATCTTGATGTTCTTTTTTGGCTTCTGGGGTTTTGGCAAGAACTCCGGTCTCTAGGCCCATTTTTGTGTACACACTTTAATGATGGGCTTGATTAAGAGACAGTAATTCCCTAGAGGTTTAGCTATCTTATTTATTGACACGAACACGGGTACAACGCCAAAATCAAATGGTTACGTCCCAAACCAATGAAAAATCACAGATGCAAAACCATGATGGATTCTTCATTTTTCAGGCTTCATGTTTTAGTGCTGTTTTCCACTGTATATAAGCTTTATAATCTAACCAACACCCAACCTGGCCTTGCAAGAGATTACCTTCCACCAAACAACAAGCAGTAGCAAAAATGTCAGCCTACATCTGCCCATGAGGGAATTACATTGAGGTCCAGTTATATTTGTCCCGGTGACTCTGCCTGCCAAGTGAGCCAGCTTCCCTCAAATAAGGATTTAAAGGAAGAACACAGATGTTGGCTCCGGGATAAGCTAAGACAGGACTGCTAAGGCAAATGCTAGACAATGAACTGCACTGTAAGGTAGTTCAGGAGTCAATCTCAAAGGAAAACATGTCAATGTATTTATAAAAATTAACTTCTTGTCCTACAGCCTTCTCCTACACAGGATTCCAAATTTCCAGTGAGGTCAATAGGATTTGCAGGCACGTAATACATCTCAGGACAGGCCTTTATATTCAAAGCTCACCTTATCTCGATGAAGTGCGACCATTTCTGGGATGACACCTGGAACTGTTTAATAGCGATAGGGCACAAAATGAAGGTAGCCAGCAAAGCAGAATGTGGGCAAGGCAGCGTGCTTAGCACTTATAAAAAGTACTTGGGAATCATTGCTGACCACAAATTTTGTATCTCTTTAAGATTACGTAAAGACACACAAAAAATATATTCAGGAATAGAATCAAGGCTCTGCTTTTCATAACTGAAAGGCAATATGAAGAAAATATCTTTGCCATCCCCTGTACTAAAGTAATAGCACTGAACTTCAGGCTAATTGACCATTTTCTTCTTCCTCTCCCTGTCAGGCTGAAGGAGAAGAACCCTCTCCTATGGCTCTGCATTTCCAAGAAAACTCAGTCTCCTGAAGCCTTCTCTCTTGCAGGAAAAAGTGGAGATGCTCCACAGCCTGCAGATCTACCATATATTATTTTACTGGAATAAAAACTGTTTCTAGATCAACAACTTAAGAAGCCAATGAAGCATCTGTGTGCCAACATTAAAGTCTCTTCTCATCTGTGAGAATTCCACGCTTTCTAAAAGCCTTGCCTTCTCATAGGAAGATGGCCAAAATCTCACAGAGACATGAGTTTATGGCAGGAATCTACAAGTTTTGATCACTAATTACATTATTCCTGCTTTTGAATATATCTCAGTGTACACACATAAATTATTCTGTACGTTCTCATTTCTGGTTTACTATTTCCTTCTGTTTGACTTCCATCTGATTTTCAGTTTATTATGAAATTGTAAATATTTTATTTTTCATCTTCTTTTAAATTTTGTGGTTGTTCTCATTCTGGTATTTAGTGACTTTCCCCTTCGCTTGTTCCTTTGTATTTCCTTAAGGCAACAAGCCATTCTTGAGGTGCTGGATGGGGTTGGGGGGAGTTGACAGCAAAATTTTTGATGCACGTGCAATAAACGTCCTCTCACCACCCATTCATGTTTGTAAAAGGTAACTCTAGGTAGTATTTCTACATCCAGTGGTACCTTTTACACAGAGAGGTAATTGTAAAGTCTTTATTTGTCTCAATTACTTATATATATTATATGCATAGAAATTGCTCACGTAACATGATAATGTAACAAGTACTTATGCATATTATACATATGAATATGAGCGCATCCATAACATTTTCCAATATTCCAAGCAGTGCAATGCATTCTTAAACAACTTGGTACTTGCAAACACTATTACATGAACAGAACAAAATGTAGTTGTCAACCAATTAAAAACATTAATGTACGAGGAACATATTTGTGTTTTATTGGATTTTTTTACTTAATTTTAAAATTATTTTTAGACAATGATACATAATACTTCTCATGTCATAATATTTTAATCAAATCAACCTATATGAAATCTGATCATTCTTTTGCTGCTCTAGAAACCCAAGAGTGTGACAATCTTAAAGAACTAAACAGTGAAATGAACTAGATACAGAAAGCCCTCACAGTCCAGTTTCATTATTATGACAAACTGCAAAGCCCCAAACCCAAATATTGAATCTGGGAATATAAATTATGTTGTAGTTAGAGTAAGTGTCATGCAAAACCCACTGCTATCTTTTGGAAAACAAATGAGTCTCGCAACTTCCACAGAAGGTCATCAAACTGAGAATCTAGAACAGCAGGGAAAAAAGCTGAAAAACATTATAAACTGTGTAAAGGTTACTGATGGTGTAATGAATCTTTGAATATTGTGTTCAACTATCTTCAAAAGATGTTTAGCTGAAAGAGAAAGGTGTCAAAGACAGGTAATGAAAACGTTGTTAAGGGCACAATATGACCCTATTATAAGAAGAGACTGAAATGAATAAGTGATAATATGACACAGGCATCAGATAATGAAAGTTTGGCAGGAAGTGCCAAGAAGGGTTATGTCCGCAAGTGTTGTTTGACAGGAATTCTCAGCAAAGAAACACATAAAGGAAGCTTCATGTTTCTGATCACTACTGTAAATGTAACAAAGAAAGAAAACGGAGGGGCTCAGTCATAACCTTCAACAGCCTGCCAAAGTAAACAAGAAGGCATTTGATTTTCAGGCAATACCGACAAAGTGAAAAATTAACATGGAAAAGCTCTGGGTAGAACTTATTCTGGTAGAGAAAGACAGAGAGATGTGCATGATACTTTATTGCTTCGGAACAATACAAATGATTGGAGAAAATTGAAGTATTTAAAAAAATATTAGAAAGTATTAGTCCTTCAGACATGTGCTGAAGATGTTTAAACAAGGTACAGAAAACTTTGGAAAAAATGGAAATTCAATTGGAAAAGTGCACTTTTCGTTATTAATGCTGTTTCCTGTGGAAGCTGAACTCAACTATGGGATTAACTTTCCAAATGTACTACAGGACTACCTAGGATAGACTCTTCAAGAAGAGGCTACCACAGACCACTGATGGATGAGAAAGAGTCAGCAAGACAGAGATATTAAATATCTCTGGAATTAACCCCTTGTACTTGTTGTGCCAACAGCAGGATATAAAACAGCAAAGTAATAAATTCTGCTAAACACTTTTTAACACATTTCACGAGATGTTAATTCATATTTGCCACAGATATTTGACAAAAGTAATTGCACCTTCCACTATGGTCATCACACAGCTTCCTCAAATCATTTTCAAAGTTAGCCCTCACACTGCTTCTGCATATGTATAAATGACCAGCGTTTCCTCCAACTCTGGAAGTGGATATGCCAGTCGCATCACTGCGTACAAAACATACCTGTTCTGAAACTGGAAGTTAAGGCAACCAGCACCAGTTTGATGCTGGAAAGACAGCTTTTCTAAAATAATCCACCATTTAACAGCCATTCAGAGGCAGAAGTCAACAGCCTCTAGCGCAACAAGACTATAGCACATTGCACAGCAGGAGACACACGCTGACGTTTCAGATTCAGCCTGCTGCTCTCTCTCTGTCTGCCCATCTCTTTTTCTATTCCTTGCCTGCTTTTTTCCCCCCTAAGTAGGTCTTTAATGATTTCTTTGACATCCCTTACTGGTGGAAAGGTGGGAAGATGATTGTTGGTTGTCAAAAGTGTTCAAGCTAGAAGCAATCATTTTCCATTGTTTTAGAAAAAATATGGTCCATAGGTAATCGTCTTACTAAATTCTTGATACACTGTTTGACACTGTCACAGATCATTGACTACAAATACTCCCAGACTTTTTGTCTCCCAGGCGAGGAGGAAACTTGACACATTACTTCATGTCAAAATTAAAAGGCAGAAAACTCAAAGATGCAGAGTGAATTGAGAACTATTGCAAGACTGTCTTACATTCTCCAGTGTTCAGTGTCATATCAATTAAAACATGCTTATCAAGATATTTTCTGTATCTTTTCACTAAGTAGATAGATCCTTGTGTCCTATGAGATGACCTAAGAAAGGAACACCAAGCTGAAGGAGTTATGGAAAGAAAACACAAATAAGCAACATTCACCACTAGAGAATCTAGAGAAAGAACCAGAAATGGTGACCTACAGCTATTCAGGAAGAAGCATTTAAAAATAATTTAAAAAATATTTTACAGTGACATGTATTTATCTTCCACATACTGATCACAGTGACAAACAAGTGTAATACAAGAAACAAAGCCAATTTCAAGAAAAAAAAAATCAGTTTGCTATTCAAGCCATGGATCTGGTAACAGATGGAAATTGAACCTCTTAGACTGTTCTTACCATAATGACTACTTGGAAAACTTACTAACTCCAATTATAGCCACAATTAGCACTTTTTAAGGACATACATGCATAAAGCACTGAGACAGAGCTAACATCAAGAAAAAAAATACCCTGTTTTCTGTTATGTTGGCTTATCACACTCCGCAACTGGAAAAGGATTCATCTTTTTCACCACTTCCCCAGATTTCCCGTGTCCTGGCTTCCAGAGAATGGATTTGTCTTTGTGATTTTTAGTGACACCTGCAGTTCTCTAAGAAAAATGCAGTGCGAAGTTTTTTTTCCCATGGTGCATCCCCAGCATTGTGCCCTCCATCTCCTTTATCCATTGCTAATGAGGCACTGGGCTCAATCAAAAGGCAAAAAACGAGATTTTCCAGTGGCTGTTGGATCAGCTCACTGGGGCCATTGGCAGTTAGTATACCTTGGGACTTAGACCAACTCAGAGCACTCTTTTACTATCAGAGAACTTAAACAGAACTTTCTTCCCTGTCTTTTGGCAGCCTTATGATGCATCCCAGTTGCAGCTCAAGGTCTATCTCTTCATTGACACAGACGATGTCTCCTAAGCTATGGGCTTTTTCCCAGTCTGCAATACTGGGGACAGAATCCTAGCACTATTTAGCTACTCACTTACCAACACGCCGGGCAAATCCTAATGGCGCTTCCTATAGCTCTTTCTCATAGAATTTCATACTATGTCATTAATAGACATATATTTTAGTGATTGTTAAACGTTATCTGGAGAAGAGTTATTGAGCCATGAAGTAGAAACTGAATGCCTCTTAAAAAAAAGAAAGAACTTCCGACATCAACAGGTTGTAATGGTGTTGCTCCTATCATACACAATTACTGTTTATTTAAAGAGCTTCTGAGAAAGTGTGAGAAGGCTCATTGCTATTTATCCCAAAGCATGGATGTTAGCCTGCAGCTGGAATGGAAACAAACTAACATTTCTAATGAAAAAAAAACAACCCAAATTTCTAGCCAAATTTTAACTGAAGCTAGATGGCAAATAAAACTCTTTTTTTCCTCGGGAAAAGCAAACTCTGAGAACAAAATTGTATCAATGAATTTTGGATTATTTTTATACCAAAAGTCTAAACAATAGAAATGTGTCATGGTTTGGGCCTCAAATCAGGACAAAATAATATACAGAAAAGTATTTAGAAAGCCTTGAGTGAATAAAGAAAAGCCAAAACTTTTTTTTCCAGAAAATACTGAGGTGAATACTGATGTATTTTTCCAATGTGAAGATACTTATCTGTTAGTAATCTGATATTGCTGGCTCCGTCTGCTCATGAGCATAGACTAATTCATACAATTAATCATTATGATTTTCATTCCACAGTTTTAAACTGATTATCACTATGCTCTGAAGGCTTTATTACCTCTTAGAATTTCACATGCCCAAATAGTCACTAAACAATCACCTTTCATTATATTCACTGTTTCCCGCTTGGAACAATGTTTATCTTTAATGGACAATGGTCTGATAAATATTCTGGAATAGATCAATTGTTTATCACTACAACTCACAGTAATGAAGAGATATTGCTATTCTGTAATCCAATAAAAGACAAATATAAGGCACCCAAACATGCAATTATTATCTTTTTTGTTCACAAGACATATATACAAAAATTAATTCAGCAAAGCAGTCTGGAATCATTAACTCTTCAGAGGATTATACTTCTAGGAAACCTTTGTACAGAGGCTTCTTCTGTAATTTATACTGACACCTTACTAAATTCTAGCTAAATACTCTGGATCAAGACCATAGTTGCAGCATTCCATAAACAAGGATTGACTGGAAAAAATACCCTTACAATGTTTAGATCTCCAGAAAATATTAAAACTAGTTACTTTAAAGTTTGCATAAAGCCTGAGATTATGGTAAAATTAAAATGCAATCAATGGCTACGCAGCAAAGTTGTGGAGGCTTAGATGGGGAACTTACGTGTGTGTCTTAGCAATGCCTAGACCAGAGACATTATAGAGAGATTCCATTATGTTTAAAAGACAAGAAACATCATGCGCCCTAAAGAACTAAGTGTTTTCTAAGGGTTAACGGTAATGCCATCATATAGAATATTACCATTAGGCACTACCATCTATCTCTTTCAGTGATTAATTAACTCTGATGAAAGACAGTTTATTCATTCTGAAATACTGTTTGACTTCCCCTCTCGAGTACTTGGATTGCTAGACATGTCCAAGCCAGAATGCCTAGCTTGCCAGTTATTTCAATAATCTCCTCCAGGAGCCAGATACTCCACCCAAAAACTGAGTACAGAACGCAGAAAATAGGAGGGTCCTGTATCTATTGCATGTTCCCTGGCTGGAAGGAAACATAAATGAAATGAGTAATGCCTTGCCAAGGCTTACAATCTTCAAAGACTGTGGAGGCACAGACCATCTAATATTAGTAATCAGTCAAACATTGCTCCCTTTGCAACAGAAGGCTCCTGGCAAACAGAACTGGTCTAAGCATTCTTAAGACAGTGGAGTGGAGTTTAATTCTGGAAATGAAAATGAAGGAATGATTAAACAGCAAATTCTCAATGAGTATTGCATGTCCTAAAGGGGCCAGTGCTCTACAGCTATGAAAATCGCCACTATTGAACAGGTAATGCAACAGAATGGGAACTTACGTCTGCCGCATCAAGAAGAGCCTGGAGTGATGTGATGTGTGAGAGACCATCTGGCCTCCATTAAAAAGAGAAAATAAGTATTAGGACACAAGAACACAGAGAAGAAACCTGTCAAGCAGTTTGAATCTGTGCCTAGAAAACAAAGGCAAACAGCTCAGCAGCCAGCACTGCAGCGATGTTGAGAAATAAGCAAGTCCACTTAACCTGATGAGAAAGGAGGTTGATCCATGTAAGCCAGTTCAAGAAGCAGACACTTTTAGAGTAAAACACATACATACCCCTGGGTACTGACATTGATAGCTTAGACTCCCTGGCACAAGCTCTTATTTCAATGATGAGACAAAAATTGTATTTTCTCACCAGTCCTTCTAGCAGAACAGTTTAGATCCCTGAGTAGCAAACAAATGCCACTCCTGCTGCCAGGGATAGCCGGAGAGATTTTAAGCATCAAAGAGGAGATTTCAGGAAGTAGGACCATGTAGGCAGGACAACGTGTATAGTGCTGATGTAGCCAATGTAGCCTTAACAATCTAAAAGATGCAAGAAGCAGAGCCACCAGGTCAGAAACACTCAGGATGCAATAGTGAATGAGCCAAAGTGGATACAGTCCTACTATGGATGTTGCCAAAGCCAATACAGCTGCATAACAGACTGATGCTGTCGGAGACAAGCACTGTGTGAACATCCAGGATTTTCCCCATGACTTTAAAGAGTAAATCGCTAGGGTGTATGACATCCCATATGAAGACCTCGCCCATATGATTACTCTATGTACCCAAATGGCACAAGAAATTTTTGGCTCTCATGGCATGCTCAGGAGAAGATGAAAAGACAAAAGGCTTCTTAACTCCTTTGAGAAGAAAACTTTGGAGCATAGCTGCCTTTGCACAGAGTTTGCATCTTGAATAACCAGCTGAGATAAACCCCCTGAGAAACACGTCCCTAATTGAGAAAACCAAGGCATGTAGGCTTGATCATGGGACATAACCTTCGCATGTTCTGCACAACTGAAATAAAACTTCGGACTAAATCCTCAATACATGTGAAGCAAAAGGCACTATATTAATTGCAAAAGATCTGCAAAGCACTCCCTTTCAACAACAGAACTTCCTTATAGGCCATATGCTGAGTAATAAGGCAAGGAGCAACAGCTCACCTCTACTAATACTGCAAAGACAAAATTTTGGATCTTGAATGCCTGTGCCATAGCAAACCCATTGTAATAGCCAACATGGACTCATTTCAAGAACTTGTGGTTCAGGGACAGATATTGGTTAAGACCAGAGGACATACCTAGGACTTAGCTTTTTTTCCCCAGTAACAATAACCTTTGAGGTAAAGAGTACAGCCTCTAGAAAGATTGATCAGGCAGTAAATGGAAACAGCAAAGCTAAATATGAAAGGCATTTTTGGGGGGCCTGTTTCTCCAAATAAATAAAGATTTAGGGCAGGTGCCAGACTTAGAGGGGAGAACATAAAATTGGGGACTGTTCCTCATCCAAGAGATTACTGGATAATAGGGAAATACCAGGAGAAAAGCCTAGATTATTGCAGCTGATTCCTCTTCCCACAAGGTAAACTGCAGGTCTGTTCTTTCCATATGCCACAACCAACATACATACCACGCCTAAAATATTAAATTGTTCAAACAATAATGACACACATTTTTTTCTGGTTGCACATTGCCCTTAAAACTGTGCAACGTGAATGCACATTAGGAATTCAGCACTTAAATAGCACTGAAAATGTAAATAGTGCTAGAGTTCTTATCTCTGTACTCGATCACACAAAACCCCACCCCAGATAACTTCTATCTTTCAATGTGTCCAGCTGCACATTGGTGCCCAAGGTCCCGCTCCTTATAAATAAGGTCAAAGCAGAAACTCTCATTAATTGCAATAACGCAGGATCTAATCCTACATGTAACACTAGACAAGAGACTGTCATATCTTCAGGCAGATCTTTAGCCAGACACCATTTGCTTAAGGACAGTATTTTTGCAAAAATCCTGTGTGAACATAATAAAGGGTTAAGCAGAAAGATTTTAAATCAAAACACTTATCACTTCTTCCCGTTTTTATCCATATTCATATCATATCTCCTCAAAAAATACGAATTACTTAAACAGTTGCAGCTAGTACAGAGTGCATTTGGAATAACCATGAATTTCTACAGCTTCAGCAGCAGCATGCTTGGCTTAAACAGTCAAAGGATGGATCCAATTCCATTCATCTCTTCCTCAAATAAGAGCTTTCTACCTTGTGTGAAAAAAACTAGTAACATGCCAAAGTAGGAAATTAAACAGTTTGGGATTTAACAAAGGATCGGAAAAAACATAATCTACATTTGATCTGACCAAAAAAGTAGAACGATCAATTAACTGAGTGACTACAGAAACTTAAAAGTTTGATGAACATTAATTGGCTTAATTACTTCAATTAAGACTAACAGCATACGGAGAGAATAGTATTAGTCAGGACAGTCAAATCTAAAACTTACTCCTAGCATTTGCAGAAGTGTACAGAGCAACAGGAAATAAAATTCATTAACTACAAAGACAGTATCTCTGACTCTGGAATTTCCTGAACTGCAAACTGCTGGAGCTGGGGAGAATATTCTGACAAAGTAACAATACATGATTGCCCTGTTCTAATGTTGTTTTTTTCCAACAGCATTTTATTTTAGCCAGCGTTGGAGACAGGAAGCTGGCCTAGAGTAACCTTTGGTCTAGACTAATATAATCATTCCGATGTTCTTAAAACGGATAATGGATGCATAAAATCAATAAAGGCAGCATAACACATAAGGTGAAAACATATAAAAAGACGATCTCAACTACTATAATGAGAGGTGGTCTTGGAGTCATTATGGATGATTGTTTGAAAATAGCAGTTCAATATGCAACAGGATTCAAAAAGGCAAAGAACATAAACTACTAGGAAAGGGACAGAAACTATTCTGAGACAATATAAACATACCATGTTCCCAACATCTACAAAGTATGTAGTTCTGACATCCCATCTCAGGAAAAAAAGACCTTCTAAAACTATAATTTTAGTTTCTAAAAAACTATAGCTTCTATTAAACCACAGAAAGAGTATCAAAGATAAACAGAAGTATGGAACAGTTTCACAAAAGAGACACAAAACACATCAAGATGCTTCACTTCAAAAAAAAAAAACAAACCCAGAAGACTGAAAGCAAAAGATGACTAATGTCAATTTTGAGATGACTAATGTCATTAATGTAATTAAGACAGTTAACAGAGAAGAATAATCTGTTATTTGTTACTCTGCAAGTATTGAGGCTCACCAAACAAAATTCTCACATAGCAGGTGAGAGGCAGTATCAATCTAGATGGACCTTTGGTCTCATTTCCTGTGGCTGATCTTATATTCTAAATGACATGAAGTGAATGAGGTCAAGAACTTATATGTAAATATTCATATGGAAATAATATAAATAGAGTGGATGTTCACAATTGTTATCATTATTTATAGCCATTTTATGGAAAGAGCTACTCAAAGTTGAAGCAGATTAGCAATTAGCATTCAGGAAAAGACCAATCTCAGTAGTTTCCTGTAAAATTCTTACACCTTCTTTTGAAAGCACAAATATATCGACAATTTTCAGAGACAGGATACAGGACCAGATGGAATTCTTATATTCAGATGAACATAAAGTGCAAGCCTTTGAAGTTCTGATTTTTCACAATTTATGAATAATTTGCATTTCATAGAGCCACATATTATTCCAGGCAATACATTTATGAGGTCTTGTTTATTGTTCTGTATTGTCAATATTTCTCAGACCTACTTCCCAGGACTATTTCTTTAAAAATGTACTACTTGTCATGTCCCACTGCCCAAGCATACCCATCTTTGTGTCCTGGGGGTTTTTTAAATTCCAAAAAGACTTAGGCACACTGAGTAAACAGATTTAATAAGCTGAACTCAATCGTGACTTCTCCAGTTACATTTTTTGGCAGAAAATGCCTTTCTGAGTTTCTGTTTCAGTAAGATTCACTTAATAAAACCAAAGCTGAGCAGGCTTTGATCCACAATTACAGAGTTAAAATATATGGAGAAAGAATAATGCTGGGAAAATGCTCTTTTGGCAAATAAAAGCTGGAGCAAATTAATCCCACCAATTTCCCACCTTTAATGAGTTGAAACCTTGCCATCGTTAATAATACTGAAATAGTTATTAACATTTATATAAATATAATTAGTGAAGGTCTTTGGACCTGCCTGTAGGATCCGAAGCTATTGGAACTTTTATCACATGAACAAGATCAAAATCAAAGCAGCTATACTCCTTTTTTTCTTTTGCATTAAGTAACTTCATAGCCCAAGCATTGTGACTTAAACTACTTGACTATAACCCAAAGACAGGTTCAAATAAGGTTCTTTGGTTCCACACACATGCATATACACACGTTCTTTAAGTTAAAGGCAGTCAGCGCCTCAAAACATGTTCATCACTTCACAGGATGTGGCCCTTTATCTTTATTTGCCCCCATGTACTTGCTTAGTTCTCTTTTTTGCCAGTTCTACCAATAGTGTTCCTCTGCAACAAAAAATACTGTCCAAAAAACACTGATGCTTACTGCCATCTTTCCCCGAAAGTGCTATACAGTCTATATACCCAAGTTACTAAATGTAGTTTCTACATTCTATATCATCAATTTTAGAAACCAAGATAATTCTGAAAAATATAACAATAAAATTTTCACCAAAATTTGCAAGATTGGAAAATTCTTCGGTAAATACAGCCGTAATTTTTCCCTGAGATATTATTCTATTCTAGTCGGTAAGGAGATCTCTATTTATTTTAAAACATTAACAGGACAGAAATCTCATGACTTGCGATCCTAAAATGTGGAGTAGAGTTTACCCTTGTCATCCAGCTGCCCTGATTTTGTTCAGACTGGAAAAATGTCCAAACTGAAAGCTTTCTGCCCGTATCTTTAGGTTCCCATTCAACAGAAATGACAGCATCAGAGCAACGGGGAAACAGGAAGGATACACACCTAGGTCTTGTTCTGACAGTCACTCAGGATGCACATCTGTATCAAGGAGCCCATAGATACCGTGGTAGAATACAATAGTTTACATACAGCAGTTCTATACATTTAGTGGCGATGAGGACTTAGAAAGTTCATAAGCCTTCTGGACTTCATTTATGGATCATCAAAAGAACTACTAAAATTTACTGCAAATCAGCCATTAGCGCCTGAAAGCTGCATTCCTAAATGCATGTTTAGATTCCAAAATAAAAGTGACTTGAACTTTTTGGAAGATAGTCAGCAATTTGATTGTTTGTGAGCCTATAAAGGTGTTAAGGAACCACATTTTAGCACCTAAGCCTGAAAATATTAGTTCAAATGTCTTGGACTTTATTCTTAGAGATCATACTGCATTTAACTATGGAAACATTTAGTTTATTAATTCCTTGAAAATTCTGTTATGAAAGCAGTAATCAATAAATTTCCCACAAAGTTTTACAGAAGTCGGGGTAGAAGATTATCCAATTGGAATATGAATTGTGGAAACAGCAGTGCAGAAGGATTTTTCATTATTGGCTTGTTAACCAGAAAATTCCTAATTTCACAGAGCTAGGTAAAAGGAAGAAAAAGTCTTCCTCCATTTGAGAGACACTGGTGGCTTAAAGTTTTGGAGGTTTTTGCTGACTACATGAGCATAATCACTTTGTGTTTTGTTTCCAAGTAAATGAAATATGAATTGAGTTTTCACATCTTCCCACAAGTCCATTAGTAGCTATGGAAAGAAAGCAGTTATTAAGACAGGTAGAGCACACCTACTATATTATTTCCACTCAGGTTAACGCGTCTCACCTTCTTTAACAGATCTGTGTAGTGTTTGACGGTCACATCTCCTTTCCAGGCCACTGTTTAATCATCTATAAAACAGATATAATAAAGATGTTTACTTTACTAATATTTATTAAGTGCTTACATTCTTAGATTGTTGGCACTAAATAAATCAAAAATACTGCATACAACTTGCAGACGCCTTATTTAACAAGTCTCATGAGACAGTTTATTAGCAAATAGATTCTCAGTGAGAAAATGAGAACATTACCCACATATTAATGTATAAACTGAACATTCTAACAACTCCATTGTTAGAATCATCTATTTTTTGGAAAATTTGTCACTAGAAATTGCTTAGCAGTAGCCCCCACTATTGGTATTTGCACTATAACCTATATCTACTGCTTCATTAGTATTGATGCATTAATAAATCAGGATGTATTTTTCTATTAGTAAGATATAGTAGATGACTCCTGTATGCTTGTCCGAAAAAGTTATAGCGTGCACACCAAATTACGGATTACAGAAGTGGGATGATTTCATAGTACTCCAGCACATTGTACTAAATACACTCTAGAACAGGAACTAAAATAAAAAGATGAGTTGCAATATCCTGTATAAACACTCGTTTCCCAAAGCCTATCTTTTATCCAACAACAACGTTTTCTATTTTTAAGTACATTTTAAGAGACAGAATTCTACAATCTGTTTTAAAAAACTTAAAAGACAGATATTAATGACGTTCATTACAGAGTTTTGGAACTAACAAAGTCTTTGAGGCAAATAGTAAACCTGAATGGTCTAACAGTTCTTTTTAATCAATAAATTAATGTCCTTATCCTATGTAGGAACGACATTTTAACATATTCCACAGCTTATTCCTTCCAATAAACAGTGATAGGAAACCTAAAACTTCTGAGCACTCTCTTCTCAAATTTGATATTGTTGCACTATTGCTGATCTCAAAACATGCAAATGATCCACCTTAATACAAATTTACTTTTTAATCCATACCACATAAAAAAATTATTGATGAGTCGCATATTTGTCACTAGTTTTATAACGGTTAAATATAATCAGTTTCCAAACAAAAGGCTATTTTCACACTCAAACACCAAAAAAAAAATAGCCCAAAGCAATCACAAGAAAATAAAAATATTTAAATCGGGAACAAAACCCATAGTGTTACATAAGTCATAGACACAAATATCCAGAATACATAAGGTTATCAGGTTGTTAGATTTTAAAAGCAGATATTCTTTAATCTGTAGAGTTTTCCTCACTCTTGATACCACTCAGTTTTCAGAATTCTTCTTGTGATACAAAATAATTCTTTGTGTTTCACTGAAATCAAGCAATGAAGGAATTCAAGCAATGAAGAGGCAATTGAGGGAGAAAAGCCCCTATGCATTTACATAATCTTCAAATTATATTAAACTGATCAAAACAAATTAACAAAAATTTTAAGCAGTCAAAGAAATATTAAGGGAAGTTAAAATATCAACATTCACGGAAAAAAAAAGTGAATGTTGTAACTAATAGTCTAAAAAGCACCTGATTCTTCATTTGCTGACTGGTTGTGCATACTCAAAATTCATGAAGATAACAAGGAATGAAAGGGTAAAGAACGCAGAGTAAGGAGCAGATCTTGAACTTCTTATTCAGGTGTTTTTCTTCTACTGACAAAACTGAATGGAACAGACATTTTACTAAACACGTCCTTTAATAAGTCCGTTACTCTAAGACACTTTTAGGTTCACATTTTGTGGTCCAGTCTGTTGTCACTACATTGCTTGAACATCAAAAAAAGACTGGATACCTCCCTCTAGATAGAACTCCCTGATCACAAAAATCACTCCCTGCTGGCCAGAATCCAGTATAACTAATGCCTACAGGCTAAGTTAGTAACTAGACGATCTTTAAGGTCCCTTCCAACCCAAATGATTCTGTGATTCTTTGATTCTATGAACTGGGAAACGAGCACAGAACGTGGGCAAAACAGTTCCAGCTGGTGGACTGCCTCCTGTGGACTAACTTGGGCAAGGAGTCTGTGTGGTCCCCTTTCCATAATGCTGCAAAGGCTGATGTAAAAGTGAATTTAGAACCTGAAATTTCTAAGTATCTCACTGCTGGTCCTTTGCCGCAAAAACTAGTCTGTTATCATTAAGTGTTGTGAATCATCACTTCAATGGTTTTATCATACAATTCTTACACAGGCAGTGCTTACAAATAAATTTGGTTATTTACAGTAGTATAGCCCAGATGCCTAAAATCCTACCCTTGGTCCCTACCCAGGCATCCTCTACTATAAAATATTGCTGATTCACAATTCCAATGGTGGGTTTTTTTGTGCAACTCTTACATGCATGAGTAAATAAAAATAAATTATGCTGTTTCTGTAAGTAACAGGAGCACTGTTCTACAAATCTCAGTATTTTTTAGAATGATTTGATAAATCTGTTAATGCTAATGAGAATTCTCCTTGTGCAAGGACGGCCACACCAGGGACTAGTCAGGAATATGGAAAAAGCAGAGTACTGAGACTAATATTGTTAATGCCTCTTTACACAAGATTACAGAGTCACATTCTCAAATCCTGAGGGGAATTTGGCTTAATAGCTCACCCTCTTTGATACTTTTAAAGAACAGAATGTAAGGTGCTAAAAACATTTATTTGGCAAGAAAATGGTCTGAGACACTTCTGAGGGTAAAATAATTTCACAGTAGGTGGGTCCAGGCACAGCAAACCATTTGGAAGGCAATGAAGAAACTGAAGAGTGTTGTCATTAACAGACAGAGCGACATTATAGAGTCATGTTCTTCATTCCTCAAAAGAAATGTGATAAGTAACAAACTCACTGTATGACGTGTTTCTCAAAGTTTCTACTGAACTTATTTCTTTTGAGTAGCAAATTACTTAGAAAAGTGATATAATAAACAACAAACATTTAATGAAAGATGGTTAGACTGTAAAATCCTGTGTGTTTTTCTAAAATCTGGTAACAAAATATTAGTAGCAATGAGTTTGTCTTAGAACCTAATTAAACAAGCAAACAAACACACACCATATAAAATTATTACTTAATTAAATATTTTTGAAAGTGCATTTGACTAACATTACTATTTCCTCTATACACAAGTTTGTATTCTCAAACTGTAAAGAAGAATGTAGAATTTAATAATTGTTTTTTAAAGATATCTCAATGAAGAATAGATATTCTGTCCTGAAGAGAACAGGGACTGACATAATTACTGAGAAAATTTAAGAATTAGTATTATTTTAGACTATTATAACACTACAGCACTATTTGGTTTACGTAAAATCCCCTACTCTGTTACCAGTAATTTTTATAGCACTGTTTCCCAGGAGAGAGTTGCTCAAATACAGAAAAAGGCACTCCCTGGAAAAGCTGTGTGACTCCTCTGTCTGGTAGTACTTTTGTTACACAATATTTTGACCAAAACATTTATAACTCTTTCTTAATCTGGGATTATTTTTTTTTTTATTTCACATCTGTTTGATTTGTTAACTTCTTAAAATACAAAACCAGGATCTCCCACCCCAAACCAATCTACTGATCACTTTAGTACCACGTCCTTCCAGCTGTAGCTGGCAACTTCTATTCCATGGAAAGCCAGTAAAGAAACATGCACCTGGAAATTGTGTCACTTACAACTTGCAGAAACAACTGCCCCCTCACCACTAAACATTCTCAGTTTAAAACGTAAGGCATGAAATTTAATACTGAATGGCTCCCAGAGCCAGGTTATGAATTATTTTCCTTTTTCATGATGGTGGGTACTTATTTTCTTACAATAGTCCCAATTCAGTGAATAGGACTACTAATTTTTTATTTAAGTGGCCATGTTCTGGTCTTCTGTTCTACTTGGTAACAGACTAGTAGTTTTGTCATTTCATACTACTGACAATATGCAATATTATTTAAAAAATTAGATGTAGGGACATAATTTTTTTTTCAATACCACCAGTCAACTTCTCTTTTCCTCATATAAGATTTGAAATCTCTTCAGAATATACCGGCCTGTATATTCTGTGTTGAATATGTCTGTGTTGAATCCCAGGAGGAGCTATCCCTTTCACAAGCCAAATTCTGATTTACACCATATCTAGGGACATTTCTTTAAAAGACTGCAAAGTGAAAAATTTATGTGGTATTTTTTCCTTGCAAATTATATGTGCATTGAAAACAGATTAATTTTTTTAAAATCATAGCAAATGAATTGCTATGAAAAATATACCATCATATAAAATACAGTATTAGTTATAAAATGTCTTCTCCCTAGCTTTTCTAGGTAAACACATTTTTTTCTGACTTCGTATTATGGGAAATCACAAGGCCTTTTTACTCTAGAAAGATTAATTAGTTGACGAAGAGCCTAACTTGGCAGAGGATTCTGCTCTCTGCAGTTCTACATTATAAAGACTACTTTACAGCTACACTTCATTGTGCTTTACTTTTTAAATTTTTTAAGTCTCTTGTGCATCCTATTCAATTTCAATAAATTCTGAGCACATGCTTTTATGATCTGTCTATTCAATTTATATTAAAATGTAATTCTTAATACTTTCCAGGTAGTTAGCTCAGGCAGTAATACACGTAAGAATGAGTCGATACTGAAAGCTTTGCACCAAATCTGAGACGACAGGAACTCAAATCAGTGAAGACAGACTTTCAGATTTGTTGTCCTAGCTCTGCCACATACCGTTGGTCTGCCTTCTCTAACTTGAGATGTCAGGGCCCCTTTTCAAGACCAATTGCTTCCAGATGTATGGGATAGTGTCAGCGGAGAGAAAGACAAGGCATACGTCCCACTGGCATAACTGAAATTGCAATGAAAAAGCCTCCGCAAATCAAAGTCAATATCTTCAATATATTTGTCTCTTCTGTCCTCTGTTACATACTGAATTTTTCTTTCTCGTGTTTTTAGTCAACCACCAGAAAAACAGAGACATTGTGCCTGTGCAATTTCTTAGCCAATGCAATAGGACTCTGCTCGCTGCCTTATTCAGGGTAAGACGATATCCTTATTCACACTGAAGAACACCTGCCCTAATGAATTGAATTTGGTGAAGCCATTTGTAAAATGACATATTCACCATATGAAAGATTTAATATTCTAATCATTGCATCCAACATGCCCTTACACAATAACGGGCTGGTTCATGCAGTTATTAAAGGAAATAGATTATGACTGTGCTAGATCGCAAGTTCACATTCTACAGATCATTAGTATGCAACTATTATCTGCACATGAGGTTATAGCTCTTCAGTGACCTGTGAGAAATACATTTTATGATTTTATTTCCTGTATTTCTTTACAGATTTCTATTA
The DNA here is from genome assembly GCF_028500815.1 of Rissa tridactyla. Lineage (NCBI taxonomy): Eukaryota > Metazoa > Chordata > Aves > Charadriiformes > Laridae > Rissa > Rissa tridactyla. Next base: position 59,572,179 of record NC_071469.1, read on the forward strand.
GAAGAGAACACTCTGCCATTATTGTAATCTTTTTGTGCGTATCAGCAGGCAGCCCAAATTTTAAATAAGTACATAAAATGAACCGTGTTGTAGGTCAGCAGAGAAGGACATTATCCAAGGAGCTTTGGCTATTCTTCTTGTGTTGTTTGTCCTGCTAATTCAGTTCTGCAGAGCTAGCAGTCAAGCCTCATTTGAAAATATGATAACAGATAAGAAAGTCTGTGTTTATTACAGAGCTCTTCTAACATCTATTAAATGAAACACTGAGAAAATACTGCACTGGGATCCTAAACAATAAACCACTAGACTATGATGTTTCATTGCCAAATATAATGTTTTTAAATGTTTCAGAATCGTTCCTAAATTCCTATATTTGTATTTAAGGCAACATTCTTGCAATTATGAAAATGTGAAACTGCAAATTATAGTTAATATTTGTTTTATTGTACTGCTTACCACACAAACACCGTATTTTTTAAAGAAAATTTAAAAAGGTTCCCTTTTCAAGGCAAAGCATGTACAAAGAAAACATAACATATTCCAAAAAACACTGATAGAGTCATCAAGGGAATATACGTTTTTCAGTAACATAGTATAAAATTAATTTGGTTTTAGTCAACAGGAACGCTAAAACACATAGTAACTCATAAAAAAGTAAACTCCATCTTCTTATGCCCTTAAATTATTAGTTCTAGATACACAGAATCTAGAAATACAGAATTCAAGAGAATCAAGCAAGTGGAAGTAGAAACAGGAGACAGATTCACCTGGTGGAACTGACCTATTGAAGAGATCGTGGAGCTAAGATCAAAGTTTATTTTCACTTTCTACATCAAAGGCTTATTTTAACATAGCTTAAGAGATAAAGAACTTTATTTGATCACCTGTGACGTAGAGCCTGTCTTCAAACAAACTGATTTCAGCCTGCCATTAACATACAGTTCCTTTCACAGATCCTCACAAGCATTTCCCCCAGGACATCTGGGTATTATTTGTCCCTGACATTATTTTTCATTTCTTTATCTATCTGCAGATCACACATAGCAGAGGCAGAAATTCTGAGACTTCCCTGTGTTTCCCATTGACAACACTCAACTTTCAGAGAAGAACTAGAAGAAAAAGGACAATTCAGTTTTCACTGGCCATTCAAACATTGGTAACAAACACTGCCAACAAAATTAGTGGTTGGTGTTTTCCATAGTTAGCCAGCCTGCAATGTATGCTAGCTATATTTTGGAGGGACCAGACACATATGGCTAATTCATAAAACACAGTGCTATCATCTACCGTTATATAATATTTTGTCTCTAGCAATGTGAGCTGGAATTAAAGTGATGTATCAGAAAAAAAAGGCTCCACAACTCACCAACAGCCCCTGAATAACATCTTCCGAGTGTAATAACATCTGAACTCTTCACGTGACATTTTTAATAAAACACTGTTCGTTGCATAGGTACATCAGACCTTTAATGGGGCACTACTAATAGTTTTTATAGACACTTTAAAAATAGTTGTTGTCTCATTCAAGAGAATTGTTTCCTGACTAATTATTGTTCTGTGGCTACAATTATGTCGTCGCAAATTTTATGTTTTCACATTGCAGTTTACCATTATAGCAACCACTGCTCGAGGGGATTACGGAACAAAGATGACAAGTCAATGTCTTCTTTATGTGCACATGAACTTTTCAGATCAAGTATCTCCTTTGGTCCAAGTGCAGACCTCAGAGGGGAAAAAAAAAAAAAAGCAACGCAAACCTTTTGCAATATAAATTGAATGCTAGGAAAAAGAATAATGCATTTTTATGTTTTTACTTTTGCTTTTGGTTTTTAAGGACAATTCACATGAAAATTAAGAAAATATTTACATTGAATTCTTTGCACAGATATCAGAAAAACAACTTGGCACAACAGGAACACACGTATTAAGTTTATAAAGTACAAGTAACTTTTATGAATTTTATAATATGCATCAACGTCAGTATAACCTCCTTAGTATCCACCAGTTATATTTTATGCTGCATTAAGTGGTAACATTAAAAGGTACAATCCCATCTCCTAAAATGTGTTTGCTAACTGTGGGTATGGAAAAGGGACATGAAAGCACTGTTAAGCTAGATGCGCAGCCCTCTAACTGGACCTGATACACAAGTGAGCTGGCTGTATGCCAAATGGTCTTGAAAGTAAAATCAGAACAATAAAAACATCAACATGTTAATTCCCACCTGTTCTGCTTGTCACTCGCAAGAAATCACTCCATAAGAAAACCTAGAGACGGGTCTTTAATTGGGTCTTCTCTGTTTCCTGCTTCCGCTTTGCCTTGGATTTATATGGGGCATGCGTGAATGGGAAGCATCATAACCTCTTTATTCGCAAAACACATTATGAAATAGATAATTTTTTTCCAAAATGTGTTAGGATATTAAAAAAAACACACACACACACACACAAAAAAACCAAACCAAAACAAAAAAACACCAAAAAAGATTAAAAGATTACTCTCACAGGACTTTTTACATAGATAGATAAATTTCCAAAATTCCAGAGCAGGAACATTTTTAGAGGATGAGTGAGAAATCATTTAATTTTTTCTAACACCTGTCTTCACAGTAAGCAAATACACATTCAGTCTAGACTGGCCCTTTAGTGAGTAAGTTTGAAAAACTGATGCATCAAAATCTCAGTTTACTCTCTTACACAAACTTTTGCCTTTCCTTATTTTTCCTTAAGCTATACACTGGACTTTTGAAATTTCAAACTGAAAAAAGAAATTAACGGTGTTTTGTGTGCTTCAGGATACCAGTGTCTAGAGACATTCTCACCATGAGAGTTAGATTTCAATGCCCAAGTTCAAGAGTAGAGTAAAAACCAACTAGTGATCCTACCACGTTAAACAATGTACCTATGAAAAAGCTGCCACAGCATAATACAGCTGCATAAGTTTGAGAGTCTGGAAAATCACAAAAAATCATATATATACTCTGCATTATAGTCACATAAAAATATATGTAGTGCAGCTGATGCTGGTGGTTGAAGCATATATTATCCTCACATTGTACGCAGCATTTGCTTACTTATTCCTTGCTGTGTTATGTAAAACAAAACTCTGAATTTATAAATAATAATGTTGCCAACATACCGTCTTTTCAACACACACAAACCAATTCGCATTGATGTAGATTGAGACTTGTGTTAACACATACTGCCACTAGAGGATAGTGTTGTCATATTACTATGCACCCACATTAAGTACATTAAGTACGTCAAATTACTGTAAAGTTCAAGTTGCTTATTTTCTAAAGCCAAGAAAAAAAAAAAAGGAACATTTATATTTCAAAGAAGGATTGTTGGGTTTTTTTGCCTGACAAACTCTGAAGCCTTTTTTAAAATAAAAATTAGAGAGAAAAATTACGTGGCATACTTGCTTATTCGTTGGTACTTAGTAACAATATTTAATATGCTATTTGTTTTCAAGTAGGTGACATGATTTTACCTCAGGTTGAGGGTGCTACCTGGGAATCTCTTGGAAGGAGACAGCCCTTATGCAGCGGTCTGACATACAGCAGATAACTGAATTTTATTGTAGTGGTGCTGGAAATACATGATCTATTTCTGAGTTTAAAAATTACAGAAATACTCACTCCAAAAGCAGATATAGATCCTTTTGACAGGTGTCATATACAATAAAAAAAAGAGTTCTTGAAGAAGCCTACTTCTGCAGAAGGTTCAACGTATATCTGGATGAAATGCCTGTGGGATTCTGTGCTATTCAAAGTGTCTTTGATTATTTTAGAATGTTCCCACTTCATTGTAGTATTAAAATAATTTCATTTTCTTGATGAAAAGTGAGGCTATTGGTGAGAGTTATAGGTATCAGACTTGAATATTGGTTGACAGTCTACTGAGGACTAGGAACCAGACCAGGCCCAGCTGAGGTATACTCACTTATGGCACTAACAGGGAATAAGAAACTTACTCCTGTAATTGCTTACACCTTCAGTTGGGCAAAGCAGAGATAAATCAGCTGCAGACTTCAATTAAAATATGCTGATACAACTTAGAAAAAACACTTGCACAAGTTTGATGCGTACGCTGTATCAAATAAAAAGCCACGGTAAATTGCTGCCACTGGAATTAGGAAAGAAAAGGAGGAGAAACTGCCCCAGTCATCCCCTGCAGCTCTACCTGACGCAGTACAGCTGTAAGTTTCTCCATGTTCAGAATAAGAATTCTAATTTCTGGGAAAAAAAAAAACAAATCAAAACCTACATTTAGTCTGGTGATAATGTGAACATTCTTCTTCAATAGAAGGTCAGAACATATTTTACACACTTGTTTTCAGCAACTGAAATCTACAGTAGAACACAGTCAACTCATTTACACCTATGCTTGACACACTGAACATAAGACTGCTCAGAACTAAAGAGCAATTTTTCCTTAGTGTCTATTATGTGTTCACAGTACGTGTTTATATTACTAAGACAACAATACTTAAATTAATGTGTGTATTTACTCAGGTATTTTGCATTGTTTTCATTTAAAAAGTCAATAGGTTTAGCAATTGTTAGTATTTATAGAAGAGTTCCACCTAGAGAAGAAAACTAACAGTAAAAGTGGTTTAGAAAATGAGACCTACAAGAGAGATGAAGAATCTGAAAGAGTGCAGGACTTGATAATTCTCTTGATACATGAAGGGTAGTTATAAAAAGATTATCATCTACTGCTCAATGTATCCACTAGAAGGAGGACTGGAAGAAGCACAGGAAATATTAATTAAATCTTACGTTGAGAAAAATTAGAACATATATTATGGTAATTCGGCAGTGGATGGGAAGCCAAGCAACAAACCCACTAAGAAGGCTGTAAAACCTTCTTTACCAAAGGTTTTCCAGTAAATTTAAATGTGCTTCTCATAGATTATTTAGGAAAAAAAAAAAAACAACTGACAAAAGCAATAGGTTATACTGGATTATCTCTTCATGCATATTCCCCCTTTCCTATGTATTTATAATTCTTTTATGATCCTAAACTGTTACGGTACAAAAATCTCTACTCATTTACAATCTTACTAAAATCAATACAAACTGGGAAAATTGTATTGCATCAGACTAGTCCACTCACGTTATTAGTGTTAGTAATACGACATTTTTAGGAAAAGGGGTCTGAACTAGGTATACACAAAAGCTATTAATAATAAAGAAAAAATCTGTCACCTTTTTTGATATTTTTTTGGTTATAAACACATACACTTAGCACACTTTCTCTATGTTCTTGTGCAAAAATCACCATGTAAATAATTCTCTGATCTTTTCTGTCAGTTCATCCATAACATCAGGCAACACTGAATCTTGGGAACTCTCCTAACACTTTCTGAAAGTTTGTTCACAGTGCTGAAAGCAGTCACTAGAAAAAGTAACTAGTAGTTACTAAAAAAATGAAAACCAAATTCTTCAGCTTTGCACTCTACAACTGAAGTTGAGACTCCATTATGAGTCTTCCAAATAGAGTGATTTAAATTCAGTTAGGATTATAACTTGATTAAATTTCATTAGGTCGTCTTAATTTAAAATGAAGTGAATCTGGGTAATTTTGAATGCAGCAAAGTCCAAGAACATTTTACAGGGATTGTTCCTTGTGAACTGCTCCTGTATGCCTTACGTTTGTAGAGATAAAATCACCTTACTGTGGTTGTTTTTGTAAACGTCTTTTACTTCCATTTCAGTAGATTTCTGTAGCAATGTATGTTAATAATCAAGCATTACAGTTTACTGTTTGCAGATGATATTTAAGCAATAAAATTCTGCGTGTGGTCTCCACGCTCTAAAGAAATCCATAAAATCTATCAGATCTTTTATACCATGAAGTGCTTCATTAAGATAAATGTTTTTTTTTCCTGACTGCTGAAACTTGTTTTAAGTTGTAGTTCTCATTTTCTTACAAATGAATTTCATTTTCTCCGAAACCTTTATTGCAATGAAATAGCTGTTGTAATGTCAGAACATGTGTCCTGGATTGCTCAATTAAGTCATTGTTATTATTATTACATAATATTATATCTGCACTAACAAGATACTTGGCTGAAGGCGTAAGTGTCCAGGCACACTCAGTTTTGTTTTAAATGTGCATTATTAAGCAACTGTGAATAGATAACTGCTGGCAGATGATCTTTACAGAAATGGCCAATAGCTTTCATAAAAAGAAGTCCAAATACATTGTCAACAAAGATCCTAAACTTCATCTATGAAATATTTTTAACCAGCATTAAGTCTTTTTTTTTTTTGGCTTTTGTTTGGGTATGGAGACCTGAAACTGATTTTCATGTTCTGGAGCATGACCACTCACACATTAACCAGGGATATGAGTTGAATTTTTCTGAGAATTCAACCAGCAAGTTGCAGAGGTATTAAGAAAAGCAAGAACCCAAATTACGTCCTCCTGTATTTCACCTTTCAATCTCTTGGCTTTTGTGATACTGCTATGAAACATGTACTTCCATTGCCAGTGAATATGGAGGACCTGGATTTTTAATGTCAGGGCTGCAATTGGTTTTCCTAATTCAGACGCTCTTTGCATGACCTAAAGAATAGAAACAAGAACATTTCATATCCCACCTTACCCGCCACGTCATCTTTAATCCAAAGGCTATATCTGAGGTTCAGTTTGACTTCAGGATTTACTTACACCACTAAGTCAGTCAAGGTTGTGAAAAATATCCTTCTGAATGAGCTAGTTGTGTTGGTAAAAGCACTACTGTAGATGTAGCAATACCGGTACAGCCAAAAATGAGACACAGTTTGTCTCACTTGAAGAATTACAGTAAGTATGACTGCAAAAACTTCCCCTCCTAAACTAGTTTAAGATCCATCTGTACCTGTTTATCTATTTAAGGTTTCTTACAGAAGGATGAATACTAAAACAGAAAAGGCCTTGATGCTGCTCCTGGTCCTGAAGGTCAAAAAATGAGCAGTCAGACCAGCAGGGAGACCAGTCGGCAGCAAATCCTTAGAGATTCTGTAATTCATGCTGTCAGTTACCTATCAGGCATTGGTTGCCATAGCTATAGCTCCTCCATCCCTGTGTACTGCAGTAATACAATCTTGAAGCCACAAAGGCATGAAAACTGGAGAGATCTCTATCAGATACAAACAGCCAAGCCTTTGGGTGTTTTGGCCAGTGCTACTACCTGATATTAAAAAAAATAATAATTAAAAAAAATAATCATAGATTAAAAAGAACTTTTATTTTGCAAGTGTCTTGGATCAAGGACTACACCTGCATGCCATTTGCTCCCAGGCACATAATTACTTTCCCAGTGTATACAAACTGCTCATTCTAAGGAAAGAAAAAGATCAATACCTCATAAAAGCAAGACTTTCAGAGACATTAAGAACTTAACAGCTAATACTGTGTTGTTTTGGCTGCAGGCTTTAATTCTGACAACTTTTCAGATCATATTATTCAGCAATTTAAAAACAAAAACAATTCCCCCAAATGATAAGACTATAAATTATGGGTCTGAATGGCTTGAGTTCTAATGCAATAATTTTATTGTGCCTGGTGGAACTGTTAATCAAAAAATGTTAAAACACTGTCCAAACCAAACAAAATTCTCTAGATATTTTTGGCCATTTTTCTGGCATTGACATTTCCACTGACTTTGATAGAACTGCACCAAATTCTATCAGCATTCAGCTCCCTAAGTCCAAAACATTATCTTGCTCATTTCATAGCATTGATTCCTATCATCGAGTACTAGATTAGTGTAGTTGTGTTAGCTGTAATAAACTATGACACACGTTAACTCTTTTTTGCTCAGAAGCAGTGATAAAACATATTAATGTAGTATAGCTTTTTATGCAAAACATTAAGCAACTTCATACTCATGGATCAATTTTAATGTCACATTATATGTTTTAATTCCTTTTATTCCCCAAACCAGACAACACCAAGCAACTTGTCATAGCTACTAAGGAGATGTTAGAGCTCCAAAGCTAAATAATGCTGAGGTAGTGCATGCTGGAAGAACTCATAGCAACATAAAAGCTAGAGCACAATCCGTGAATACATTATTAATGATGTTTTCTTCTCAAATCAGCAGATGGACACTGAACGGCTCAAGTGACTGGTAATGGGATACACAGCTTTTTGTCTCAAAGTAACCGCTTCAAATCTGGCTCATGTTGATCACAACTGAAAGTTACTATTTGACAGGTATTCAACAGCCAATGTGTAACACTGGTCCTAGACTAGCTTTTCCTGTGCAGTCTGGTTAACAAAGCTGGCCTGCTCTTTTCAAACTCAGGGTTGAGTAGGCCAGAAGGCTTGATTATCCTTTCATGTCTAAAGGTTCAGCCCTTCAAAACAAGTTTGAAAACCAGGTGCAAGTGGGACAATGGACTTGGCACATACTACACTTATTCAGTCATCTGTTTCCATTAGTGTCTATCAGGTATTTTTTTCAATGATTAAATTAACTTTTTTTTTTTTTAAAAAAGAGAATAAAATCAACCTGAGATCAACGGAAAAAAATAATGTAACAAGATAGACAATTGCTTTCACAAGGCTTGGCATGAAGGATATGACGTGTTCTTCTTTTGCACGCTGAAGGCACAAGAAGTTTCAGTAGTGATACAAACATACAGTATGGATGCAAAATATCTGTATTGTCAAAAAAGCATTAATAAATTTATAAAAATCAAGTGACTGTAACTCCCTTTTGCAGGAAGCTGAGAGAAGGCTAGGAGCTACTGTTCTCAATAAAACTTACCATGTTCAGTGGTTTCCCTGAGCTTTTAATTTATTATAGGGTCTCTTCATGCTTACTGAACAGAACCACACTTAGGTTTTCATGGAATCCAACTGAAATTGGTAGGGTTTCAAATGAGACCCAAAGGCTGCCTGTATCACCTAGAATCTGACAACAAAATTGGTCATAATGTAGAAGCACTTTTCCTTTGAAAAGAAAAATACCATCAGGGTATAATTGGAGTAAGCTTAGCAATAGCCATCTGAGAAATAAATAATCAGTCCTTTTCAAACATAAGGTCACTATCATGATAGTGTTTTTAATGAGAGTGTTTTTGAAAATGTATCAGGCATGAAGGGGAACTATACCTATAAAAGAGCTGCAGATATTTAACTGTAGGTCATAGAGTTGTTGAGTCAGAATTGTTACAAATACAACTATATTAACTCCTTGACATCCATGGACATTATCTTCAAGTCTAACTTCTCTCAGCTCAGTACAGAACATGAAGACAGATGCTAAGGACAGCTCTCTGACAGGATTCAATCCTTTAGGTTAAAGATGGCTGAACACGTAATTTAAATCCGTATCACTCTGTACCTAGACAAACCCATTACAAACATACTTCAATAGAATGACTGAAACTTACTTTGTATTTAATATTGTTTGTTATCACTGTTATTAGAATCACAGTCAAGACTGCCTCCCTCCTTATTCTAGGCACTGTAGAGACAAATTGCAGTAAAGATAGACAAAAGAGATAAAAGATGTGAAAAAGAAACAGAAACACGGAGAGATTAACCTGCCAAAAATCACACTGCAAATCAATGGTCAAATTAAGAATAGAATCCCGATCTTCCAAACCCCAGTCCCTTGCTGAGCTCCCTGAGTATTCCCTGGGGTTCTTCTAAGACATTTTTGTTAGCCATCAGTGTTTAGCAGTAGCAATTACTGCTAAGACCATAAACCTTTTAAACACAAGGCAACTGAACTTAGCACCTCTCAAAAATTCAATTCCTCTGTAACATTTACACAATAATCAAAAAGTTGGCTAAGAGGCTCTTGAATATATCTGCTCTACCACATATATATATATATTTATAATATATATATATATATTTAAGGTTCACTCAAGCCTACAACAGCCAGTTAGGCTAGGTGGATATAGTATCCCAGCTTCTGCAGCCAACAGTATGCACAGGAATGCAATGGTCAACATCATAAATGATCACCTCTGTCTCTTCAAACCAGATGACACAGGACCTATATACAGCTGAGCAGCCTGGAAACGCACAAAGCTTGAACATACTCATCTGAGTGACCACTGAGCAGCTCATAAGTAATGTATACATAGTACATTTTCTTTTTAATTGCACAGGTTTTGATCATTTTCCTCTCGTTCTGGATTCAAGCCCACAACTTATGCACATAGCTAATTTAGCATTTAATTGAATAATACTATTTATGAAGCATACCGTTAGGGAAGTACACAGCAAAATCAAACATTTCTATGAAAAGGACATTTCCTTACTACCATTTCATATACAGTGCCATGATACTTCAGTCTTGATTTAAAACCTTTTGGTGGTTCCATAATACAAGTAAATAAATAAAAAAAAAAATCTTAAAAGATTTGCTATTAGTTCTTCTACTGTCTAACATTTTAGATAAATATTAAAATGCCTTAACATATTTAGCAGAACTAAAATTCAAATCCAATTTAGTAAAGTAAGTTGCAAAAAGCCAATTAACTTGGGGTGAGGAGTAGGATTTCTACATAAACATATGTAAAGAGTCCTTTATTTATATATCTTACATACCTTATCTTATTTATTTACACACTGTATTTACCTTATTACCATTATCCTCTTTAAACATATGAAAGAAGCTTTAAATTTAAAGTTCCATGGGAATTATGGACAGGCGGTTACCAATCTGCTTCTTTTATATGCTAATAACAGGGATTTTCCATTTCAATTTATATTGAAAAGCAGTTAATGTTAGTTCAAATGCCTGCTAATTCTTTCTCTGAAACAAAAATAAAGGAGTCCATGAAGTAATCTGGGCATTTAGTCTATAAATTAAAAAACACAAGAGAGGCAAAGGACTGCCCATAAAAATATCTTAGCAGCTCCTGTGAAAGGAAGGGGAAAACAGCTCTCACAATTGATTCTTGAATCAATGTTACATGTATATGGAACACTTTTCTAAACAGCCAAGAAGCCTATGAACAGAGAGTCTTCTGATAAAGTTGGAAAGAAACATGTAGGATAGCAATAAAAGCAAAAGCAGAGGCATACAACATGCTGGAGACACGAGCTGTTTGTGGAAATTAAAATCTCTAAGAACAGCTGTGATTCATCAGCTCTGCTCACATCAATAAATGCCATTTTCATGGACAGGGAAAAAAACTGTGGACAGCAAAAAAGAGAATAAGTTAAAAAAACCCTGAACCTCTTTGCAAAGGGAATGCATCAAGTATAAAGATTACGTGTCATGCTTCTGTGGAAGGCATGCAAGCAAAAAATCTGTGTCAAAGGCCTTGTTTTTTGACTTCTTAGTAACTGTCTTCCGATGTTATGGTCTCTCAGTACTTTTATTCACCTGCTTGGTGTTCAAAAGAAATCCTAACATGCCTAAGAAATTATGACATAAATGTAAATACAACGCATACCTATGCAGAATTTTTAAAATAAATACTGAACACAAAATGCAGACAAAGCTAACTTTGGGGCAAAGTCTGTGCAGGCATACCAGACAGTCAGTACACAGCATGATATAAATACAGACAGAAGAGAAATCTGTAGTTAAGTTTGCCTAACACTTCCTATTATAAGGTTCTACTTTGAAATGCTTATAAACTTTGCCAATGTTTAATTGCTCTGTCTAAATTCTTTCAGTGTATCTGATTTTTTTAAACCTTCAGTAAAAATGGAGCTGACACCTTCTAAAATGTGACTAAGCGAAAATATTCTGGTTTGCCGAAGTTGACACATTCTTGTAACTCTTATGTTGAAATAATGGTGGGGAGTTTTGCCATCCAGCAGAATCTACAGCTGAATTGCATACCAAGGCTCCCAACATAACACATAAGGAGATTTTGACCGCACCTATACTATCAGTTTGAATCATCATCTGTTTCACTCCAAAATCCTCTTCATTAGCATTCACTCTGTGTGCACGCTCGATTATTCCTGGAATACCCTTTCAGGCAAAATAACAAGGCTTCCTCTCAGACAAAACCTAGAAGCCATTCAGTAGCTAGATAGCTCTAGGAAATGGTTTGAGTATGAAGTCTTCTACTTGGTCCGATACTCCAACATCATCCCTGCAAGCGTTTTCCCTGGCACAGTCCCGTAACACGCCACTTTGGTAACATGCTATAGTAGCAGAAAAGTGGCACGCTGCGAGCATTTCTCTTTTTACCTTGGATAAACAAAAAAGGGTATTCATTATTAAAGAACCTTTCAAAATTGTTCAGACGTCTCATATGCAAAGATGGACTTCAAGGTGCCGAAAGGAAGTCAGTGTGGCAGAGGACTCCACACTATGACAGCTCTTGAAGAAAGGGGAACCTTGACTTCAGGAATCACCCTGACTACCAAAAGAGATGTGGTAGGGCAGCCTGATGCTGAAGGATTTCAGTGTAGCCCCACACAACAATACTTAAACTTTATCCATCTTAAGGTCCACAGTAAGAACTGGCATGATCACAGGATGTGAGCGCAGTGGAAGCATGGCATTTGTGCTGTGTATGTAAAAAGGCTGTGGAAAGGCCAGCAGAAGACTACGAGATGCCTCCAAACACTGCACGGCGTAGATGCAGGCAACCTGCCCTAGGGAGAGCAAGCCAAAAGCTGTGTTGGTGGAAGCTACTCTTTACATTCTGGCCAGGAGGCAGGGTTTGCTCCTGAAGCAGATCAGAAATCCAGCATATGCATCATTTGAGAAGGCAGACAATTCTGAGCATACTTGGAAGCAGCCCCTCATGCATCTACAAACTTCTGGTACTTGCAGGGTTAAGTCCTGAATATGCCTCCTGATTATGTCTTTCAACTCTTCCCACACTGAGATAAAAATATATAGCTATATTAGCTATGACAAATCCTAAAAAAGGCAGAAATAAGTATGAAGTGTTGAAAGAGAAAAATCTTGTATAGCATCAACAGGAGGTACAATTAATTGGATCTCTTCATTCATTCTATAAATACCAACTTAAATGTGATAAAGAAAATGTAGGAGTTTTAGCTGCAGTCACCTTTATGCTAGTAGTCTCACTCATCTGATACAAAATTAATCTTCCCTTTGATATCATGTGGGAAGAGGGAATGGTAGTACGTGAATAGGAACATAGCACTTAATGCAGCAAAAACCTGGAATCAACAAAGACTGCTAAGAATTGCACCGAAGCACGCCATAATAATACTCAGTTTGGATACGAAAGAGATGAATTATCAAAAATAAACTTGTCCCTTATACCCTCTGAAAGCTAGGCATATCCAATAAATTTTAAACAGATTATTGTATTTTAAGGTATCTCTCAACTCATTATAAATACAAGAAATAAACCCACAAAAAATAGTGGAAATATGAAAGCAGACATCCTAATTTCATATATGTTACCAGCAGAGTTGTACCTCTTTATTTTCCCAGAAAGATTCAATTACATGACATGCAGCAAAGTCTTGCTTTTGAGATCTTTTTATTTGCTTCACTGAGGCAGAAGAACATCAAGTGATTTGTACAAAGTATTTTAACGTTACTATTTTTGTAATTCCCATCTCTATGGAACTTGGGTACCAGCACACAAGTGCAGGCACTTTTCATTGGAATTGGCATTCTGAGTAAGACAAATGTTCATCCGGCTTAATAGCCTGTCTTCTACTTTGACCATCATCTGAATTCCCACATGTAGGTCATTTTAGTACTTAATAACCACATGCAAACTATTGCCACAAACAGATAAAATTTTTTAACTGTCTTTAGATATTATTAGATATTTTTGTTATATATTATTTGTCCAGAATATTATCGAACCTCAGTAACGATGCCTGTCGTGATTTAACCCCTGTAGGCAGCTAAGCACCACACAGCCTCTCGCTCACTTACCCCCAGTGAGATGGGGGAGAGAATTGAAAGGGTAGAAGTGTGAAATTTCATAGGTTGAGATAAAGACAGTGTAATAATGATTTTTTTTAAACAAAGAAACAAACTAAAAACAAGTGATGCAAAAAAACCCCAAACAATTTCTCATGACCAGCCAACTGATGCCCAGCCATTCCCCAACATCCTTACGTTATTAACACTGTTTTCATCACAAATCCAAAACATAGCTAGCACCATACAAGCTACTATGAAGAAACGTAACTCTATCCCAGCCAAAAGCAGTACCATGCCTCAGTAACATTCTGTGAGAGTTCTCTGTGCTCATTATTTATGTTTTTCTTGTTCATTTAATATTAAGTTGGCACAAACAGAAATCCAGAACTAATGCATTAATGAATATGGAAAATAGCTACTGACAACGTCTAATACCAGGCCAGTTACCAGCCATATGTGACATTTCCAACTGGTCAAAGAGTTCCATTTAAGCTCTGTCCTGGGCACTCAAACCTGTCCTGCTTTGTCAGAGTTTTCTCTATATCCAGCCCTGTCCCCTTCCAGCATGACTTATTGACTGAGCTTCCCAGATGGACCTCAGACATACATTGTAGGTAGTCTTCTCTATAGCCCCGATCTGCTCAGACCTATGTTATAAGTAGTCCTCTCTCTGAGCTTGACTCCGGCAAGCTCACACTTGCATTATAGGTAGTCTTGCCTCCATCCTGATCTTTGACCCTGTCTGCTCTTGTTCCTAAGTGGGCTTATGGATGGACCCCTGACTTGTTACCTTGCCCTGTCTCATACTGGTGACTGTCGCCATCCCGACCCCACCAGGATGGTACCCTGGTGAGAGAAGCCCTGCCTTTACTGGGCCTCCCAGCAAATCTCACAGAGAAAGCTCCACTCTCAGCTCCTTTCTCATGGAGCAGCCCCACCCTCACTGCCCCCCGACACAAGAGTCATAAGCAAGTTGACTTCTGGTTTTGCCAATAAGCTTCTGGGAGCTTAGTAAAAAGGGAGCCTAACGCGAGCTTCCACTACTTACCTGACGGAAAGAGAGTCCTGCATTTTTAACAAAAGTGAAAACACTCCTAGCAAACATTTTCTATAATGCTATACTTGTCTAAATAACCGATAAAGTTATTCACGGCATTCAAAATGAAATCTCATCAATTTTTTTAAACTTAAGAGGCAAGAAAGAGAATGAAAACGTTTAAGAACAGATAAAACCCAAAGAAATCTGTATTTCAATGCAATACTTCCACATAGTCACTGAAAATTCTCAAAGCTGAGATTTAGATAGTATAATTAATCATATGTGAGCATTTTTTTCATTTTTTACCAGTACAAATTTTACAAAAATATGGAATAATATTACAGCTAGAAGGTATCCAATACTGACACTACTACACGTACATACACTTAATTATGGTTCTGAATGTGCACCTCTGGTTCTGTGTTAAGTGATGCCAATAATTGCCATTTTTAACTACGTGGTCACACACAGGGCTGAAATATCATGTTGTTTACATGCATGACGTTCTAAAATTTGACCTGTTACTCATTACCTCAAAAGAGTCTGACTTTTATACAGCTTTGAATAAATTATTTTGTAACCTTTACAACACAGCAGATTGTGACAGCAGGGCATCCAACACTAATGGACATTAAAAGAATTGAGGAGAATTAAAGCCTTACAATTTAGATTGAGAACAGCCCAAGAACTATTTAATGTAATTCAGGGTAGGCAGAATAAATCCATGCTAGTGGAGGTTTCTGAAAGATGTTTGTCGTGATTTGGGCTTTTTTGTGAAGTTGAATATACTGGCTTTGCAGCTTTTGATGCTAGATTGCAGCTGCTGATGCAGTATATTCCCTCAGTTAGTTCCTTCAGATGTCATCTGGCAGTTTCACTACTCCTGACAAGAAGTTACCTTAACTAGTAGTTTGGCCTGCACAAGCATGAAAAAATTGTTTACATTTCAACCCATCTATTCCAGCCTTTTTACTGCCAGTGGTGCTTCAGTTTTCAGTTCTCTACATCTGACACAGAAGAGATCTGTTTCAGTCAATAAAGAAGTGTTTTGAGAAACAGCCTGCCAATGTTTGACAATTATGTCTAATGATGACAGTTCACTGGCTTCTCAAACCTTGTCCACAAGTGTAGTTGCATAGTTTCAGTTGAGCCAAATTAATACCTTGCTAGCAAAAGGTTTCATTGTCTCCTGTCTTCCCTGCTCAGTTAGTTTTCTGCCATTTTAGCAGGTTGAACTGGCATACCACCCAATTAAACTAGAGAGAGTGCACAGAAAGCAGTAAAACCATACAACTGGGGATGGAAGATGTTATCCCTATCACAGTGACAGTGATCTGTTCAATAAACTCAGACCAGAGCATGACTGCTCAACCACTGTAAAGGGATTAAAACAAAAAAAAAAAAAAATCCAATACAGTTGGAAAGGACTAACTGTGTAAATATTTTCCTTTCATTGTCACACTGGACACTTGGCCCAGTTTCAAGCTATTAAATATTATCCAGGTGTTTTACACAAGACTTGAAATTATTTGGTGATTTAACTTTTGCAAGTTTAGACAATTTAATCAACACAGTAAAAAAATGCAAATTGGTATCTATGCTACATGCATTAGGTTCTGCTGTTTTAATTACAGAGATAGCCTAATCAGTCTGAATCTGTTCTCATTTTTGAAAATATCTAGTTTGCATGAAACATGTTCAGAAGTTAACGCAAATATAGTCATATTCATGCTTGTATTACAGTACCTTATTTATATAGTTAATGCTACTCTGTAGCAGAATAATTTGGCCCACAGTGATGTACCACTATAGAAAAATAAGATTTCATCTTCGTGCGGCATGAAAATGTAAGTCACTTGTCTTATTCTCATATTTTATAAAGACACCAGAGCATACAGATGCAACTATTTGTCTTGTAAAGCACTTCCACCCACTAATTATTTCATATAATACAGCAGGCCTTGAAAAACACAATTGCTTTCTGTTACTGGTGAATAAGACTTTCCCCAGCAAGTGAGGTGAGGGGGAGTCAAGTTTTCACAAGAGTGTCTACATCTGTGGTCACAAAGAAAACCTCCTAAACGTTAACTGAGTCAGTGCCATCTTTTGAACATGTATTCAGCCTGACGTATTGGGTTTCCCAACTAAAAGCAAAATAAGGACAGACAATTTTTGCTGCTGCTGTTCAGAAGTACTTGGGTAACGATGATACTGATGATTTTTCCATTATTTGGAAAAACTCTGAGCACTAGCGAGCACAAAGGAGGCCAAGAGCCAATGAGAAACTCATTAAGCTGCTTAAATGGATCTAAATCTAGGCTGTTGAGGTCACATCCTGCCCCCGCCACATATTTCCACCCCCTTCTTTCAGCCAGTGCTACTGTTTACAGAAGCAGGTGGTGGTGTGCCAGTTAAAGGCAAAAAAAACCCAACCCAAAACAAAACAAACATCGCATCACTTTGGGGGGTGAGTTTTCAATCTGATCAATTCTGTGAACTAGTTTAAGGAGCTGCACAGTACCAGCATCAGCGCAGAGGAGGGAGATAGGAACACAACAGCTGGGTATTGAGAGTAGTTTAAGCTTCTATGAAACTGAAAGCTAACAAATAACTGGAAGCTCTCGAATTTATCCTCAGCTGTACAAACCCTTTCATACACCGATCAAACTCCAAACTACAGATGGAGGTAGACTTCTTTCCCTTACCGCCTCTTAGTACGTTCAAAATACATGTTGTTCTTTTGGTCGGAAGTCTTGTTTAATATCAGTAACTCATTCATGACTGGCTCTTAACAGAAGCACAATAGTGATAATTGCACCCCTTTCCTAAATCCTCAAACCAGAGCAGATTAGGGAAAGGATAAGAGGCAGATATAATTTGTTTGCTAGCACTTAAGAGGCAGGAAAAGAAGGGGACTGAAGCCTCAAGAGGAAGCAGTTCTCCACAGCCAGCAGACTTCTCTGCAGTGCCTGGAAAAAGGAAAGTTCCTTTTCCTTTCACCACACCAAAAGCAACGTGTTCAAATATAATGGATGCAACCTGATGTTAGATATCATCACATCAGACACAAATGGTTACTAGAAATCCCAGTTCCTAAAAGTGAGAGCACAGACACTTGCTTATGCTGGCTTTGATACAGGTGGGATAAAGAAAAAGATCAGCTTCACTTTTATGCTGGTATTTATTAGGCTGCATTTTTTCTATCCTTTAGTAGCACAGCACAATCAGAATTTAATAAGCATGCCCAACCTACATTTTAAATACTTTATGTCTTAGCATTATTATGAGTATTAACTTTCCCTGTGCTTTTTCCTCAGCTAACAGTAATTTGGGGCTTAATCTGGCCATGTGAGAAACACAGTTTGTAAATTTTCCAGATGAATTATATACACCTTTCTTCATTTGTCTAAGAAGATTGTTCCGATTTTTGCATTCTGGCTTTGAGAGATTAAAGAGCGATTTGTTTGGAAAAAAAAAAATAAATTCCCTCTGGTACAGGTGAGCATCATGAAAACAAAAACATCTGCACCCAGGCTTTTAAAAACAAACAAGGGATAAAGAGACTATCATAAAATCCAGGCTGCAACTATGCAAAGCTCACCTTTTCCTTATCCATACACTGCAAGCACATATCGAAGTCCTCAAACTGATGATGAACACACGGGATTTGTACAAGAGGGCCAGCATACTTCACTTATGTCCTATATTGGGTTTTTTTCGTTTGGTTTTTTTTTTTTCTTCCTTAAAACACTTGCCGCTCTCCAGTAACAGGCGCTCGGACACCACACGACGGTCCCACCACCCATACCCCTCACTCAGTAGCGGGCTCCGGTAGACAACTCGGGATGGAGGGTGGGGGGGCGGCTGCAGGGACTTCTCGCTTCCCACCTGGTGCTACCGGCTGAGGGAGAACCCGCCGCAGGCCCGGGGTGCTGCGGACACCTCAGCCCGCCCCGCTCCCTCCCCTCAGAAAAGGCGGCGGGATCGGGGCGCGGGGGCGGGACGGGCCCTCGCGGCTCCAGCCACGCCTTGGGGTGGGCTGAGCCGTCCCGCCCCACAGCCCGGGCGGAGCAGGGAGAGCCCCGCGCCCGGCCCCGTCGGCGGGGCGGGAGGGCCGAGGGGCGGGGAGTTGCCGCCAGCCCCGCCTACGCGGTGACGCTGGGGGAGCCGCGGCTCACGTGACGCGGGCAGCCAATGGGGAGGCAGCGGGCCCGCTGGCGGCGGGCGGGGGAGGAAGGGGGAGGGCTGAGGCCGCCGCCGAGGACGGGGGGAGCGGCAGCGCGGGGCGGGCGCAGCGCGGAGCGGGGCCGCTGGGGGTTGCGCCTGGGCGGCCGCGGCGCGTGGGGCGGCCATGCCGAATAAAAACAAGAAGGAAAAAGTGAGTCGGTGGCGGTGGGGGGTTGCGGGGCAGGGGGTGGGAGCCGGAGCCCCGCGGGGAGGCTCTGGGGCGCAGGCCCCGCGGGGAGGAGGGGCCTGGGGCAGTGCGCGGTGGGGGGCGGCAGCGGAGCCCGGCGCCGAGGGGGTCGGTGGGATGCTTCCCGCCGCTGCGGAGAAGCAGGGTGAGGGGCAGGCCCCTCCCCTCACCGCTGAATGCCGGCCCCCTGCTTCCCCCGGGCGCCGGGTACTGGGGAGGGGGCAGCTCCCGGTGGGGCCTAGTCCGGGGAGGGGGCGGGTGGGGGGCCGTGGCGGCCAGGGGTGTGTGGGGGTCCCTTGGTATCGTCTCGCCGGGTGCCGGCGGTCTGCCCCGCCGAAAAGGGGGCGCGGAGTTGGGGGCAGCCGGAGGGAGGGTGTCGGTGGAGGGAGGCCGTGTTTTTGGCGTGCGGGGGTGTGCTGGAGGGAGGGGATGGGCAGCGCGTCCTCAGCCGTGGCTGGCGGAAGCGTGCGCTGGGAGGGAGTGGGGGGGCTCTTACTTCGGGGCTGGTCTGGCTGTGTTTGGGGGGAGGAAGGGGTGTTTTTCATAGAGGAAGGACTGGGGGGGTCCGTCCCCAGAGCTGCTTGCCCGGTCCCCGTCCCGGGAAGCTTTGCCGCTGCGTGGCTCTGGCTGCAGCTGAAGTTGTGCTTGGGGGATCGCCATAAGCACTCTAGGGACCACTTGAAATCTTTTCGCCTCCTTTTCCCGACAATTGGAGAGGATCCAGCTTTGGCCCCGCTTTGCCTCAGTTTCCCCCGGCACTCCCGGGAGTGATTTGTCTGGCAGCCGCGAAAGGGGGTTGCACAACTAATGTTCGCAGAAAACTTCTAAGTCCAACAGAAAGTTAACTGGATTGCACTTTATTTTGTCTGGTAGGCAATTAGCTATATGAATGGAAGTCAGAAACAGCGAATTATACGGTTTTCCTCATCCAGCTGCTATCCCTCTGGACCTTTTCTTTTTCGTTGACTTCTGCTTGTCTTTTAGTTTTTCAACATCGTTTTAAAATTAGATGTAGGTAGGTTGGGTGTTGTGGTTTGTGAGGCTTTGTTTGTTTTAACTCTGTCCTAATATCCACCCCACCTTTGATATTAAAAACATTCAAACTTTTCTGGGAATAACAAACCTCAAAAATACATTAGAGGTGAAGGATGCAAGTCAGGTACAATGCTGGGAAGGAGAAATTTGAGTTGTGGGCCTACTTCTAATGCTAGATGTTCTATCCCCTAGAACAGAGAAAATAATGAAGTGTAAAATGTGTATACTGCACTGATGCTAGTTTCAAAGCTAAACTAAATATAAATATTCCTGGTGCTAAAGACCAAAGACAGCAAGGGTAAATTCTTAGACATAGTTCACATCACTTGCATTCTTTGTCCCTGCCTGCTTACCTGCATGAAAGCTTATCTTTATATACGTTATGGGTGAATTTTGAGGGATCAATAAAGTTCCAAAACCTTTCTGCAGATGAAAAATGTGTAAAGCAGCTTTATAGAGACTGATAGTTCCGTAGTAAGATCTTCCAAAATAATAGTATCATTTTTGTCCCATCAATTTTAATATTCTTAGTGATAGTTTAAAAAAAAACCACTGATTTCTTCACTTGAAAATCTATCTAGATCTCCTTTTCAAGGTAACTAGGACTACTAACTTCTTTTTTTTTTTTTTTTTTTTTTTTTTTAAGGAACCTGCAAAATCAGCCAAGAGTGGAAAAAGCGGCAAAGATGGACAAGATAACCAAGAACATGAGGTAAATATTACTAAAATATGTAGGTTTTATTCCAGGCAACTTTGTCATGACTTTTGAAGAGTGTTTTTTAAGTTTTTCTAGACTGTTAGAATTTTGACGTGACAGGTGGCTGTGAAAAAATGACTGCCCTGATATTTGACAAGGAGTGTTTATAAGTCTTAAGAGAGATGCTTTTGAGGAAGTTAGTTTTACTTAAATAAATGCTTTTTTGCTCACAGTCTTAAATATTCATCTGTTTCCTTTTTGGTTATGAGGTGTACATCTGTCTTACTTTCTAGTC
Organism: Rissa tridactyla; assembly: GCF_028500815.1. NCBI lineage: Eukaryota > Metazoa > Chordata > Aves > Charadriiformes > Laridae > Rissa > Rissa tridactyla. The sequence continues at coordinate 59,593,504 of NC_071469.1, forward strand.
TTACCGTGAGGTTTTGGGCTTGTCTTCTAGTTGCTTGTTGCAGGTTTTATCATTCTCTGTAATTCCCAAAGCTCTCTTTTCTCAAACTGTCAATGTTGGCATGTCAGTTAAGTGTCAGTAGCCTGTTATATTATCAGGAGACCTTAGGCTAAATCAAAGGCTGCCGGTTGTTCTGTTGTGTGATTTCTTTTTGTAAGCATATAATGGTGCATTCCATTTTTGACTGATTATTCTGCTGTTGATGCTGATATATTTTTTTTCTTTCTACATTGCGTTCTGTTTTGCCCATAAGCAAGGTGCAGTGGCTTCAAAGGAGTCAATTAAATGATTATTCACTCCCTTTCACACGTTAATCCAGAAACTCAAAATTAATACATTTGCTTTGTTTGGAAATCTGCTGTTTAGGTGGATTCTGAAACTTCCTTTAAAATGTTCATATCAACCTGAATGTAAAATGCTATGCTGAAAAGCTTATTTCAGCCTCTAAACTACATGTCTTGATCCTGAAACATAATGTTAGAGAACAAAACACTCATCCAGCTCTACCATTTTTCCTTCTCTGAAATGACTGTTGGGGTAGGTGAGTGGGAATATTTACTATGCTCTTTCTGATGCACTTCAATGAGTTCTCATTCGTTGTGCAGAAAGATGCATGCTACTGTCATAAATAAAGATGATCATTAAAATTTGTAAACTTAAGTATTTTTGCAAATTCAGATAAAAGAGTGAGTGAATTTTGTTGGAGGCATCTTAGCTACTAGGAAAGCTCTCTGATATTGCATTCTGTGTAGATGTTTATAGTGGTGTAAATAGACATTCTTTATTGTGATATGTTCTGTCTTTACGGTATATTGCTGCAATGTTAAAAAGAGTATTACTATTTGGCTGTAATTTTAGTTCCTGTGCAGTTGTAATGCTTGTCATTATCAGCATCTTTGCTGTGCATTTTGTTGACTGCTCATCTTCTCAAGCTTCTGAATGACAAGCTGCTGAGACCAAAACTGATTTTCTTATTCCTTCTTGGTACTTCAGGATAGAGTGTAAAGCTCCCATAGTTAGTTAGCGGAGAGCTTTAAATGTTAACTGAAAATGTATATGCAGTTTTCTCTGTAATTTTCTTCTATGTTTGTAAATCTAGCTTTTTTTTTTTAACTTGTGAGAGATGAATCTCCACAGGAGAATATATTGTAGGTTTCGTACATTTTTCTTTTTTGGTTGTCCTTTCAGGTAGAGTTCCCAATGAAAAGTACAGTTTTCTTATGTTGTCTATGATACTTAATCATAAAGGAAAGGGTCTGAGAATGTGACTGGCACATGTAGTATGGCTGCCATTCCCAGTGGGCATTATTTAGTCTCCATACAATTTTGAACACCTCAGTGCTTGACTCATTAACTTAATTAATAGAATAATTGCGCACAAATAGTGTAGACTCTGCATTCTAATGTGGCTGGCTGTAATCGTGATGTATGGTAGCTGGTGCTTTTATGAGCAGAAAGGAGGCTCTTTGTTAACATAGTGAAGACTAGTAAATATAGAAATATTCTGGAACACACTGTTAATATATTTTTAGGTGGTTTTTTTTTTTTTCATTTTAAGGGGGGTTGTCTTCATGTTTCCTTGTACATGTATATTAACATGGCTTTTTTAAAATCCTCTTCTAGACGATGAGTAGATTTGGAAATATACTGGTTCATCTCATACTTTTTTTCTTTCTCAAAATGCATTAATGCATATGCGTATGATGCAAATGAATTTAATGCAAATGGCCAATTGTAAAGACTAGAAACTGTCTCCTATTCAAAGAACGGGGACAACACTAACAGCAGCATCCCACAAATGCTTTATTTATAGACATTTTTGTAGCACTTAACTAAATTCATGATGCCTTGGACTTCTATAGATAAAAAAGTACAACAGATCTTAATATTTACAAAAAATGAACAAATGTTTTTCCTGTGTTACAGTCAGGGAAATGAGATTTCAGTTGAGTGAGGCTGTACAGCAAGTTTGAAAGGGATTGAAATGATTTCTCGTATGCCAGGTCACAATGCCCATGCTGAAAGGGGTTGAAAGTGATTTAAGATGATGCTTTCTCAGTTTGAAAACTTCATCAGAAGCACATAAGCATGTACAGAAATACTAAATAGTAGCTGCAGCACACAGGTGACCAACTGAAGTAAATGCCTCTTCATTTAAATCTCAAAGAATCCCATCGTAGTTGTGTTTGAAAGCAAGGTCCATCTTGCCTGTTTTCCTGTCTCCAGCATTCCCACCAAGCAGATATTTAGGGAAAAGAATACAAGATGATTCTTCTTGCATGACCTGTGCCTTGGTTACTTGATGTAATACCAAAAGAGCCATGCTACATAAGAAGAGAGGTCTGTGTTGCTTCATATTTGCTGTGTGGTCAGTAGCTAATAGTCAGGAAGAGAGATTTAGGAACAGAGTAGATGTATGGTCTTCCATGCTGGTATGCTTTTCTTTAAGCCAGTATGTGGCTTAAAGGTTGCTTAGCTGAGGTGTGGTGTAAATTTTTTTCATATTATTAATGATGTAAATGACTCTTTTTTTTTTATATTGCCATCTGTAGATTACTTTCCCCCCCCAAGCCCTGCTTAATCTCCCCTAGGTGGGAGGACTTCCATTGCTTTAATTGTCCTTCTCTGTTTTGGTGTTCCATTCTTTTTGTGTCAGAGTTGCCAGAATTGCACAGTATGTGTAAGGTGAAGGCACCTTGTTGTGCTGTACCCTAATGCAAGAATTCCAATTTCCAGTTGCATATTGTTCACTTCTTGAACACTTAAGAAAGGAGCTAATATGATTAAGCTCCTATCTAGCTTTAGTTTGTAGCCTGTTAGCAACCATTAATGAATTAGACTAAATAGTAGTCAGAACAGTGGAATCTGTTCTCTTATGTCTAATCTCTTACTTCAGTAATTAGTCCAGGATATTAATGTTTTCAGGTTGTGAACGAAGATTTAATGTGTTGTATATTGTTTTTCCTCTGTGTGGTAGTAGTGTCTCTACTCTGGTAAAATCCTTGGGGGGTTTGTTTACCAGTGCCCAAAACCTATACACAAATACCAAAAAAAAAAAAAAAAAAAAAAGAGGCCTGGGTGTGGGGCTGGGCTTTGCCAACACTTAGTAATTTGTGGACGTATTCCGTGTGACCTAACTGGCCTTTGCAGAAGTTACTTGCCTGACAGATAAGCTTTATTATAGAGTTCTGTTTTGTCACAGGGGCGTGGGGGTTTTTTGAGTTAAGGCAGTAGTAACTTATGGTCAGTCTAATTTCTTTAGAAAGAGCTGGGTTGGTAGTAGTTAATTGTTGTTGAGGAACATTACCTTTTTCTGTCTCTAGCAAGAACCTAACGCTTCTAAAAATTCAGGTGTTTCTTACAGTACTTTAACAGTAGTTTTCAAATACAACCACTAGGGAAGGAAGTTAAAATTTTAACTCTATATACTCTTATTTCTGTCTCTTTTGCCTGTGAGAAGGGATGTGCTAAAACTTGCACTTTTCACCAGTCACTGAAATGGTCTGGAAGCATTTGGACAATTCACTGTTGTGGTTCACCTGGGGGATGGAATGGTCACAAATAGCTGTTAACCTTTCATACAAGGCAGTAGTAGGTGAGTGGGATTGACAGCATCTTCTAGGTCTAGCTGGACTGGTTTAAGAAGGCACGAAACTTCTACATTTAAAATTGTATTCATTTTGAATCTGGGTGCTGAGTACTCTGTAGAACAGAAAGACTGCCTTCGTTGTTTGAGAAAGTATTGGCTTGGTGATATTCAGCAAATGAGAACAGAAAATGTAACTCTTTCTTCAAGTTCTTCTGCCATGCAGAACAGAAAACAGAAGACTAATGTGGTTTGAGGAGGGTGTGTGTTTGTGTATTATCTCGTTGTTTCCATGTGCTGCCCTGTTTGCTTCTTTCTACTTTAAAGGTGTGTTTTTTGAATACAGACAAATCAAAATGTAATAAAATACAAACTGCATTGGCTAGTTTTCTTGCTGTGCAAGAAATTGCTTCTTTTATTGACAGCATGTGTTGCTAATGTTGAATTATAATCACCATTGAAACTAATTTAAAAAAAAAAAAGATTTAAGTACTGATCCATGCTTCTGTTCTGCCACTGTCTCGCAGCTATCACTTTGCAGTAGGTTTATTAAACACTGGTAATAGCTTCCAGTGCAGTGATTTTTGTCAGGCTTTTTTTTTTTTTTCCAGAGACTTTTCTTCCCTGCTTTGTGAAGCCTTTTTTATTTAAAAGTTAATTTATTAAGCTATTCAGCATAGTGGTAATATTTTTTGGGAATGGTAACAAAACTACAGAAATCTCTCTTTTATGGGCTATCTTTAAAATGCTTCAGCAAAAAGCTAAGGATTTTCATATTTCTGAAAGAACCTTGAGAGGTAGCTATCCAGTTTTCTCTGATCACCTTTCTTATATTAGCCAGCGCACAGTGGGGAAAGACTATCAGTGTTCTTATTACTACTTTTACTGATTCCTGATTACATGTACACATATGACTTCTATTTTCCTTAAAAATAACAAATTAGAAAAGGGATGTGGAATAGAAGTGGTGTTAATGGTTTAGTATGGGTTTCTTAGCAGAGATCATATTCTAATGTTAAAAGGGAAACTAGGAATAGACAAAAGCAATAAATCCAGCATTTTTTTGTGTTAACAGGTGCCTGTGATCAGTAGCAGCAAGTTATTGAGAAAGTTGACTCCATGTTTTCTATATACTGTTGTTTATTTTTTCTATGTTTCCTGTTTGTGATTTTCATTGCAGTACTTTTTAAGGTGGTGTACCAGTTATTAGTAACCCTTGGAAACAAATGCATCTGATCTTGAAGATGGCATATGGAGACTGTTGTACAGTCTCTAGCTTGTGACTAGATTTTTCTACTTCAGAATTTTTAAAGTTATACTTGAAAATCTTAGCACAGACAAGTACTTACTAGGTAACTCATTAGGGAGTATGGCGGAGGAGCTTGAGGTTTGGGGGTCGGGGAGGGGAGAATACCTTTCCAAAAGTTCTGGGCTGGTTTTCCCCACCTTGTTCACATGTATGAGAACCAGCTTCTAATGCTCCTAAATAATTTCTGGAAATACCACCTTGCCACAGAACACTCTTTCCTTCAGCTGAGATGATCCTGTTTTAATTGTTTAGTATGCAAATTTGTACCTGCATGTGATTCAGTGTATACGTATTTAGTGTCACTTGTATAAAGCAGCTGTCATTTAAGTTCTTTTCCATTACTGTAGTTAGACGGGCAATCTCTGTCACTCAGTGGCACAACATTTTTGGATGCATTGAGTTCAGCATCTTTGAGGTATAAGATTCTTCTGTATTGTTCTGTATAGAAGCAGATGCCTTTTATAAAGAGATATATTTAGCATAGATCAGATTTATCTCTTTTAATTAATGCCTGAAACTGAGTATTAATTCAATTATAACATAAAACAGTGTTTTAAGGATTTTGGAAGTACTCCCTACTCTACTGTCAGTTTGATGCCAGTTATATAGCCATCTAGATCAGGAATTCCTGACAGCCTGTAGTGAAGCACACCCAAACCCTTAAGTTTTCAGCGGGACAAATAAATAAGCTGTGTTTGTCTGGTGTATACAGCACATAATGAACCTAGCTGTACCCTAGGTTTTTCTTCAGTACATACTCAGTAATATGTCCCAGGTGGAGTAATAGGTGGAGTAGCCAGTATTTTCATGAGTCAGTCGCATGTAGTGTATAAAATTGACTTGGAATTTGGTCATCTTTCATTTGGAAGAAGCGAGATACTCATATTATGAAATAAATCTGAAATTTTGAACAACTAGTCATTTCAAGTTTGACTACAGAATGGCTATAAATGGACAGTGCTAGCCCTTCTGTTTTCTGAAGCTTTCTAAGGCTGTTGGTTTGGGATTTTACTTCTAACATTAGTAAGACAGAACTTTAAACCAAAACCGCATTTAAAATCAGGATGGATTTTTTTCTTGTATCAGGTCTGTAAATAAAGTCTGTGGGCTTTGAGTTGGGTTTTTTTTTTTGTCTTCAAACAGGTGTGCCAACATCTTAAAAAAAAAAACCCAAACCCAACAACAACAAAAACCACCCAAAACCAACAAACTTTTTTGAAAGTTGATTTTTGTTCATGGCTTGCAGTTCTGATTTTTCTTTCCAAGAGAGAATGTTTTAATGGGTTGATACAACCATTGAAAAATACTTAAGTGTAGCAAGTGAGCACACCCTTAGTATTAAATGAAGTGCCATTTGCTGACTAAAAAGATGCACTATGTGTTGCTCTTAAAGCAGTTATGTGTTTTTTTTATTTGTTTTTAACTTCTGTAATTTCCTATTTTCAATTTTTATTAACATCTTGCCTTTTTGGTTTTGGGAATTGGAATTTCTTTCTGCCTCCAAAGCAAATATACCTTAATACTGAATAGTGAAAGAGGTTACCTTAACAGTGCTTGTTAGGTAACTTTAATATTATGCTTTTAAAACTAATTGAATTGACTACAACAGTGCTTATAACAGTATTTTGTTACCTAAAAGGAGATGCTTCTGAAAACAGGTTCCTATTCCCTTCTGGATCTTACACAAGGCTGATGATTACTTGTGTAACATATGATGTGTGAGGTCTTTGGTTTGTGGTTTTAGTACTTGCTATCCTCTACTTCATAATCATGCTTTTAAACTCTCTGAATCCTTCCTGAATGGAAACACAGCAATGAAGGCAAAGCCTGTTATAATCAAGAGGAGCAGAGTGGTCTTCAAAAATGGGTATCAGCAGTTTGTAAACTGAAAACATCCTTTTCATCCTTTGTTTCAAATCATTTCTCTTAATTTTTTTTCATAAAAGTTAAGGCGTACTGCGCCTTAAACTTTGACAGGACTCACGTCTTCATTAATGCATATGTATAATACAGAATTATTAATATAGTTATCCCATAGAGAATACAAATAATAAGAAAAAACAGGTAGCTGAACCCATATTTTCACAGACTCTACAAACATTAAATCTTGTTTGTTTTTTCTCCCTCAATTTCACTTGAAGCCAGAATAACTTTGTAATTCTACAAGTGGGATGGTAGGCTTTAGTTTTTTGTTTGTGTTTCCCCCCCACAACCCCCCACCCCCAACAGGCTTTGTGGATCAATTACAAAGAAAAAATTATAGGGAAAAAAAGCCTGCTTCATCCCTGAATATACTACTTAAGATGATTTCCGATTATTATAATTTGCAATGCCTTTATGGTGACTATAATTTAATATGCTTCCTCGTCACTGAGTTCAGCAGTCTGAAGTACTGAAAAGTGAACTTTCTGGTGACATGTAAAATAACAGTATGATGAGAGCCAAAGATGAAGTGATGTGGTGTAACAGTTCTTTAGAAGTGGTCAAGGTTGTTATTTTACTACTAAAATGCCCAGGAACCTTGTCATGGACAGTAACTCTCTTATATAGCATCTAATACAAATACGAAGTTCAGGGGCAGGGGGAGAAGTGAAAAAGGTTTCAATATGAGTACCTGAAGTGAGAAACTATTACGAATGGATCAGGGAGCATGAGAATAGACATCATCGGTAAAGCCACATATGCAGTAGCTTTATATAATTAAAGTTTACAGCGGAGTATAGGAGTTCAAGCTTAAAGCAAATGAGATCAGTGTTTGTGTGTGTGTGTCTTCCTTCAAAGGTGGGAACCTTACATATATGTGTATGTATATATCTGTGTGTGTATATATAAAAAGAAGCACAAAGATAGTTTTTGTTGGGCTTTTTGAAAGTAAAAGAGTGGTTCAGGCTGATCAGAAAGAAATTACAAATGAAAATCAAGAACTAAAGTAACTTAAGCCAGGCCATCATTTATTAAGATTCTTCATCTCTGTACTTATATAAATCTTTTGAAATAATACTTAGGATGTTATCTGGTTTTGATCATATTTAATTAGCTGACTGATGGTTGCAGGTAACAAATTTTCCTTCCTCTGGGACCTTTATTTATTTGAAGGTTCATTAGAGAAGATGCATTAAGAAACAAATGTTGCTTTGCTGCCTGTGTTTGTAAATGTCATGGTTTTAACCCCAGCGGGCAGCCAAGAACCACAGAACTGTTCGCTTACTCCCCCTTGGTGGGATGGGGGAGAGAATTGGAAGGGTAAGAGTGAGGAAAAACTGGTGGGATGAGATAAAGACAGTTTAATAGGTAAAGGAAAAGCCACACACTCAAGCAAAGCAAAACAAGAAATTCATTCACCGCTTCCCATCGGCAGGCAGGTGTTCAGCCATCCCCAGGAAAGCAGGACTCCATTGCATGTAATGGTTATTTGGGAAGACAAAATACCGTAACTCCAAACATCCCCCCCATTCCTCCTTCTTCTCCCAGCTTTATAAGTTGAGCATGATGTCTCGTATGGCATAGAATATCCCTTTGATCAGTTGGGGTCAGCTGTCCTGGCTGTGTCCCCTCCCAACTTCTTCTGCACTCCCAGCCAGATGAATATTATCAACACTGTTTTCAGCACAAATCCAAAACATAGCCCCATACTAGCTATTATGTAGAAAATTAACTCTATCCTAGCCAAAACCAGCACAGTGAAATACGAGGTGCTCACTGGTGGTCGTGCTTCAGCAAACGCAAACCACCATGAATCCTCTTCCAGTCTGAGCCTGGGCACCCTGTCATCTTTGCCAGTGCTGCGCAACCTCAGGCTGCGGATCTGATCTCTGACTCAAAGGAATCAAATGTCAGTTTAAACCAGTTCAAAAAAAATAAGTTTACAAGGAGGAAATGGAAACTAAGCCATATGCTACTGATATTTAACTATGAATGTAAAATTGCAGTACACGAATGTTAAGGATGCAGTGCACCGAGCTGAGACATCTTTAGCAATCGTCAGGATTGGTTTGATGTGTTGCAAGTCAAGTGTGTTGCACAAAGCTGTGATGATACAATTCTTCAGAAGATAAAATTTGAGCCGTGTGTTTAAGCAGCTAACAGGAAATACAAGCAGTACTTTGTGTTGTGAAAAATAAATGCCAGTGAGAAGGGCAGAAGAGCTTCAGCAAGTTGTAGATCAGTCTTCTAAAATGATCTCTTACTCTGAAACTTGCCGTGGGCACCCCTCCACAGGGAAAAGGGCCAGGTGACCTTTGCTACTCATAGGGAACTTCCAGTCACTGACGCAAATCAGTAAACTCCATGTTTTCTCTGACAAAACAGTAATGGGATTCCATAGTTAGACATCAAGAATAGCCAACAGTAATATTGCTATATGTAAATGCAAAAATCACGGTTGCTAAACAAGTACCACAACATAAATCAGTGAGTGCTGATTACAGTGTGCTAAAATATATAAACTTTGTCATCACCACCCTGTTGAAGAGTTTATCTTTTTGTTTATCACTATAATAACATGGATCCTCAAAGCTTTAGGATGCAGCTCTTGCTATCTTACCAAATAAAAACATAATAAGTTATGCTGAGACTCTGGATAGGAGAATGGTCATATCTCAACTGCTGAGAGAATCTTTAATGATAATAAATGTACTTACTAGGAAGGCAGCTGCAAAGATCATTCTAGCAGGCCAATCCAGGTATCATTCTGGCAGATTATTTTATTGAGGGAAAGCAGTAAAAATGTAAGTTGCGGTCTCTGTGAAACCAACAAAAGCCTTCAGCACCATAAGCTGCATCTCCAGAGGCTCCTCCATAAGTTGTCCGAACAATCTTGTGGCAGTGAAACTGGTGAACAATAATGGCGTTGCAGCAAGAGTCTTCAACAAAGTGAGAACCTCGGAACAGTTTGCCATCCAGAATGGTACCCAGAAGCAGGTTTCCCTGCTATTTTAACTGGGTGGTTTATGGATCAATGCCCCTTTTTATATGCCTAGATGATAAGGAATTTATATCAAGCTTTGTGTAGTTTGCACTGAGTCTCTGTAGATTGAAAATGCTGATGTTAAAGATCATAGCTAGTTGCTCCGTAACAAACTCCTTACCAGTGATTGCGCACTACTTGCATGAACTAGAATTAGTGCAGACTGTCTGCATAGCATTGTCAGGCCTTATCTTTGATACCATAATAATAACAAGAGCTGAGCGAGTCCAGCGGAGGGCCACAAACATGACCAGAGGGCTGGAGCACCTTTCCTACGAAGATAGGCTGAGAGAGTTGGGGCTGTTCAGCCTGGAGAGGAGAAGGTTCCAGGGAGACCTTATAGCAGCCTGCCAGTACCTGAAGGGGGCCTACAGGAAAGATGAGGAGTAACTCTTTATCAGGGAGTGTAGTGATAGGACATGGGGTAACCGTTTTAAACTGAAAGAGGGGAGATTTAGATTGGGTATTAGGAAGAAATTCTTTACTGGGAAGGTGGTGAGTCACTGGAACAGGTTGCTCGGGGAAGTTGGGGATGCCCCATCCCTGGAAGTGTTTAAGGCCAGGCTGGATGGGGCTTTGAGCAACCTGGTCTAGTGGGAGGTGTCCCTGCCCATGGCAGGGGGGTTGGAACTACATGATCCTTAAGGTCCCTTCCAACCAAAATCATCCTATGATTCTGATATTGTCCTGTTGGAAGGTATGTTGAACTGGTGGTGTTAACAATGCAGCATTCAAATCAGCTGACAAATACTGCTGCCCTGGTAGTGTGCTGTCTTGAACAACTTGTCTTGGTCCCAACTGCTAATCTGACACCACCAGCCCACCTCCTGCAGGTATGCTGTGAATATATTTACCAAGTTGATGGCTACTGGGCCATATGCCAGATATGATCTGTCCCTGTTTCTACCCCCAAATGAAGATCTGCAAAGTGGAGAGCTCTGTGGCAGAGTTCAAGATTCCTGGAGTGTTCAGAGATTTTCACACTGCTCTGAAGTTAATGCAGAGGGGGAAAAAACTGCATGGAAGGCTCTTAAGGGCTCTACACCCATTTTGAATCCTTGATCTTTAATTTCAGTTACATTCAACATCTTAGCCTAATTACATTGATTAAGTATTGGGCCTCAACCACTTAGCCAAATATTTTGATTACATAGTAGGCCCTCATACAGTTTTGAAAATGAAGTTGTATATGTCCCTCTCATGTTTTCTCATATTCTTTGTTTAGTTCCAGTAAACTGTATTTCAGTTTCATTGTAAGTATATTTTAGATACAATCCAGAATGCTTTGAAAGCCCCTTCTGAGGCTGCCTTGGCAAGAAATGAGGTCTTCTGGGTGCCATAGCTCAGACCTCTGTTTATCTTAGTGAAAAATAAATCCGTGGAGGCTACTTCCTGTACCAAAAGGAAAAGAAGGAAGGGGTTAATTCTGCATTAATATAAGCATTCTCCCTCTGTTCTCAGATTCGGACTAATGATTTTCATAAAGCGTTCTGTGCTTTTTGCTGTGTACCTGCATTTCACAGGAAATCTTAACCATGTGTTAATTGGTGCAAGGTTCGCCTATCCAGATTTTGTAGTCCAGAGTTTTTATCAAGGTTCTTGCTGGTGTGTGGCTTGCTTCTGCCATCCTGGGATGGTGTACACGTACACACTGGTATAAACTTGAATTCAGTGGTGATACTCGTTAGAAGGAAGTGATTTGCGGAATGGTGTTAGACTGGCCTGCACCAAGAAACACCGTATAGGATGCTGCATAGCACCGTGTTTTCTTCAGGCAGAGAGAGAGAGAATCTCTCTTGTCGTGTGCTTAGGAGGTGATCTGATTTTGTCCCTAGTAAACCATACAGTTTTTTTAATCTTGAATGACATGTGCATCCAGGTGATTTTAGGGTCATATTCAAATCCTTAATCTGCTCTGAGCAGTTTATTTTAGAAAGCAGCATGAAAGCTTACCACATCGTTGTAGAGTTGACCCTACTCTAGGCTTGACTTGGGAGGCTTGTGGTCCTTGTGGAGAATCTAGGCTTGATTTTGTGGAGCAGGCTTTGTGTACTTTGGTTTAATTCGGTTATTAGTGAGTATGCTTTGAAAGGTAAGGCTGTAACTGTAGATGTACTTGGTCTACTCGTATCTTTCTTTCCCTGGTCACAAATTTAGTGTTGTGTGCTGGTATATACTTGCCTGTGTACAAGCCAGGGAGATGAAGGATCCAACTTTGCTCAAAACAGTGATGTTAAGACAAGGAATGTGCCACATCTTGCTTGATGGAGGAGGACTCAAGGAAAGAAGAGATGCAAGGACTATATATGTTGAACTGTTGTGACTGGCAAGAAACCTTCTTTCCTCCCTGCCGTTTGCTCTCTTGGATTCATTTTAAGTTTACTCAAGGGAACTGAGGAACATAAACTCTCTCTCCCCCAGCCAGTTGTTAAAAGGGGGAGTTAAAAGTCAGAATAGTCAGAATCACACTGGTCCTGACTGTCTTAATGTTCATAAAAGTATGTAAAGCTTTAGGTTTTAAAAACTAAATTGCTCAGAAAACCTAAGGGTTGTATTTTGATTATGATCTGAAGAAACACATTCTTGATCTGACATGTTTTCAGTGTAATTTGTAAACATTTTTAGGGATTTATCAGCACTTTTGGAATTTAATGTGTCTATGAATATATAAACATTTGGGTAGGAGGGAGCTGTTTGCTAGAACAAGGGGAAGAATGTCACAGGAAGAGAACTGATAAAATATATATGTATAGTTTGGCTGTTCTGCTGTCAGCACAGTTGAATTGTTCACTGATGTAGTAGAATGTCCAGCAATTATTCTCTGCAGCTGTGGTTTCTGAAGTAGTCTGGTTTGTTACTGGGAGGAAGAAGCTGAGCTTGGCTCTTCAGTCAGAACTACTAAGCGTTGTAGCTTCACAAAAAGTTAAGTATGTTACCTTGAAATCTTTAGCAAACGAATACACAGACTTGTTACTCTGAATTAGTTTTCTTTTTAGAGGGATGGTTAAGATTGCTGAGCTGTGTGGCTTAAGCTGACTTACTCACTTTCTCCAGGTGCCCTTTTATCCAAGGGCTGGTTATCTGCAAGCTCTGGAGGCCAGTCCTCTTGTGGTAGCACCATAGTGCCGCTTGCAGAGGTTGTTGGGTACAGCTGTGTAGTGTAGTATTCAAATAATAATGAACTGGAAACTGTTTTGGCAGCTTTCTGGTATGTGCTGGCTGAATGACTGGAGCGTGATTGAAAAGCAGAGATGACCATGGTTGATGGTGGAAGGGAGGAGGAAATCTGTTGGATAAATCAGCCAGTGATTCAGGGCTGGAATTACACTGGAGTCCTCACTGCTAGAGGGGGAGTTGCCATAGCAACAAAAAATGCTTTCCTTCAACATTTCTAATTAGAAGTGTTACCCATCCTCTTAAATAACCACTTTTGGCTAATTTTAGAATATGTCTGCAGTTTAGAATACTTGGTTCCCTGAGGTGTGTGTTACCTTAGGATACCGTAGTGTGCATGTGTGTGCAGGCACATGTGAGCACTTGTTAATTTGAAATTGAGAGTTTGTTTGGGAATAGAGGAAGCAGGAAAGCAGCTTTTCCTGTTCCAAGTAATGAACAAAAAACAGGTGGCAGTGGAAGATAGCCAGTTCAGAAAAACACCATTAGGCTCAAGTACAATATTGAAAGTATAGAATCCTGTGCAGTCGTAGTGTTTATGATGCATCTTAATTAGCTTTTATTGCTTAATACATGGTAAGTCATTGCTTCCTAATTTTTAGTGCTGTTTTTTTGTCTGCTTAGTCTATTCATATTTTTATTTGGAATGTCTTTTTCTAACTTGAATTGATGGATAGAATTTACCTTGCAGATCATTTGTATTTCAGCAAAAAGATTTTTAAGCATTTAGTGTTTGGGATTAAAAAGTGAAATAATCTGAAAAGTGCAATATAAGAGGTACTACTTGTACATAAATGCTTTTAACTTGCCAGTGTATGCCATTTTTACTGAATAAATATTCTAGAGTATTTTTGGTACACTTGCAGTGTTCAGTGTATTGTCTCCCCTTATTTGTTCAATAAGGCTGTAAGGGTTTTTGCTGTTACAATATTAAATCTGCAAAATGGTAATCTTAAATATGTTCAATGAAAACTAAATGTTGCTTTCAGTCATATCTTTGATATATTAAGTACTGCGTGTATAATATAATACAATTGTTAATCTATTCTTGAAGCATATCCATTTCTCTCTCAGTTGTGTTCCTAGACCAAAATTTGAATAAAATTACTGCCTTAGACATTAAAAGTAGATAAACTTATGTATGGTAACATGTCCCTGTGCACTGAATGTGTACACCCCCAGACTATATGGACATTGCTGATGAATAAGCTATTCTGGAAATCCTTTGTAGAACATGAAGAAAAGTGGTTTCTGTTGTTTTGGCCATATCCCTGTGAAAATGCCATTGAAGTTATCTCATGCAGGAATGAAACACTGCTTCTGTATCTACTATACTTAACGAAACAGGAATTAAATCCCTTCAAACTGCCAAAGTGGCAGCGCTACAACTGCTACTGAATCCATCCTGAATCCCATTCCCATCTGACTATTTTTTTTCCTTTTTCTTATCACACGGATACTTTGTGAAAAGCAGAATATGGCATTTCCTGTAAGAGCAAAGTGCCAAGGTGTATTTTCAGATGTGTGTGCTTCAGTGTAAAATAGTTTGCAAATTTGAAAGGCTTCTACAGCAAATTAAGGTCCTGTAAAATGAATATAATAATTGCAGTAAGACTTCCTGCTCAGCTGTTTCTATATTCTTAGTGTAGGTCACTCCTACATGTTTCACCATTCTTGTAAAGAACATCATGAAATTATTCATAAGTAAGAAGTTAACTATTGCCTACTTTAAACCTGCTTTTCCTACTTTAAAAAAGGAACGAGAAAGGCAGCATTGCAAGTTCTGACAGGCTTTTGTTAATGATGTGTTTTATTCAGCTTGAGAGAGAGCACTGTCAAGTGTAGTCTCGGAAATAACAGCAGACTGGAAACTATAGGTGGGAACCATTTTTCTGGTTTTATGTTATTTGCTTCATACAGAGGTACAGTGACAATCTGATAAGGACTGTTACAGTAAAAGTAACTTGCTCTGTGTAGGCAGTAAACTGCTACAAATCTTCATGTATGCTTTAGAAGCTGCTGAAGCTTCTGCTACAATAATAAGACTCGCTCCTTTAACTTTATGTCAAAGCCTGAATGCCCTAGCCAAGCTTAGGACTCCAGCAGTGAGGCACAGGACAAGTAGGCAGTGGAAGGTTCACCTGCTGTAAATAGACACGGTCCTGTGATCCCTTTGAAGCTGAAATTAGGCAGCCAAATACCCTGGAGACCTGGAATTATCAGGGAAAAGGCTAGAGTAGCTGAGGACCTATGCTACTTGAAAATTTCTTTTCAGTTGGCTGGTATCTTCAAATAAGTGGGCTAGAGCATGTAACAAGATGATCTTTTCCCATCTATTTGAGGGCTATGCTACAGAAATGAACACTGAAAAGAGGGAACAGAAGACTAGATAGCAATACATTCAGAGGACGAATACAGCAATTTGATTAAAAGCTTATTTTGCTTAATTTATTTCTGTAACAAAAATAATTTTTAGCAGAATTTCTCTCCAGTTCAGCTACATATAACTGCTTTCATTTCTTTTTAAACAGGTGTCAAACAAAAAATCAAACAGCACTCCTCCCCCAGCACAACTATCTAAAATCAAAGTACCAGCACCACAGACAGTACTGAAGAAGGAAAAGCGGCAGAGTTCTTCAAGGTTTAATGTTAGCAATAACAGGGAGCTTCAAAAACTGCCAGCTTTAAAAGGTATGTCTTTCTAAATTGGAATGACTCTTGGGCATGAGACAGAGAAGCATCTCAACTATCATACTTACTATATCTGGAAAACCTACATTATATATCAAGTATACACACATGCAAACTTGCACATACTCACATGCTCAAGCACACTGGGTTTTTTTCTTTTCTTTCATTCCTTATATGAGGGCTTCCAGTGTGTTGCCTTCTTGGCAGTCAGTATAAGAAATATCTAAGTTTCTTCAACCCAGAAACGTCTATGTGAAAGTATATTCACTGATCTCACATGAAAGCAGAATATTTGGGCTTTCTATGTAGAATATCAGTCATCTGTCCTCAGTGCAGCATGCTCAAACCCTACTTTGTTTGTACTAAAGTATCTCTTGGCATTGTGAGAAGACCTGGTCTGTCGCCATTTATTGATCTGATTTTCCTGAGCATGGGTCAAACAAAGTGGCATCTTTTTAGTGACTGAATTTTTCCTTTGTCAATTTTAAGGCTTTGTGATCTTTTAGAATTATATTTACTGCCATCTGTGATGAAAAGATGATGACAATTGATGCATCTTCTCTTACTAACACAGCTTTTATCATCTTTATTTTAGTTACTGTCTCTTGTGCAGATACATGTTTGCATAGTGTGCTTATGGTAGCTTGTAGTGGTGTTAGGGTAGAATTTTTCAGGTGCGATCAGATGCACTGATCTGTTGCTTATGAGCAACTGATTTGCCCTGAAGATTTATTTAAAAACAAACAAACAAAACGGTTTTGAAGTGTGATGCATGCTGCTTTCCAGTGTCCAAAGTTGGCAGTGAAAGCCTAATACATTGCTGAAATGTTGAGTAGTTCTGTTGTAGGCAATGTGAAAATGTCCTTTTTCCCTCCAGTCATTGTTTCCTTGATATATTGCATTAGTGTTTCTTGAAAATAAGAAACTCGGCTTCTGAGCCCTTGTGGATTATACTGCTTTTCATACAGATCAAATTAGACTGAAACATTCTTCTCTTCACACAGACATCGTTTTTACAAAAAGAGTATGAAATATTGTCCATCATGTTGGTATAGAAGTCCACATACGAGGTGCTGCTCCAGATTTTTTTAAGACTTAACTGCTGTTTATAAAATCAGTGAATTTCAATCTATTTTATTAAATTTGTAAATAAGAATACTTAGCACTGCAGATCATGAATTTTATGTCCTACCTTTTAAACTGATATAATAGGTTCATGCACAAGCTGTCACATCCAGGGTGTGACATAAGCAAATGACACTGAATGAAAGTAGTGATTTTTATAAAAAGTTATACATACAGCCTCATTGACTGGCATAACCTTTTGTTCAAAGACTCATCTGCAAATAAAAACACTTGTTACTTGGTCTAGAACCTGCATTTTGTCCTGTTTTAAATAGTATGCTTCTGGTAGCACGTGGGACTGTCAGCTCAGGGAGACTAGAACTGAGCATTCAATTAGAGGCAGAGCAGAGCATGAGCTGGAAATGAGAAAAATGAGCGCAGATGGGAGAGGGGGAAAGTAATCTATCTTACAGCAGCTGGGGTGAAGATTTTAGATCTCTTTCCACCTTGGCTGTGTTGCAGTTTAAACTAGTCAGCCAATGAAGGGCAGAAGAGTGCCTGCTTGGACTTGGGGTGAGGTGGGAAGTAAGTCTTAGAAACTGCGTAAGGTATGTTCTGAGAGTGTTCTAGCATCTTTGATGCAATGTACCTAGATGTGAAGAAATGGTAGAAGTATTGTTGTGCACATGCATTGTATTTGCCTTTCAGTCTGCAGTCGCTCTTTCTGCTCTTAAGTGAAACAAAAGAAAAGATCTTGAGCTGATCTCTGGTGGGTGCCTGATGCTGTGCGTGTGTCCCCAGGCTGTCAAGGGTCAAACTTCGTTATGAAACGCTGGTGCAATTGCTGATCTAGAGATGGGCAGTAATTACTACCTTTACTAATAAAGCCATGCCTGGTCTCATGGATCATAGCAGGTGTCTGTATAGTTGCTGTGCTCTCTACACGTGCTCACTCATGACTTAATTGCCACCTGTTAGGGTTGCTGAGAATGCTGTTAGCCAGTCACCCTGTTCTTCTGATGCGTACATAGATATGTGACTTGATGTGCGTTCAGTGGGTCGAGTAAAGCTGGGAAACTTTCTTTTTGGACAGCTCTAAGTGTGTTGTTTAATGTCTGCGCCTGGACAGGAGTTGAAGCAGACTGACAGGCTGTAATTTAAAGGGCTGAGATGATTAAGGTGTGTTTGACTTTTATGAAGCGCTGGGAAGAAGGAAGCGTTCCTTCAGGTTAGCTGTGTTTAACCTGCTTCCAGCTTTCAAACTCCAGTTATTCGTAAAGGGTGGCTGTATTTCTATGGCTGCGGTACCTGGGAAACCTTTCTTCTATTTGTAGCAGACTGAGGTGTGTATTTTCTTCATATATGTTGGGTGTGATGTGGTGTGATGTAGTTTACATGAGATTGTATTTTAAACTCAGCATGTAGAATGGTGTTATCTTCACATACTTGAAGGTCTGTATTAGATCTGTGAAAGCTCGTAACTGGTAAGCTGTAAATGGCCTGCGGTATTGCTGGGATAACCACCTTGCTTTGGTACCTTGCTTTGGAGTTGAGGTCAGTGCATCACTTGAAACAGTGGGAAGGCAAAGGAGGAGCTGCTAAAGTGTGTTTTCATCAAGGTGTCTTATTCGGGAAATACTTTGCCTTTTAATCTGAAATAGTCTCAATTTTTGGTCCTCAGCCACGCTGCGAACTTTCTCTTGGGCGTTGCACGAAAGTGTTGATGATAGGCGTCCGGATATACCAGCCTGTTTGCCCTGGTGACTGGTATTAGTGTGGTATGACTTATATTCACTGGAGCAGCTTATGATTAGCATTGTACACCCTTGGTTTATTCAGGAAATGGAGGAGCAGGATCACTCAGATAATGCAAAAAGAAAAAGACATAAATAATGAGGTAAGAGGTTCTAAGAATAGAGATGAACATAGGAAAGAGAGGTGTCTGATGGAATTGGTTTGTGGAGCATCAGGATCCGTATATTGGCAAAGCTGCAAGCGAAGCTCCTTGCAGCACAGTGCAATGCAACCTGATTTCGTTTGGGTAGAAAGGGAGCTTGTCTGCCCACAGATAACCCAGAAGTATCTCTGGAGAAGTGCCTTCAGAACTGTGTCAAGTGTCTTGAAAAGATTGTACTGATTTTCACGAAAAAAGAAAAATCCTGTGCCAACAAACCTGCGTTATGTTAATTTCTGCTTATCCGGTTCTTCTTGTTAGTGAATCTGTGTAGTACAGGTACTTCAGTTACAGAAAGTTGATTTTTGTTTCCAGTTGTTTATTGGGAAAAAAATTACTTACTAGTTTTAAATGGTGTGCTTTGTTTTATTATGTTTTGAAAACTTCCAGAGTAATGCTTTGGTTATATCAAATGTAAGTGGCAGAGGGTGTTTCAGCCTTCAGAAACTTACCACTTTCTTCCTTTTTGCTTTCTTAAGAAAATAGTTTGTGACTTAAGATATATTGAAGTTGTTTACAAATTTAGGAATGTGTTCTGTATGAGGTAAACAGTGTAAGTTTACAATATGAATATTTAATAAATATATTTTAAAAGTGCCATATCTGAGCTTGTGTGTACCTGACCACTGACACACTGAAGTAGTTTGTGTTCTTTGCAATTACCCACTTCAACTTTATGCAAGAAGCCTGAATTCATTGTTACATCATGGATATTTTTTTCATGGTTAATTAGCAAGTAGTTCCACAGTGTCTGTGACTTTTAGTTTGTTGGGTTCTGGCATTTGTTTCTGGTGATGTTGATGGGTCATCCTCACTTCAGTTCTTGATTTTAGGTTACTTCCATGAACTTCTGACGCCCAAATACATTATATGCTGGAAAAAGCTATAGAGCTTGAATGTGTGATGTATATTTGCTACTCATCTAGCTGTGTTTGTTCAATTTTGAGAGGAAACGCTTGAGTGTGTCATCATCTGTTATGAATTGCATGCTTGTTGCTTTTGCACTTGACGGCTGTAATAATACATTTTTACTTCAGCTCTCATGGAGTTGATATCCAATGACCATCATACAGATAAAGTCTAAAACTTTAACTGAAAAAATTACCTGGGTTTAATGCTGAGGGGAAGGAAGGATATTTTTTCTTTTTTTATCCTTTTTTTTTTTTTTAATGAGGTAATTGCATTTACTTCCAGATTTAGTTGCGTCCACCACCACCCCCCCATTCTCTTACATGCATATTAAGAAAACTTTACTGCACAAACATTTGTAAATTCTCTAAGCTTATTTTACTGTCTAAACCATTAGGAGATCAGACATTAAGTTTTCAGAATTTTCCCTAGAAAGTATTTTATAAACTTTTTTTAGTTAAATAATAGAATTCTATTTTTCTTCTCTGATTTTACTGAGCGTATAGTTGTTCCTTGACACATAAGAGTAGCTGGCGAGTGTCAGCATCTGCAGGACTGAGGTTGCTGCTGTGATGGACTTACTGACTAATTGACCAAGATTAAAAAGGAGCAAAAAAATATAACAGCCAGCAGTGTGGCATTTTATAATGGATTAACTAGCATCCTAAGTATTAATGTGTTTCACTTCTATTCAGGACTATTAATACAGAAAAGTAAAATGTAAGCTTATTGATTCAAAAATGTACATGTTATTAAAAAGGAGAATTTATATTAATAAGAATCATTTTAGTAACACTTCCGTTACAGGTTGACAGGTTTTTTTCCCCATGGTACAGTCTTGCTTATAATGTATTTCTAAGATACACTCTTGCCCATTATATAGACTTAGTTTATATGCTACAAGGGATTTTTAACAGTACAGGCAGGTGAGCATACTTGTATTTGTACACATTGTTTTGCAAGGAGGTGCTGATTTTAGTAAAGTGTGTAGCATTTAGAGATAACTGTTTTATAAAGTGGTGAGCTTTTTAAGGATTGCTCTGAATCCCTACAATAAGTAAGAGAATGTTGCAATGAGAATTCTTAAATACAATATTAAGATACCCTGACTGGGATAAAAGGTTTTATACACTGTCAAATGTAATTGTGTCACAAATCTAACTTTAAGCTGCAAATAATATTAATTAGAAGATAATGTTCTGTCAGTCCTAGAATAACAAATTTGAAAAGAAAAAAAAGAAAAAAGTGCTTCTTAATATTCTGAAGTGTTGCAAAATTTCACAATGAACATGTATTAGTCATGCATATGTAAATTTGGGCATGATTCAAAAACACGCTTTTTTGTAGCATTTCTGTATGTTTTTTAAAGCTGGATAGAATCCTTTTATAGCCTTATAGAGGACTGCTATGATGCCAGTGTCATGGATTTGGTGTTGGGTTTTCGTTTTATTAGATAAAAGTCAACATTGTTTTATGAAATCTTAAAGATGGCAGTTGAAATTCAGCTTTTAAATACAGTTCCTAATTTATTTACAGAATTAGCTTACCTCTTGGAGTTGGATTTTTGATCTCAAAAATGTGGATGCAATATTCTTACAAGAGTATATATTGAGGTGGGAAGAAATGAGCTATGTTTACAAGTGTGGACATACATACTAACTTTTAGTGCTGAGAAGTACAGAATATGGAATACTGTGCTGTTTTCCTAATGTAGAATAACTTAATGTAATCTTAGTAAACAGATTCTGGCATTTCGTTGTTGAAGACCTTGTTGTGCATGTTGATCAGCCCTGGTTTTGACCTTCTGGTGGTGATGTCTGTTTCTGACTTAGCATGATTTCAACATTAAAAGTACTATCAGTCATGTCTATTTAAAAGAAATAATAATTAAAAAAATGAACATGACAGGTCATAAGGGTGCCATTTTTCTGAGTACATTTCATGTAGAGTACATGGTTTCTTTGTTTTTTTCAAGCAGAGACTTCAGACCTATGCCAAATTCTGGGTCTGTTCTGTGCAAGAGGAGAACATAAGAGTGGTGTCTTGACTTGTCGGCCTGTGATGCAGGACTCTGATAGGGACGCAAGCGCTATTAAAGCTTTCCTAATGTTTTTAAGTCATAAGTGTCTGTCTAGAAGATAGCTCTGTTTTCATCATCTGTACAATATTAAAGACTGATGAATCAAGTTGCAGAAGAGGTGATTCCAGTTTAAGATTCTGATACTTAAAAAAATGGTTGGGCAAAATTTTCATTGATGAAACTGTTGTAACCATCAGGAAGGATGAAAAAGTGAGGATTTCTCAAGAGGTCAGAAATGGAAGGTGGTTGTGTGTTTTTCTCAACTGTAGAGTACAGATAACTAAGCAAAGCTGATATCAAGATAAATTAGCAGATAAAGTATTGTTCTCTGTAGAGAAGTTGTGGTGTAGAGAAGTTCAGACATCTGTGTTGGTATTTTTCACAAACTCATATCAGGGTAAGTTCAAACTCAGGCAGAGTGCGTTACCTGTTCATTTAAAACTACTGTCTATATATGCAATATATGCAATATTGATATATGCAATATAATAGAATTTATGGACATCAGCGATAGTGGACTGTTTTGAGGAGCACTTTTCTTATAAGCTGTTGAGACTGGAGACTTCAATGTTTAATGTCGCTTTCATCACAGAAACCTACTTCTGCCAGTTGTAAATTAGGTGGAGAAGAAAGGTGCATTACTTCAGCCTTTCCAGTTTAATCTCGCTGCTTGTGTGTATGCATGGCAATTAAGGAATTTTGTCCACCTGCAAGGTGGTAGCAGCACTGTTTAGCTAAAAGTATTTTATGCGAAGTAAGATGGTAGGTTAAAGATGATTAATGCTACTATAAAAGGTAATTTGCCCTAAGATGTAGTGCATTTAAAAGGCAAAACACTGAGGCAAAACAAATTAATTCTCATGCAGAACATTGATGAATACAGTTTTGTGAAACAGATGATGCTCTTCTCCCTTGTACACAAACTACATTGGACTAACTCGGTGTGCTAAGTGCTGTCCTTCTGGTCCTGGCTGCGTTCATGTTTTTATAGTATTTTTGGCAGCCCAATATTGTACTGAAACAAAAAGTCCATAAAGGAAAATACTGCAGAAGCTCGCTCTTTCCTACATCGGTATAGTTATGTGTCAGTGAGTGTATGTATTGTATCATGTGAAAGAACTGTGGAGACTTTCTTTGCCATGTTAATTTAGTGACTTTGTTTTTGAACTTTGATCTTTAAAACATTATCATAGTGTTGCACAAACAGACTTTCCTGTATTTAATTTTCTATTAAATGTTTAGAAGAGCTATTAAAATATGTGTGTGGTAAGCATATAAATTTCTTAAAGGAAAAACTGGCAGTTGCTTGGTGTTTATGCAGGAAAATGCGATCTATCAAATGAGTAAATATTTTAATATTTAATGATTATCAAATCATCAATATTCGTGTTTAGCAGTAATCCAATCTGAATTACGTTGTAACATTTTAAAGATTAAGAAACATGATAGTGAGTGAAGAACTACCAAAAAAAAGGTTATAGAGAAAAACACTTGAGTGTGTGAAATTTTTTTTCTTTAGCTAGCTTTACATGAAATCATAGGCTTGGATTAATGAGCCGTTTTTCATTTCAACTGCCCTATCAAACACCTACTCATTAGTCAGCAGCTGAAAGTGTTAGAAGCATGCTCTACATCTGTCACTGGCAGCATTTCCTACCAAACTTGTTTCCACTGAAGCTTGGATAGAATCCATAAAAATAGGATTTATTGTCTTATTTTCTAGATTCTAACCTGTGTCTTCAGAGTTTAGATCTCTCTTAAAGTATCTCTTATCATGCCCTTATTTACAAAAAGACCTTTTGGTTCCATTGCACAGGTCTTCATTATAATCAGACCTAAACATTTCCGCTGCTGCAAAACTAAACTTCTCCCTTCATAAGACCTCTACTGATCAAACATTGAATGCAATATTTGTATATGTAAATATAAGGCAGTGTTTGCTGGATAACTAGCACGCTCACAATTTTTTACTCTTTAATTTTTTACGCTTTGTTTCTTGAAAATGACATGCGTGACCTATGTAGTAAGGCCACAGACAGGAGTGGGTTTGGTGGTAAACATGTTAGATTTAATACTGGGCTTGGTTAAAATAGTGTGCCAATACTTGAAACAAGCTTCAGCAATCTGCTCTGGGAAATATGTTTTTGTACCAGGTGCTATTCTTAAAATATATTTCTTTTAAGGTAACTAATGGTTTGGGGTTTTTTTTGTTGTACAACTTCCTGAATTCAGCAGATATCTACTGATTTCTCCCCCTACTCCCCACTTACAAAACCTTTTGAGTATACAATATTGACTGATGGAAAACTAGGCACTGTTGAGTCTGTGTGCGCTACGGTGACCGTGCAAATATTAGGAAATCCAGATAGAGACAAATCCAGTCAGAGGCAGATGTTTGCCAATTCACTTTTAAACACTTTTTCCCGTACTAAAAGGAGTAAATATTACCAATTTCTCAACATGGAAGGTAGAATACTGTTTTCTGCCATACTTCAGTCTTAGGAATTCTTTAAAGAAGCCAAATGACAGTCTATACCCAGTTCATTTATCCAGGTAAGGATTTTTTTCTTATCTGTGTATTTCTTTTGATAGCTGGGTATTAACATGGTGTTTACTGACTCTGTTTCCTTGAAAAATTTCCTCTTGACTGTTGTTTGGAATTGAGTCAGCCCCTTGTAGGAGAAGCCGAGTATCCTTCCTGTTGTGGCAGTTTCTTCTCCAGAATGTGTAACATCCAGTGCCTTTTCTCCCCTAAAACAAAGTTGTTGTCCTTGAGTAACTCATTGTTCAGGGTTGTGAAGAGACCCATATTTTCTATAGCCCGACATCATTTGTGCAAATGGTTAAGTTTTGCTTAGGCTATAATTGGAGGGAAAAAAGTGAATTACGTTGGTCCTACCAGTAAAAGCGAGTCATGTTTATACCCATTCCTTTTCTGGGCGGCTGTCTGGTGAACCAGATAATGGAATCAAGGTGGCTTAAACTCACCCTTTTCCTTCTCATTTTAACTCTGCTCAGTTTGCTAATCTGGTTCAGCCACGCAACTGCACCAGCCCTTGTGCAGCAATTTCAGACGGTTGGCTCAGAAGAGGTGGGATTGCAGCAGTAGCTCATCTAGACTTAGCTTAGTTTAGGCTGCCGTGGAGCACAGTCTAAGTTAACAGAAAACCAACCTGACAATGAAGTTAAGTGGCTTTCTCTTGGATTTCTCTTGGATTAATGGACTAAGCTAACTCAGCTGTGGGTCTGATGACCACTGAAGCATATGAGAGCAAAATAAAGCAGAGGGGAATGCAGGAAGGGGGCTGAAGCAGTCTGCAACTAGGCTGGTTTAGGTTGCTGAGGAATAGCAGCTTCAGAAGTTGTGGAATTATGCCTTCAGTTACCTTAAAGTTCAGACTAAATAGCCCACTCCTCCCCCAATCCAAAAATGAAGTCCCTTCCTATAGTTTGAGAGGTAAGCAACTTTGTTCAAGGTGTCTTCATGTAAACAGAAGTTCATCCAATTTAAATTATCTTACATGTTGTTGATCCTGTCACTATCAGTTAGAACAGCAGCTAGTTCAGAAGGGAAATAAAGGCAATCTTTGGGCGGGTGAATTAGTTGTGGGGGGACGGGTAGGGTTGTTTGTTTAAGTCACAACCCAAACGGAGTATTTGTTTTGAAAGAAATACTACATAGCCTCCCATTGTAAAGAGTGCCGGATCCTAAATGTAACACATTTAACTATATCCTGAGAATTTTACAGGATTTTCCTTCATTCCCATCATCAGGAAGTTAGAAGTGACGAGCAGGGTTCAGAGGAAACCTGTAATAGCTACAGTTGTTCTGTACTGTCAATATGGTTTTTTCACTCGTTTAATACTAAAAATGGGTAGCTGAAGTTAATACAGTTTTTGATTCTCTTGCAGCAGAAGGGTATTCATTAATTCATTCAAGTAACCTCTTCCTTCTCCCATTGATATTTATTAGCTCTGTTCCACTTGCCCTAATATTCTTTCCCTTCCCATTAGTAAGTCAGTTCCTAACTTGATATTCTTTGCAATTTGTTTCCCAAATGAAGTTGCTCAAAATAATTCAACATAAGTAAATATTTTCCATCGGTGGCAAGTCAAATGTTTTCGGGCTGAAACAAGGGAGGTATGCAAACCTCTTGAGCAGAATGTATCTCTCAATCTGTATGACTGGTGAGAAGATACCAGATTTTGTTAACGAGCAAAAGGTCTTACAAAGATTTAAGTTCTTCAGCTCCACTAGTGTCCTGTAAGAAGCACACCAGAAATACACTGAATTGTGACTGTTTGAAGCAGTTTCATGGTAGTTACTAAGTACTGGCCTCAGATGTAACACAGTCCTGCGAAGAGGAAGACGTGAACAGGAGATGCACATCTTGCAAGAGAAAACTTACTTGAATGTGATGTAGTGTTCTGCCAATACTACTGCTAGCGCTGCAAATGTCATGTTTACTCTCTTTAGTGAAGAACAATGTAGGGTTGTCAACTCATAATCCGTTACCTAAAATTTGCTAATGAACCTCCAACTATTCAAGCTGTGCTTATATATAAAATAGGAAATGGCACCGTAACTAAAATAACATTCCCTTTTTGCTCTGTTGTGTTCCAGTACTGTAGTTAAGTTGTGTGCCATTATACCAGCAGTCTTCATTTTAATCTGTGCAGGGAGTTTCTAAGAGAAAGAAGCAGCAGTTGACCATTAAAGCAAAGACACAAGTAGGGAGGAGGAGAGATCGAGCAGCTCCTTCTTAAAGATGTCGTTACCAGATAAACTGGAATTTTAAACCTAATTTTTGCTGCTTCATGATGTGGCTTATCACTGTAGAACAGTCTAATTGTATTTTAGATGGGGAAAAGAAACAGAATTTGCTTACAAAATTCTGCATATGAAAACACTGCAAAAAATTATGAGTTGTTCTTCAGTTTTCTTTTCTCCATCATCCATCAAGATCTTGTAGAAAACTTTCTTTGAGGTCGGTCTTGTTTTTTGTTTTTAAATCTAGTTTTGTTAAAGGCATATCTCTATGGTAGCTTTTTGTTTTATAAGACTAAAACTGCACATCTAAGGTATACCCAAGGGCTATACGGATATAAAACCTGACATTCTCGAGAATACACCTCCCCTGTTTTTGCCTAGACTGGAGAGACAAATTATTTGAATCTCTGTAGTCTTAGGGAAGAGGTTTTAAAAGGCATCAGAAGTTCACGTAGTCCATTTTGATGTTCTTCTCTAAAGTAAGATCAACTACATTTATATCACTCATTATGTTTGGCCATTTTTGAAATTATTAGATTAATTTTTAAATAATAAATTTGCAGTCTCTTATTTTGTTTCACTATGCTTATTGCAAGAGGATTACATTTAATGTCTAACCTAATCTTCCTTGATGTATGAGGAATTTACTGTCTGTAGTGAATGTAAAAAAAAAAAAAAAAATTTCCCTCCATCTCCGTAATTACTTTTTAAAATACATGGATATTCTCAGTTTAGCCCTTTCTATCAAAAAAGACCCCAAACACAAACATCCCAACCAACCAACCCAACCCACACCAAACAGAGCAGTTTTATTTATTTTTTAACTAAGTAATATTTTCTAGATTGGTCATCTCTGGGTTTTCTCGTCAGGTTTACATCCTTCTTCAGGTGTGACATCCAAGAGGTACTACTTCACATCAGGCCTTGTCAGCAGTCAGTAAATCCAATTGACTTCTTCACGTGTCTTATGGGTAATATCCTTCTGTTATATCCCAGTTAGTCTTTTCCCTTGATCCAATTCAATAATATTCAGTACAGCTCTAACTCACCTTTGACAGTGTATCATTGAAGTGTGATATATTTTTTCTAACCTGGTATGCATATGCCCTATAATTTGTTTTTCTTCCAAATTTCCATCAGCAAACTACCTAATTGAAAAGTCTCTTTCTCTTCTTTTGATGTACTCCTTTTTTTTTGAGCAGATGTAAGTTAGGACAGTGTTGTAGATCAAGTAATTTAAATGTTTAAAGGTGACATTCTGATGCAAATAGTATTTGGGGAGAAGCACAGATTTGGAGATGGTACAAGTCTTTTTCTTTGAACATCACTCCCAGAGGTACAGTACCTAGGAGACAAAATGGTCCTTCAGATAGCTCATTGTAAAAATAAATGTGCAAGCCTCACATGATGAAGAAAATTGCTCACAGTTTTGTTCCAGCATAATTTGGTTCCTTAAGTAATTTGACTCAAAAGTTAAGAAATTGTTAATCTGTGCTTTTTTTCTGTTTCTGGGATTATGCAGCAAAACTGTTTCCATATGCCTATGTATTGATTCTTAGTGCTGCGATTGTTTAGGTTTTAATAATAATTTTAAAAAATTACTTATAGTTACTGAATGTTCTAGAAAGGAAAACCTGACATTTGCAATATCCAGGTTTACCAACGTTAAGTTAAACATAAGATAGGTCCATTTCTAGATTGAAAGAAACATTCAGGTGAGTGTGAATAGTTAAGCCTTTCATCTCCTGAATGTCAGATGCATATATTTTTTATTCATAACATACATATTAGCAACCAGTCATAAAAGACTTCATGGGAATGCTTATGAGGTTTTGTATTTATAAATCAATAATAATAATTATTCGAGGACCTGTGTCTTACTGTGAGCTACCTTTTAATATGGCTCTTGAAAGCTGAAGTTGTTGATGTTGCCTTTAATGCTGTGGTTTTCCACGGTTAAGTTGGACTTCTGTTTGGTAGTTGCTGGCAACCTCAGTGAAGGGAAGATGAAGCTTTTGGCGTTTTCGGGGAAGAAAAAAAAAATAAAAAAAACGCACACGCTCTTTCCAGCAGGTGCGTTCTGAATATGAGCTGTGGGGGAAATAATTAAAAAAACCAAACCAACCAAACAAAAAACCATAACAAAAAAAAAAAACCCAACCCAAAGCAAAGGCCAAAGACCTGTCCCCCCCCTCAGGCCGGGGCTCTGCGGGGGTCGGGGTGTGGGTGCGGGCGCAGTGACACCCGCGCTGGCGGGGCGCAGTGACAGCCCCGCAGCCGCCGCCGCTCATTTGCGGCCTCCTCCGTGTCATTTTTAAGTTGCTGCCGTTAGCCAATGGGGCTCCTCCCGCCCGCTGACATCACTAACTAGCCAGTTCCCTCCAGCTGCAGAGCGCTTCAGTTTCTGTCTTTTTTTAAACTAAAATGGAGGCTGGTTTCTTGCCTTAAGGAATACATTGCCTTGCCTGCCGGAGCCTAGATGTTGACATGTAACAGAGCTGGCAGCAGGATGGTGGTTGACGCAGCCAATTCCAATGGGCCGTTCCAGCCCGTGGCCCTTTTGCATATTAGAGGTGAGTTATTGTGCGCTGGGAGGGAATCGCGACCCTCCGGCGAGCTAATAAATGGCTATTGTGGTGCTGGGGTACGGGGAGCAGGAAGTCCTTTGTAGCCCTATCCCTTCCCCTTTTGCTCCCGCCGCGGTAAAACCGGGAGCGGATCGAAACCCCTGCCCTATTCAATGCATTTTGGGAAGATTTAAGAATGGGTAGAGGCGTTGCATACATAGTTAAAAGCAGGTTTTGCTGCTTTCTGCCGTAACTCTCCCATCCCCCTTTCAAGCTGTGCTGATGTCAAAGGATGTGAAGTCACTACCCCAGAAAGGTACTGAGTGGGGGGAGGGAAGAGCCAAGTTATCGCTATACAGTTTCTATAGAATAAGGGCAAACGTTTGCACTGCTTCAAAGCCTTTTTTTGTGTGAATCGTTCAGATCGAGCGCCTTTAAAACCCACTGCAGCTTGTAAAAGGATTGGGAGTGTTGTTGGGGAGGAAGCGGGGGGGGAAGAGATGTGACATTTATTATGAAAATATCCTTTATGTATTCAGAAAGCATTTCCTAGAAGAGATGCGGTTCGTCTTTAACAAGCAAGCTCTTGTGTGCCTATCGCTTTGTGCGGTTCTGAATGTTAAATTTCTTCACAGAATATGTTCGTTTGGGTTTATAGAACTAGTGCATTGCAAATCTACATTTTTATATAATTCAGTGGGAAAATACATGTTGGTACGGCACTTTTGCATAATACGGAGTGTGTATCTCTTGTTCTGTATTTTTGCAGTTAGTAAAATTTTGCATTGCTATGGGGGTTTTTGTGTATTTTTTTTAGCTGGCTGTTAACCAACCAAAGCTTTTTTTTTTTTTTTTTTTTTCAAATGTCTGTCTTAAGGTGGTTTTGGTTTAGAACTTTTTATGGAAACAGAACATGTATTAGCTGGGATCAGCACACCTTCAACAATGGCATTTATATGCAAGAAACACAGCTGATACCATTCTTAAATACATTTTGCTTATCAGCTTTCACTAGCGTAGGCTAGATGGTAGTACTGAAAAGAGCATTTTTTTCATTATTCCATATGCTGAAAAAATTTTGCTTTGAAAGTTTAAAAAACCCCCAGCTGTTCAGAAGCCTGCTCCTTTAAGCAGTAGCACTGGGTTTCATGCATTAAGAAATCACAATTTCTCTTTACCATTTAAGAGAGCCGTATCCTCTTCTGTCTGAAGTGGGACTGTGTGTATTCTAGAAGACTCTTAATTTTGATCTGGGGGGGGGAAATGTGATAATATTCCCTTGAGTGAGAATAGGGATGGTGCTTGTTGTCAAGGGAATATAAATGCAACTGCCTGACCTGTAGACAGGCCTTTGCTTTTCACTCTGCGCAAATCACCTTAATTCTCTGGTAGATGCTGCCTTTTGGAAGGGGAGAAGCACCATCTTTTAAAGGTGCAAGTCAGGAAAACAAACCAAGGTTGGAATGATGAAATGTTATAATGATGTACCATAATCCTTTGTCTCAGTTTGATAAGATTCTTGTCAATTTATTATCCCTGTTGCTCCAATCAAATACGTAATTTGTGGAAACAATCTATTTTAAGAAACTTCTGAAATTTACTTTCCTAAGACCTATATTTTTGGTGCACTGAAGAACACAGTAGTAAAGTAGAGGTTAAGGGGTTTTGTTTGTTGTTGTTGGGTTTTTTGTTGTTGTCATTTTTTGGGTTTTGTTTTTTTTTAAATGGAGAGTGGACTTTCTCTGGTAAGCAATTAAGGAATAACTGGGAGATTGTTTTGCATTTTTCAGGTGGTAGGAAATAAGATGGGTGTCTGGTATTACAGCCCAGAGGAATTTCTTGACAGTGGGAAATATATATATTTCCATATATACATGTGTACAGAAGTTGCTTTGTTTGTTTGTGTATACCTCATCTCTCCAGCTGCTCTGATGTTACCAGTACTGATTTGCCTCCAAAATGAAGCCTGACAGAAGAATACATACAAAATTAATAGCAGTAAAAATTAACTGGTAACTCTGAAGCCTAATGACACATATTTACCATTTGTCTTTTACAGTTTTCCTTCTACATCATCTGCAGGATTATATTTCTAATAGAAGTATTCCTCTTCACAGCTATAAGAGCTAAAACTTCAGTGTCAAAGGCGGGGGGGGGCACAGGGCCTTCAGTTGTTTCTGGTAGATCTAGTTTGTTGTAATAAAGAAGATACTGCCTTATCACCAATTTCGTGTGATCTTTAAACTAAAATTTTGGGATTATGTATTTTATTTTGCTCTTATATTGCAGCTACCGTATTTGGCCTTAACGTTATTTTTTTTAAAAAACTTGTGAAGCCTTGTGGGCTACGCTGTCGGGACTTTTTTGAAAATAAAAATTGCAGTCTTGCTTTTACAGTTAATTCTAAAGCACTTTCTGTCCCTGGATCATATGGAGTATGTAATGTTTGCAGAATAAAAAGGAAATCTTCTGATCCAGCATGGGATGGGAGCTTGCCCCGCTTTCTCCTGCCCCTCCTGGACTGCACACAGCTTTGTCTGGGCTACTTACAGCTTTGCCAAAACAACACAGTTGGAAAAAATAGATGCAGGTGTTTTTTAAAATTTGTTACAAGTCTTGTCAATGGGAAATAAGGGTGTTAGAATTTTATTGACTGCTGTTGCTGTCACTGGTACCTGCACCATCACCATCAATGAGGAGCAGTAGGTACTTGTAGGATAGGAGGTGTCAGGGCTTCACATACTGTGTCCTCCAGCAGTTCATTTGGCTGCTGTTGCTCAAGGTCATCTTGGATATGGTGCAGCTGTGTAATCTTGAGTCAGACTGCTGTGGAAAGAGCTGTGAGAAGTCTTATCAGGGTTCCCCTTTCACGCAGGAGTTGTCTTTAAGCTCAGGCCCTTGGCCTTAGTTGTTGCCCCATCTAGGTTGCAGCTGTGTGGTTGTCCAGCCATGCACCTTGCTGATCTGGTTCCTGATGTGTTGGCTACCTGGCTTGGTGTGCCTCTTCACTGTGGGCTTGTTCAGCAACCACTGGAAGGTTGGATGACCCTGATCACTGTCAGTACACCTGCTCTCCTTTCTTCATTCAGGTACTGTGAGACTATGCCCTTTGTCACAACCATAGACTGTTGGCAGTTGTTCAAGACCAATGTGTAGAAATCAGGTCTGCAGAAGATGACTTTGGACCCGTTGTTGGAAAATACCAAGCACCACAGGAGTCTAATCCACATTGAACGCATGTGGCGTGGAGCCATTACTGTATGTTATTTGCTTGTGCTGAAAGTGCTCAGTGAGAGTGTTTGGCCGGCTGGGGTAGTGAGCCCTTGGTCATTCCACCCGCAACAGGCTTTCCAGGAGATCCAAGTTCTACTAATGCTGCATTGATCTTTCTGGAGTACAAAGATAGTGCATATCATGGTGAACTGAAAACTTAGCTGGTACTGAAACGATCCCAAAACTTCCAAGAAAATTACAATTTCAATTTTAGCAGCCATTATGGCAATGGAATAACTACTGTGGTTTGTGATCCTGCATAGAGACTTGAGCTTGTAGATGGCTGTGAAACAAATGGTGTAGCCAGAGCAACTGGTTGTAGGATATTTGTGTGGAGGCCTCCTTTAGGATCTTCATGCATAGACAGGTCACTAACTATGAAGATACCATTAGGGCAGCACAGAGAAGAGGGTTATTGTGTATTGTGAATTTAAGATTTTTGCAACAAGGAGAGAAGCAGAGCTGCATGGTGTTTTCAAGATGCGTCTTTCTCCTTATGGAGCCCTTCTGGCGGCTAAACCCCTAGGGTGATGGAAGTGCACTCAAGGCCCTGACAGGAGGATACACATAAATGAGATGAGGCCTGAGGGAAGGAATCACGACCTTTTGATTTTCATCTCAGCACTTCAAGCAAAGAAAGCATCTGTAAAAGCAGCATGGATTAGGACAAACAGTAAACATTTGTCACTAGACTTCAGAGTTACCAGTTCATGTTTACTGTTGTGAGTTGTCTTGCTGAAAACTGTAGCTGTAGTACAGAGTGCAGTTGCAGGTAGAAAGTAATTGTAATTCATTCTGTAGGCAGATTATAAATGTTTATTCATTCCAGGGGTGGGGTGGGGAAGCAAACATTTTTCATTGGGAATACAGTTCAATGCTGTTAAGAGCAAATCCCTTAATACTGTTCCATCAGTAACACAGAAATAGCCCAAATGCCAACGTTTTTATGAACTCAAGACACGATATTTGCTCTGATCTGCAATGGTAGTATTACCTGAATAAAGAAGTTACTTTAGTGGCTTAGTTGCTGACTGGCAGGGATTAGTAATGTCTGTTCATGCTTTTCAAAAACGATTTTCAAGGTGTTTTGCAAGACGTACTGAAAGTTGTGTGGGAAGAAGAGTGAGAACACCCGGATACTGTGCTAACTCAAAACTGGTGCTTCCTGTAGGCCATAACCTGTGTCTCATTGTCCATCCTTCTCCTCTGCCTTCCAGAGCAGCATTTTTTTTTTTTGACAGATTCAACTTTGTCATTCTTTAAGTTACTTCAGATTTTTTGAAAGGTGCTTTGACTTTTTTTTTCAAAGAAATTGTAAGTGATGTTAACTTTGTCCATTCTTTCTCTGTGCTCCTTGTATGCGTTAATCTTGAGTAAGGGATCATGGAAGGTAGTTCCTATTCCATCTTCACATAGTGCTTTTCTACAGAGCTAAAAATGTCAGTGGTAATGTTTTTGTGATGTTAATATCTGAGTATTTAGATAGAAATTTGCATTCTTGTCAAAGGGTGATGGAAGATCATTGTTCTGTTGGGTGAGGTTACTAACAGCATCAAGCACCCATCAGTGGTGTTTTCCCTGAGCTTGGGCCACCTTTGATCCCGAGCTGAAAGGTTACCTGATCACCATGAACTACTGCCAGGCTCTTAAAGCAAGCAAGTGTTATCTAGCTATTGTAAGGTGCATTTCCACTTAGTTAATATTTTCATACTTGGCTGTGAAAGGTTAAGTCCCTTTTGACAATGTGTAAACATAGGAAGCAACTTTGAAGTGAGCTGCATATTGCATTTAAGCCTGAAGTATGGAATTTATTTCTTAAAGGAGAAAAGCTTGTCCCTTTGATTTTTAGAAAGAAGCCAGCACACATTTCTTTTCTTGAAAAATAATTGACCCGAAGATACTTTTGTCTAACCGTACTTGCTAAAAATCTTGAAGGCTCTTGCTTTGCAGGAATTGTTTCTGAGCTAAAAAAGAACCTAAAAATTATCCATTTTGTAATTAAATGGGAAGCAGAGGCCAGAGCTCACACTTTAGAAGTAATACAGAGCAAATTCAGCATGCAGAACAGTAGCCATTAATCTCATGATGTACAAAAGGAGGCTGAAAGAACTGAGTTTGTTTGGGCTGAGGAAGGGGAGATCTTGTCTTCAACTGACTGATGGGAGGGTAAAGAGGACAGAGCCAGGTTCTTCTCAGAGGTCCACAGTGATTGAGTGAGAGAAGTAACTGATATGAATTGCAACACAGGAGAAAGTGATTAAACACTGGAACAAGATTCCAAAAGGGGCTGTGAAATCTCTGTGCTTGGAGATACTTAAAACTTGACTGGACAATGCCGTGAGCAGCCGGGTTTATCTAGCTCACTGTGCTCTGAGTGGGGGATTAGACTAGCAGAAATGAGACTTTCCCTTCTGGTGAAAATTATTCTATGATTCTGTCATTCTTTCTTGGATGTAGAACCAAAAAATGACTGGCCTTACTGTCACTTAAAAAAAAAATTAAATATAAATTTTAATGTATTTTTTTTAATTAAAGAGCAATATTCTTATTGTAAACTATTTTTTTTCTTTTCCTCTTGCTAGGTTAGATTTTTTAATATGCTTGGTGCCAGCCATGCCTATTAGTAGTACTTTTATCTCCATGTTAACTCTCAATTTTTGGTGTTACAGTGTTTTAAATGGTTCTTATGTTTTTGCAAACAGTGCGCACTGCACTTAAAGATGGGTGACTGGAACTGCATGCAGTATTAAAAATACTAGCACACTAAAACGTTGTTCTACTCATTTCGTAATACTCTGTTAGGAGCTCAGCAGTATTAAAAAAAAATTGTGGCAGGTATGTGTTTTTTACAGAACATCCATAACTCTAAAAGTATCTTCTGAATAAGCTAGAACTCATAAATGTATACAGTCAGCTATTTCACCTACATTTCTTTGCACTTATCAGCTTTTGGAAAGATCTAATAGATTGAATTCATTTGCTCAGTATTGTGAGATTTTTCTGTAGCTCTTTTTTAACAAGCTTTAAACTGACATTGAATACAGCATTAATAAACTGTGTGACCTCGTTATTCATCTTCCATGGTCTTTATGAAAATGTTGAACAGGGTAATTTATACCAAAGATGCTTACAACATACTTCTAGTAATCTTCTTGCATTACTAAAACATTATGTTAAAAGTCTAAAAATCTGGGGATAATTGTCATTTACCAACTTTGTAGTACTTTCCAAGAACTTGATAAAGTTCAAGCATCGTTTCCATTATATGTCCTCAGTTTGCCTTTTTGGGGGTATTAATGTTTTATTATAGTCTGAAACTAGCCTATGCTGATTATGAAAGGATACCTAAAAATCTCAGAAAGTCACCTTTTCTACTGTGGGGTTTTTGGTGTTAGTATATACTGCAGTGGAAAATTAGTCTGTTTTATTTCTTCTCTCTTTTCTGTGTAATGATAATCTTCACCTTCACACAGATCTTGCATTTTGCACATGAATAGGTATTTTTAAGGATGATGAATTTAACTGTCCTGAGCATGTATGTTTATTTAAATACTAATTTCCTTTAATCCTTCAACACATTTAAATTTAGTAAACATTTCAGGTACAGTGACTCTGTTGTGAGAAGTGAGTAAAACTATCTTGGGAAGAAAGGTATGTAGAGTAGACATCTTAATTTTTTTTCTTCAGAGTTGTTTGCATCACATTGATGGATCATGCTAATTCATTTTCAGTGAATTTAAATTTTTAAAAAATTACAGCCACTTGTAAAATGGCAGGTTTGTTTTTACTTTTGTGGCAATGCTCCTGTGCAAAAGACCTTCAAAACCTTTTTTCAGTGCTGCTAATCCAATAAATGGCATTTCCCATGGCCAGCACACCTCTTCTGTCCTGCTTGTGGGTTATAGTTGTTGGTTTTGGATGAAATGGATAAACCTCAGCTTAGATTTAAAGGTGATAAAAATGCTTGTTCTTCCCTTTTCTCTGATACAAGCCAATTATAATTGGATAATCTGAAGGCTGAGAAGCAGCTGCATGTTTGGGTTGATACCTGCGCATTCCTGCGAGGCCACCCAGGCTCCGTTGGTACTCAGCCTGACTTCTGGAGCTTGTACTCATCCATCTTGACAAAAGTTTCCTAGATCCTCATAGCAAGTTCTCGGGCACCGCTGCTCTTTAATGTTGTTTAACCAGTTGTATGCTGAATTGTTAGCTTTGAAATCCATCCACTGTTGCTTTGTGAAAGTTTTGTCTCAAAAAGGAGAAATAAGACCAGCTGGCTCAAGAACAAGCATCAGTTCTATTCTTAATGAAGCTAGGCCTCTTGTATCTATAGGGTTGTGAAATGTTGACTTAAGAGTTTCATCAATTAGCATTAGATAATGTGAATTGACAAATGACCTATATTGGTACAAATTACTGTGTTATTTTATTGCCTCGTGTACGGTTTTGCTAGATTTTTTTCAAAGGACATCCAGACATAGCCATAGCACTTAGTCAGACATAGACTGATGGGGTTTTGCTGGTATATACTGAAGCAACTCGTGGGGAGTGTTTTTAATACTTGACCAAGAGCAGATTTAAAGGAGGTTGCTTAGTTATCACTCCTGCTCTGCTTAACATGGTGACATGCTTATTAACTCTTCACTTACTATGCGTCGCTTTGTATCAGAGGATATATTTTACCTTGTTACTGCTTTTACTTTGTGTGCTCTGTCATTTTGTCACTTCTCTTACTTTGTTGAATTCTTACTTCACTTTGGGTTGTTTTTACCTTTATATAGATTCTTTGCCCATATGAAGAGTGTATGTATAAGTTTTGCTTCTGGAAACAATAAGGCTGTTAAGTGTCCACACTGCACTTAAAATCTCTAAGGGTATGATGGTAAAACCTCTCTGGAGGGGACTTTTTGTTGAGCTGAAAATTCCGTGAAATTATAGGAAGGTAGGTAGTTGGAATTTTTGGGTTGTGTTTACTGACTCATGGTGTAACTTGCGTGCCCTTTCAAGGAAGCAAAATTATACTGGCATAAATGCATATTTTCCTCAATTTCTAGCCATACATCAGAAATCTTTTGGTTTGTGATTGTTGCTGTGAAATGCATTTTAATATTAAAATTCAATGTCGTCTGTTTCTGAGGAAAATTTTTATTCCCATTTCTGTTCAAAGTTTTTAATAATTAATTTCAACTTCTGTAGAGTCAGCTAAATCTCTCCATGTGCTGTCGAATAGTGTTAGCTACTGAAACTGCATTGTGAACCAAGCAGATTTAAGTGAGCACCGGCAATATTTAATAGACACAGGAATATTTAAATCATATGCAGACAAGATTCTTTGCTATCAGGGTGGTGAGACACTGGCCCAGGTCCCCAGAGGGGCTGTGGCTGCCCCACCCCTGTAGGTGTTCAAGGCCAGGCTGGATGGGGCTTTGAGCAACCTGATCTAGTGGGAGGTGTCCCTGCCCATGGCAGGGGGGTGGAACTAGATGATCTTTAAGGTCCCTTCCAACCCGAACCATTCTGTGATTCTGTAAGATGTGCTTCTGGTGGTGCCTTTTATGTTCTAGCCTTTACGCCCAAGATAAACACCTTATACTAGTGAAAGTACAGTCTTGACAGCGTAACAGAGCCTCTGCTTAACTTCTGCCTGTATGCTTGTGTCTCAAATGGCAAAACTGAGTTAAATGATGTTCTGAGTGGATGATGTTTTAAAGCCACATCTGCACCATCAATCCCACTTAATACACACACAAATCATGCAATACCATTACTGCTATAATTTGCCAATTAAGTTTTCTTTTTCAAGCTAAAATAGGGGCGGGGTCTGACTAAGTTACACAAAGAAAAAGTTATATATGAAACATAAAAGATGTAAAAACAAAATAAATTATTCACTTGGGACTTTTCTAATTGTAGCAGTCTACTAAATTGAAATACTTTTTCATTCTGAGCAGTTTTGTGGAATGTTTTTGATTTGCTTTTTTGAGTTAAGGGTACGAGCTGTGTACCTTCACACAGCCTCTAGAACCGAATTCTTGTGTTGCTTTTGTATTTAAGATGAAAGCATAGCAATGTCAGTGGTGTTTCAAAGGTGTCCTGTGTTCATTTGGGCCACATTGGAAAGAGGACTTGAACAAAAGTCATCAAAGCTTGAAATCCCATAAATAGTTTAAGGAAAAAGTGTGTTTTCTGCTATTTGGGTGTAATAAGTTTTTCTTCCAAAATATTTTCCGAACAAAGTCTAACTAGCTGTCTTGCTTTAACCCCCAGCCAGCATCTAAACACCACATAGCTACTGGCTCACTACCCCCTTAAGCAGGATGGAGGGTAAGAAAATTGGAAGGGTAAAAGAGAGAAAACTCATGGGTTGAGAAAAGAACAGTTTAATAATTGAAATAAAATAAAGTTGTAGAATGGTTAGAGTTGGAAGGGACCTTAAAGACCATCTAGTTCTAACACCCTGCTATGGCCAGGGACACGTCCCACTAGACCAGGTTGTTCAGAGCCCCATCCAGCCTGGCCTTGAACACTTCCAGGGATGGGGCATCCACAACTTCCCTGGGCAACCTGTTCCAGTGTCTCACCACCCTCATGGTAAAGAATTTCTTCCTAATGGCTAATCTAAATCTACCTTCTTTCAGTTTAAAACCATTACCCCTCATCCTATCACTCCACTCCCTGATAAAGAGTTGCTCCCCATCTCTCCTGTAGGCCTCACTTAGGTACTAGAAGGCTGCTATAAGGTCTCCCTGGAGCCTCCTCTTCTCTAGGCTGAGCAACCCCAACTCTCTCAGCCTGTCCTCACAGCATAGGTGCTCCAGCCTTCTGATCATCTCCGTGGCCCTCCTCTGGACCTGCTCCAACAGGTCCATGTCCTTCTTATGTTGGGAGCCCCAGAGCTGGACGGAGTACTCCAGGTGGTGTCTCACCAGGGTGGAGTCGAGGGGCAGAATCACCTCCCTCGACCTGCTGGCCACACTTCATTTGATGCAGCCCAGGATGCTTTTGGCTTTCTGGGCTAAGAGCGCTTGTTGCCAGCTCACGTTGAGCTTCTTATCAGCCACCATCCCCAAGTCGTTCTCCTCAGGGCTGCTCTCAATCCATTCTCCGTCCAGCCTGTGCTTGTACTTGGGATTGCCCTGCTTCCTGTGCAGGACCTTGCACGTGGCCTTGTTGAACTTCATGAGGTTTGCATGGGCCCACTTCTCAAGCCGCTGGATGGCATCCCTTCCCTCCAATGTGTCAGCTATACCACACAGCTTGGTGTTCTCAGCAAACTTCATGAAAATGCACTCAATCCCACTGTCCATGTGCCTGACAGATGTTAAATAGCACTGGTCCCAGTACTGACCCCTGAGGAACGCCAGTTGTCACTGGTCACTGTCTTCTATACTAAAAAGGCGTTAACTGCTTAGTTTGTTTATGGCACACGTTTGACATTCATGGATAATCTGTGCAATGGCATCAATAGTCAAGTCCACCCCTCGATCACAAGCCCATTTGTGTGTTGCATCCCTTCCTGAATGTCTGATGTGTCATGGGCCCATCGAGCTATAAATAGCTCACCCTTATCTTCCCAATCACAGATCCACCTAAGCCACTTCAATTCTAGCAACCTGGTCCACCTGCTCATTGTTTCAGTGTTCTTCAGTGGCACAACTCTTGGGTATGTGAGCATCTACGTGATGTACTTTTACAACCAGGTTCTCTGCCCGAGCAGCAGTATCTTGCCGTATAGTTCAGCAACACAGATGGGTTTACCACTGCACTGCCAGTTGGTCTGCTTCCATTGCTGTAGCCACCCCCACAGAGCATTTGCCACCATCCATGAGTCAGTGTAGAGATAAAGTACTGGCCATTTTTCTCATTCATCAATATTTAAAGCCAGCTGGCTATCTTTCACCTCTGTAAACTGACTTGATTCAGCTTGTCCTTCATCAGTTTCTGTGACTTCTCGTGCAGGATACCACACAGCAGCTTTCCACCTTTGATATTTTCCCTCTCTTCTCCCAGAGGGTGCTGCATAATATCAAGCGGTGTTTAGTAGATACTGGCCAGGGACCAGCACAGTGTGGTAAGTTGTGCCTCTTTGGAATAGCTACAGCATTTTTTATTTTTTTTCCCAAACCTTCTGTCTCTTCACCAGGATCCTGTAGTCGTTCAGGAGTGAAGTTCCAGACCATTGGAGGTGAGAAGTTCTCTAGATAACATATCTCTAGATAGTAGACCCATATTCTGCCACGTGCTGTGTCACCCATGGCCGTACTCTTGTAGAGCCTGGGTCATATTCGTGAATTGCTTGTTAACCTTACACAAAAATGAAGCAATACTTCTAAGAAATACCAATGGAGTATGAAGTATTTTAACTACCCAAGGATGTTCAAGATACTGAGAAGTTACTGTAACAAGGGAGAAGACATCACAGAAGGTGGTTGTGAAAGTGCCATTCTGAATTTCCTAGACAAAAAACCTCTCGGAGGAAGAAGTATAATTATTAATTGATGTTGGTACCTGAAGTACGGTAATGGCTTCAGTACAGAGCCCAAATACCAGGTTAAGCTCAAGGTCAGTGTTTTGATAACAAATCTCCCAGGCTAAACATCACTAATCACTACAGAGCACAGCCAAAACCAGCACATTGTGATATCTGTTAATAATTATTCTAAATGTCATCATTAAATTCACCTATTTTGTCATTCGGAAGCATCCAGTAGAAAGCAGGCAGCAACCTACAGGGTTTAGCACACGTACAGGGAGTGAGGAGAGGAGGAAGCAGGCTGACAGCTCTGGGGGAGTAACCAAGTTATTTTACATTTTGGCCCTTGATTGTTCCTTGAATTATGCTTATTGTAGGTGTGTGACAGGTAACATTGACTGGCAAGTTACTCAGTGAGCACTATCTGACTAGAATTATAGGTTGGTGTATGGAGTTTGGGTGTGTTTCAGGAAACAGCACTTCTGCTTAGAGCAGATGGTTAGGCTTGATTAGCTGATACTTACTTCAACCAGGCGTCCAAAGTGGCAGTGTTTTATTCAGTGGTTCATGGGTTTCTTCAATTTACTCAGTATAAATCTTCTTCTGAATTACACCATGCACTTAAATTATGTTCTGTAATGTAACTGAAGTCTGGTCCCACCACGGTAGTGCTTCGTTTTTTCAGAGATGCTGTTATATATATTTAAAAACAATTTTAACGTTTTCAAATGCAGTTGAAGATGTTGTGTAATAAGTTAGGGTTTATGCCATGAGACTGGATTCAAGTACACTGTAATGGTTAGGAAATTGAGGATTTTTCTCTTAGGTTTCTATTAAGTGCTTTTTTGTGTTTAAAAATGAGTTTTGCTGTCATATTAACTGTATGTATGCCAGAAAGCTCTTCTGAGAGTTCTTTATCTGTTTGGTTTCTCTCTTCCCATGTTAAGACAGCTTTTTCTTCCATTGTCTATTTGATTATCCTCCCTGACATTTTTCTCCCTAACTTTCAGGTGGAATTTTTATTTCATTAGCTGAAGCCCATTTCAGCTTGTTTCACTTGTCATTTCCTGTACAAGTATTCCTGTTTTCCTCTTTATGGTACATTGCCTTTCAAGTATTTATACAGTTACCACTTTTGCTCTTCACTTTCTATTTTTAAACATTTTAATGTAGCCCGAAAATCCTTATTTCTCTTAGATGTTATTACAAATATTTTCTCAAGGTATTTTAAAAATTTCATATGGCTTCTAAGAAAATAGTTTATTTCTAATAAGTCTCTGTAAAGCAGGAGCTTCAGTGCAGGGTGGTGTTGGTCCACTTCTGAAAAATCATTGAGTAATTAGGTGCACAGATTAATCACTGTTGATCTACTTTTATCATCATTAGACTTATGATGTACACCTGGAAAAGATGTTATTGGAAGTAATTTCAGTGCCTCAGGTTGTTTAGCGTGTAAAACCTACGCCAAACAGTATAAAACGACAGCAGGCTTTTTTTTCCTACTTCATTACCAGTCAGTCCTTAAAATCTTCTGTCTTACATCTTTGACAGTTAAATGTCATTACTTAGTTTCGCTATCATCAAAACCACACTTTAATCTTGTAGTTAGGAGATAGCAGCCACCAGCAATAGCCCTCAGCACTGGGCTGCAGCTTTCAGAGGG
This sequence comes from Rissa tridactyla, assembly GCF_028500815.1. Classification (NCBI taxonomy): domain Eukaryota; kingdom Metazoa; phylum Chordata; class Aves; order Charadriiformes; family Laridae; genus Rissa; species Rissa tridactyla. Next base: position 59,636,024 of record NC_071469.1, read on the forward strand.
GATTAGTGTTGTGAGGTGCCTGTTTTGAGCTTCACCCCAGGACTGACAAAACATGTGCTTCTCATTCCTTTCAGACTCTCTTAAACTGTGGGGTTTTTTGGGTGGTGGGGTTTTTTTTTGGTGTTGCTGTTTAATTAGTCTGGTAATGGCTCATTTAATTCTAATAGGTGCCCCCCCCCCCTTTTTTTTCATTAAATGGTAGGCTGTATTGCTTTAAAAGTCTCATAATCCAATGAAAAGCCGCTCATTTGAATGAAAATTAAGCCAAGAGATTTCTTTAAGTAGAAACCAAAAATTTTAAATGCTGTGTACCTTTGTACTTAATAAATTCCAACATCTTGCTCCTGCCTCCCCCGTCCCCACTTCTCTATCATGATTAAGACTAGTTTCATATGCAAGCTGTCACAGGTGAAATAACTTTTTTTTTTTTATCTTAAGTGGAGTTATGGCCGGATCCAGACTGCAGGTCAGGATAGAAGCAATATCAGTGCTATTGCTTTATGGGAAAAAATAAAGCTTGAATGTTCACTATTAACCAGGACTTTTTTTCTGGAAATAAAACTTCTTTAAATAAAACTACCGGAGTACCTGAATGTCCAAAAATTTTAACTACTTGAAAATAAAGTAAAATTCAGCTTGTTTTTGAATTTTAGGTAGAAAATGTGCTACATATATATGATTTTAAGCATTGTTTTTAAACCTTATTTTCTATCTATATATAGGGAAGCAGTTTTGGGTGCCAGTCTTTCTCAGGTGTATTACCAAATGTGAACTAGCAGCAGTTAAGAACAGCGCAATTTCTCCAAATGCAGGGGAAGGGAAAAGCAGCTTTTATTTCCAGTTACAAATTTCTGTTCTCTGAAGAACAGCCAAAAGGTGTTTCTGGCAGCAGCTCAGTTCCTTGAAAGCAAAGGAGTGGACATAGCCCGTAATTACAGCAGGTTCTCATGTCCCCCCTCTCCTGAATGCCTGGACTGCTACTGAGCATCACAGTGCGCGTAAAGGCAGCTGGTGCAGGCAAGGGTCAGTCCTGCTTGAGACTGGGAACTCTCCTTGTGCATCCATCTACCATTCCCAGCTCACCTTCCGGCTGGCCTTGAACAAAGCAACTTTACTGTGATAGTAGCTGGTTGGATTATTAAGTGTTTTCTTGTAATCCTAAATACCTGTGAAATATTTTTAATTATCAGGAGTTATTTTTTCATCGGGAGTTGTTTGGCAATTGTGAGCTTTGTTGTAGTTCAGATTGAAAGTCCATCTAATCTTCAGTGTCCTTTTTCTGACAGGAAATGTGTTGTGTTTAAAAAAAAAAAAAAAAAGCACTGTTGAGAACTACTTTATAGGAATGTTTGCTGGTATAATGCGTGGTAATTAGAGAAGGACCTTATACTTACAGCTCAGTTCTTTTGGAGTAAGCTGCCATTCCTTACATCTTTACACCGCTTACATGCGCATCCCTTTATCTTCAATAGTGAGATAAAGAGCGGAAGCTTGTTCCTCTTCTATGCCACTTAAAATGTTTATATATCTTGCTCTCTTGAGTCTAATACAAGCACTCTTTTTCCATGAGTGTTCCTGTGGCTTTGGCCGCTGTGGTCATCTTTCTTGTTTTAAGCGTTTCTTTTGGCAAAGAAATGCTTCTACAAGATCAATAATGTTCCAAATAAAACAACATACACAGCAGTATGTTTTATGTATTTTCTAGTCCAAGGGTTGCATACAACAATATCTTGCCTGCTTTGAGTTATCTGCAGCCAAACTCCCACTCCCAGGGTTGCTAGTTATAGTATAAAATATATTGCATATTGTATATAATCATAGTTCTTTCTTCTACTCCTCAAGGGTTTTTTTAAGTGCTGCTAGGAGTTATAGCTTTAATTAAACTTTTCCATGCATGAATTGGAAGATTTCTTCCCCATGCCACCCCCTCATTTCCAGTATCGTGTATTAAAGTAGAATACCGTTAACTGGGAGAGTGTCATCTCTAAGTAGTCTTAATTATTGTCATCGTGATTTCAGTAAAATCAGTGAAAACTGTAATGAGTTTGTCAAATAATAGAAATGCAGTAAAAACTAAGTTCTGTAACCTGGAAGAGTATTTCTTGCTTTGGATTAGGATAGCAATTTAACCATTTCAAAATAATGTTTTATCAAATGTTAGACAAGCTTTTGTAATCTTCTTTCTAGTTTTCTGTGATTGTCTTATATTCTTCTCTTTTTATAGACTTCATTGCTAGTTCTGGAAAAAGTGCTGATCCTGGGAAATCCCTGTTTTGACAGATTATGCCGTTTGTCCCATTCTTTTCAGTCCCTCTGCCTTCATGTCTGGCAATTTCCATTTTTCTTACTCAAGATACCGAATTGTGCTTATTCTTTGAAAAAATGCTGCCATGGTACTGCCAACTGAAATGTCTAAGAAAACATTGTGAGATACTGAACTCCCCTTGTTGAAATACAACTATATAGTGCAAATTCCAAAGCTTCGCTAAAGCTTTAATGCTGCTAGTTTAATGGACATCAAATTTGAAATACACTAAGTACTTGCTTTTGACCAGCAGAAGGGACCATGCTATCAATATACTTGATGATATGTTCTGGGTAGCATGCTAGTTGACAGTTAAATGTTGTTTTTTCCATATCATTAAAAACCCTAGCCCTGCAGTAGGTTTGCAGACACGTTCATCTCCTTGAAAGCAGGAGTCACCTTACATGCTTGGACTTTTGTCTTAACGAAGAGGTTACTTTTAGCATGTGATTTTTAGTTAGTCTTTTTTTCTATGACCTTGTTTTTGCTCATGCTGCTTCTCAGTGTGGTGGTCTGTATATTCTTTGACTTAAACCTCTGAGTGTGTTTCTGTATGAAAAAAAAGTCTAGCTGCACATTTGAAATTAGAGGAATTTTTTTTTACTGGGGTGTGTGTGTACATAGTCTTATTGGTAGCTATGGGTATTTGAAAGTTTTAAAGAAAAAAGAGCTATTTTTCTTTTAATGAAATGGGGAGCTGTCAGCCCAGCAAAAGTGGTACCTCTGCTGAGCTTTTATATATGAGGAAGAAAGTGCTCACACAACTGAGATGAATTTTATCTTCTGTATGTATTTTCTGTGAATTATCAACCACATCTCTTGTTTTCTGCTTTCAAAATGATGTAACGTAGTGAGTTTTACTGATGACAAATTGTGTTTTGTGGTACAAATTGTATCAACTGTTCTTCCTGTCAGAACATAACCTAAAAACTTTAAACTTCTAGCTTTATTTCAGTTCCAGTTTGTACTAGGAAACAGCTGTTTTGTGTGACATCTCTGGGTCACCTACTTACCCTGCCTTGCCTTTTGTCCTCCAGTCAGCAACTATTAAATTACACCATTGTCAGAGAAAAATGGGCTTCTATGAAAAAGATAGAGGATGGATCAACCATCAATGCCCAGTGATGACACAATTACAATACAAACCTAAAAATCTAATTTTTAGATTTGAAGGAACATAAAAAATGTTAACCAGAGAACAGTAAGTTCTTTACAATCTTACAATGCAAAAATATTCATGTGTCATACAATATTGAACATATGTTCATGCGCTTAAAAACTGAACTTCAGTATTTTCTTGTTTATTTTTTCCTTTTTCTATTTTGAATTTTCTTAAGCCAATCAAAATTTGTTTTAATATGAAGGCAGAAAAAAAAATCTTGATTGTTTTGAAATATGTTTTGAGATCTATGTTTTAGTTCTTTAGCTATGCTGTACCTTAAAAAAACCATGGTGGTTTCTCAGGGTGTTATAGTCTGTTGGTAGCTTCTGGGTGCAGAATGATGCCACATCCTTGCTGAGAAGCAAGCAAGGACGGAGGGCGGACAGTTAACAGTGTGAACAGTTCATTTGCAGTGAGCTCGTTTACCTTTAATTCGCGGTAAGAACGGCTGAAGACATACCCAAACCTTCCAAGGAATCAGTTTTCATACAAAGTCGACTGTTTAAATTTTAGCTTTTACAACCGATTATCTGTGTTTTGCTAAGGCAGGCAGTAGCTGAGTACCTGTTCTTTCCTTTCAGTTTCCGTATCCCCAAACTGAGATACGGACTGAAAGTGCTGCCTTTCACAGTGAGATGTTTGTATAGTTAGTCTGATAATAAAAGCACAGCTGGTATCAATTATACAGTGGAAGGAAACATACTCATGGGGAAGTTTATGTGGCAATGCCACAGTCTTAAGATGAGGTTGAAGATTTTAAGCTGATTAGCTACTACTGTATCAATACCTTTAAAATAGAAGGGGTAGAGCTTGCATCTCTTTAAGTGTGTCTTTTGTGGAAGTTATCTAAGTTATCCTGGGACTGGAAGGAAGGAAGCTCTGAAAAACCTGAACGAGACAAAAAGCTGATCCCTCAGGCCCAGAGGCTTACTATACTATTGTAGTACCTACCTCTTTTGATACTTTTTCTAGTGTATTTTTCTATCTTACAAAAAGGACAGTAGGATGAATAATGCAGATTTAGGCATAAAATATGCCATTACAATACTTGTGTAAATCTGTGTCAGGAATTGCTGGACATCCAATCCAAATGTAACACTGAAATTCTTTATGATTCTGAAAAACTGTGCTCCTGTTCCAGTAGAAGACCAGAAATGGTACTCATTTAAAGTATGATTACTGATAGGGATAAGTGTTTGGATTGAATAAAGAGTCTTAAGATTATACTAGTGCTACTGTTTAGAAACAAATTCTGTGAAAATGATGTAAATAGTGGCTAGCAAATGGAGGGGATGTGTCTTTATTTTGGTTTGATCTGGTTTTGGGGGGGGTAGTGTGGTGGCATTTGGTTTGTTTTCTTAAAAACATTGCTCAGTGAATAGCTCCAAATGTCAGGTTTGGAATAATTGTAAGGAGTAGCTTCTGGATAACCATGGCCCTCCCATGGTTGTTGGGGAATGGAGCACCAGAGTTGCTCAATTATGGAAACCTTCACTTAGTAGCACCCTCTTCGAATCTGTCAGTTAACTACTTGGGGAACTGGAAGTCAGGGTTATAGCTTAATTGAAGTGCAGTGTGATGTAGAAGTCATCAGGCAGTTAACTGAAAGAACTAACCAGATAGTCCCTGGCATGTGGCTGAGGATAAATGACTTCTCGGAGCATCTCAGAGTTGCTCTGCAGGTGTGCGTACATTCTCTGTGCAAAAATTACGGTCTACTCAAGTCAGCTTCTTACCCACCTTCTATTTTTTGTTATACTGAAATCGTCCTTTCAAATCTTAGAAGTAGGGATGATCTTGTTTTGAGGTCCATACATTTGAAAGCTATGGATGAACAGACCTACAGGGGGAAAGAAACTCAAACAAAACACAGTTCCTTAGAAATATGTGAGGTTCTCAGTCTCTATAAAGAACATCTCACTCTGCTAGAATAACAGGGATGACTGAGGTACTTAAAATAGTTAAGCCACTTCAAAATAAACAGCAATGGAGGTGGCTTGCCCCGTGAGGGTGTTTCTTGACCCTCTTAGTCCTCAGTCTTTAACTTCCGAGATTAGTAGTAATTACAGCTTTAATGCTTCCTCTCCTTTCAGGTTAGTGTACTGTAAATCACTGTAATTGTATGTCCACTGCTTGTATGATTATAGTCTCTATTTAGGCGTTGGATTTTGTGAAGTATACCATTCATAGAAGAGTATCCCTAAGTGAAATTGTATTGTTACGCTTCAGGTTGAACCACTTTCCGTTTTACAGTTAATTGGGAAAAAGTAACCACTCCAATCACTTTGTACATCTGAGACTTTCTACATTCAGGTCATGAATTTGGCTGGCTCTCAGTATGCAAACTACTTGATTAAATACTCTTTTTCTTTTTCCAGGAGAAATTATTCATCGCTATAGTTTTTAATCTAAATAGACAAAAGTGTGTGTATTCAGATAAAAAAAAATTGTGTGGCTTCAACTACCTTCATTTTATACACAACACTCAACAGGAATTTTGTTTTATTTGCCAGAAAGTTGTCGTTCTGTTTAGGGACGCGTGTCACTGTGCATCTTCTTTCTAGTTCTTGAAGTCTTCACTATCTGAGGTGTGTTGGTGACACTGAAGTCTGTAACTGGTTATGATTTCTTTTGTGCACACTACATTTTTATTCTCTATGTTCTTCAGGGCTATTACTTTACAGGGTTTTTTTTTCTGGAATTAGTCTTCAGAGCAATTCAGTGTACATAATGTAAAAAAAAGATTGCCGGCCATTTTAAACCAAATATGTCCTCTAAGGTTATTATAACAGAAGTACTTCTGAAAACAAGTTCTCTTGGGGAGGGAGGAACTACTCCAGCTTTTGTTATCTTAAGCTTTTCAGGCACTTAAAGGAGAGCAACTCCTTGTATTTAACTAATCAACCGGACTGTAGATATCTGTCAGACGTTCAGTTTATTAGACAGTGTATTTATGTATTTGGTTCTGTGTGCTTATATTCAGTAGTACCACTTGAAATACTTTGTTTGATGGTAGCTCTTGCTGCTTGTGTTTAAGAAAATTTTAGCATTTTATGACACTCTAAGGAAAAAGAAAAGTCATCAATTGGAAGAAGTGGGAGCAAACTGCAGAAATATTTACAAAGGCAGTTTAGTCTTACTCGGTTATTTATTACGCTATTTATGTCTTAGCAGTTCATATCTAACAATAAAAAAGCCATTATACTGAAACATAATGTCTTATGGTGCTAATTTACACAGGCTTTCTATGCTGTGTTCACATTTCTTGTCTTAAGCTTAGTGCTGTAGTTATGTGGCCATTGTAGTTGGACATGAATTTTTGCTGCAGTCAAAATATGGTGCTACTGTCTTTACCTTTGTCCAGTTACTTTAGTATTTCCTAAGCATTAAAAGTTAGGGTCCTGATCGTGAAAGTTTTTGCTGTGTATAATGATCTGTAATTTCACATACATTAGTCATCTTAACTGCTTGTGGCATTAAGGCTAAAGCTCTGTAGGATTTAAAAGGCATAACTTGTTTTTTGTAACTGTTGAAATGTTAGCCATAGGAGGTATTTTAATTTGTCAACATGTGAATGTTTATAAACAGCAGTCTAGTGTTAGTTTGTTCTTGACAGTAACCTAAACTTAAACTTCTATATTAAGGCTTACTTTAGTTTCAAACTATAATTGGTGGGTTTATGTCAATGTAAGTATATTTTTTTTAATTTTTTTGAAGATTCATTATTTTGGAAAATACTGATGGCAAAACTAGTGCTGGCTTACTTGCTTATTGATTCTGTGTATGAAGTTTGAACTGTGCAGTCTAATTTCACCATACGTGCAAGTGCTAAATATTTAATTGTGGAGGATCAGCAGGGAGGATTAGGGGGTAAAGCACAGGAAGTGAAAATTGGGAGGTAAAAACTTTAAATTTTTATGACAACCTAGGTATCCTTGTCAAACAATAAAAATACCACTGCACAAAGACTGTGTAGGCAGGGCAACCTTTGTCTCATAAGGTTAAGTGAATAACAGTTATATAGACAATGAATTACAGAGTGTTACCAAAATAGTACACTCTACACGTGTACAAATATTCCTCTCTTTTTTTTATTTGTTACTGAAGATGAGGGAGTCTGGTCTCAGGATATTCTGAAGCCTGTGAAATATTTTGAATAGGTATCACAGAAGAGAGACATCAAAATAGTTTCTTATCAGCTGCATCTGAGTGATGATAAACAATGAGTAAATATCAGATTGAGGTATTTACTAAATTTATTTTAAAATTTACTGTTAATTTTTTTCATATTTTGTATTCATCTTGGTGATTTAAGTATAGTCTTTTCTAGGCAGCCAGTGTTTAGTTTTGCAGTGCTGGCCACAGGTAACCAAAGGGACTCCTGCAAGTGCTTAGGTTGATAATGCAAGCCTAACACTCCTATACGTGAAACAAAATTTCAAAACAGTGTTAACAATAGACCAAATAGTTGAAGATCCTAAGTGCGTTGCTCCAGTTTCTTTAAATATTTCTTGTGTTCATTGGAAGTTTAAAAAAAACCTTTAATAGTTGTTCTGTGCCTAAATGTGGTTACTGCGTTGGAGGAGGCACTTGACATAAAAATGGATTGTGTGAGGTGGCAGTTCCTGGGTTTAAAAAGTGGCTCTGGCTTAAACCTAGTGCCAAACCTGAGGATCCACCCATTTATCTCTAATACTAAACCCAGGGTATTTCTACAAACGTGTCATAATATTTTTGTACACTGAGCTGTTTGGGGAATTCCTTGAGACATTTTTTTCAAGTATGTATTTTTTCCATCTCGTACCTATTTCTGGCAAAGGCAAGTATGCATCACTGTTGCAATTCTGTTAAATCATCCTGTCATGTACAGTGTATTTTACTGGGGTTCATACTCTGGACCGTTATATTCCTGAAAGTTGTTTGAAGATTCAGAAAGATTCGCTTGTGGTCTTAAAGATTGCTATGCCTGCATCTCGGGAAATCAAATGGGGAAAAGAGTAAAGTCCACTACAATATAATTTATAACCAATTATTTTCACTTTTCAGATGTTCCTCCTGCTGATCAAGAAAAACTTTTTATCCAGAAGTTACGACAATGTTGTGTACTTTTTGACTTTGTTTCTGATCCACTAAGTGACCTAAAGTGGAAGGAAGTAAAACGAGCAGCTTTAAGTGAAATGGTAGAATATATCACACACAATCGCAATGTGATTACAGAACCTATTTACCCTGAAGTAGTACATATGGTAAGTGATTTAACAATGAGAAATATTTTGAATTTTTTTTAATTAACAGTTGCTTCTTTGGCTGTATTAATTTATCTTAAGAAATCTTACCAAAATCGTCAAAAAAAAAAAAATCAGCTATGTTTGCACATCTGCAAAAAGGTAATATAACAGTGCTTTTAAATCCTGTTGCCAGTGTTAATTCCTCTTCTTCATAAGATAGTAACTAGAAACATACACGAAGCAGAAGTAAATTATGGTTTAAGTTGGTAAAAATGAAATCTAGTATTAAAAAAAAAAAAAAGCATTGCCTTTTCTCCCCCACAAATCTTTGTGTTTTGTTTTTTTTTTTTAATTAGGTGTTTATGAAAATAGGGAGGAAAGTTAAATGCATTTAGCTGTTAAAAAAGCATGTAAATTGCAAACCTGAAAATCTGATTTTATTCTGTATTCAGAGGTGAGAATAAGAGTCAGACGTTATCTAGTACACAGGATGGCAGATGAGGGTTCTGGCTGGAACAAGCTACATGAACTGTTCAACACCTGCGTTGTTTCTGCTGTCTCGGTTCTTGTGGCTGTTTTCTGCAATACACAGAACAGAAAGCATCTTTTGAAACAGCCAACTACTAAGCCTGCAAGAAACTCTTGATCGCGTGTGTGACATGATGGTTTTTCCCAAGACTTTGTAACTCGGGGTGAATTTTCAGGAGGATAAGAAAACAGCGTATCTTTAACATAAATATGAACTCAGTCAAATTTTGAGGTCCTCCTGCAAATCAGAGACTTTGAAGCTTCTTCAGAGATTCTAAGGATTTATAGTATGAAAGATGTTGCTTATTCTGAAGATTGCTTGTTATCTAAATCAGCAGTGTTTACTGATACAGAAGTTATTTTCATGAGAACTTCTGCGTATGTGAGGATTACATATAACTCTAGATATCAAACATGTACAGAAAGTGTTGGGGATGGTTAATGGGGAGTTGTGGGATCATGGCTTTTCCCATGTCTTGATAGCTTATTTATATCTCTGGTTTTTGCTAATTGATTGCTTGTTTTGGAATACTTGACACTGATTAAAGGGGAGTTATGAAAGAGAATAAGCTTGCTGAGAGTTCGTTTATGTAAAATGGAGTTCATGATGAGTTCTGGAATATCTATTTCAGACACTAGTGTTTGCTCTGCGTAAGAAGTCCTAACTGCACATAGTTTCATAATTCTGCCTTATGTCCCTGCATTATCTTCCTCCATCAAACTGTTACGGCCAGAATACATTTGTCTGAGGAGACTATATATTTTATTCACTTTCAGATGCAACCAGTGGTAGTAAAGTCTGTGCTTCGGTCAGTTTAATAAATCTTGGCACAGAATTTTGCTACTGTCTTAATTGCTGGGAGCACGCAGCATCTGTTCGACAATTCTTTCAGTGAATTTAAAATGTGTTTTATGTGCAAGGTTCCAAAGGGTACGGGGTTTCCTTGCATGGGACTGATACAGCACTGCAATAGACACTGTCAATGAAGGCACCTGGCCCAGTGTTTTGAGGTTAAATTCAGATAACTATTCTTTTAGGCTGCTTTTATGGAACAACTTTCTTTTGGTCATCTGTTCTGAAACAACTGTATTACTCCTGCAGTAGTACTTTCAGCTTCTTCTAGGCATATATATGTAGATTGAGGTGTACTTTTGCTAAGTTCTAGCAGTAGATTTGAGTTGATTGTGTGGATTTTAACGAAAAATAAATCTAATGTCTTTGTGTACTTCAAGACTCTTAGAAGAGACATCGATAAGTTGTGTGCTGCTACTGCCACTGAATTATATTAATAAGAAACAGTGTTTTCAGTAAAATTAGGAGAGTGATCAAGAAATACTCAGATTGGAGAGTGGTTCTTGGTTTGGGAAGTTTGTGGAGTTGGTAGTTGGCGTAGGAATTAGGACTTTACTGTGCCATTCTGTTCATAACCTGGAGGTTACTCATTTACATATGAGTATATATAGATAGACATGAATATATTTCTGGGTGTGTCAATTTTTGTTTGGTTTTGTTAACATATTATTTAGGCCAAACACTTAGGGCCATGAATTTCACAAGTTACCTGTTTAAAAATAATAAAATAATATGTTTTCTTTTTAGTAGCTTCAAATATTCTTTCTCTCTGTCAAGAGAAGAGTTTAACTTATCATCTGGTTCTTCTTTATTCTTTATAATTCTAGTGCTCGTGTCATGTCCACCCACCCTACCCCTCACCCTTATTTTTTTGCTTCTAGTGTCCTGGGCTAATTTATAGTAATGTCTTGTCTTTAAGCTGTATTATATTCATCTAGTGGCTTAGTTCAATTATTTAATGTTAAGCATAAGTCTCCTTTTCAAAAGATATGAGAGGAATTAATTTCTAAAATGGATTTGATGTTATTCTCTAGAGCGGATGCAAGGGTTTCTTCCCTTCCTTCCTCAAAAAGGCAGCTGAATGTCCTTCACGTTCTTTTTACATTTCTAAGCAAAGATGTGATGGGAAATGAAATGTTTTTTGTTAAACGCTTGTATAACAAGTTCCATTTCTCAGGTATATAAGGTTGGATTGATTAACCTCAGAGCAGGAACGTACCTCTTTTCAAAACTATGGGACATATAGTCAAACGTCTGAATAAGTCTTGCAAATTATAAATTTAGGTTTTTTCATCAAAAGGATCTGTTGCAGATTCTTATTTAGAAAATAATACGTGGTTTGCGGTTTTTTTAGCTTGGCTTTTGAAGAAAACAGGGCTTTTTGAGCATGTTCTGTTGTACGCTAGTTTGTCAGAAGCAGTTTTGTAGAAAGTTGTGAGAATTGCTAGCTATGTAGAATGCAGACCCAAATTAATGCCACTTTCCACCTCAGGGAAGGGTGGGCAATACCTGGATTGTATCTGTTTTAAGAGGGACTGTGAAAGTGAACATCAGTAGGGATATTCACTTCCCCAGCTAGCCAGCCGGAGGGTATTGAGGAGAGATGAGAGGAGGCTGGGGCAGTACTGGATGTGGAGGGTCCAGGGTTGTAGCGTTCTGAGAAAGAAGTAGATCAAAAGCATGTATAAATACGGCTTGCTTATTTCTCTAGCTCCCAGAATAATTTTCTTAGTGGTGATGATGATGAAGTAGTGCTTGGGGATGATAAATCAGGATTTTTGTGAAGCACATAGGCTAATACTACCCTTCTGAATTGATAATATATAGGAACAGATATAATTTTATTTAGCAACTGAAGTGGTTTTCACTGCAACTTTTAACTAAATTACATAGTTATATGCATGGGAGGCTGATTTTTTGTTTTGTTTTGGGAGTTTTGCAGATGTGTCTTTTTTTTTTTTACTCTGATCTTTGGTCTACAGTAAGAGATGTTGCTGAATAGAAGTGTACATTTACTTGTGGCTCTATTTAGCTATTAGGGTGGCTTTATTCACATGAATATAGACAGCGCAGACTTTGAGATCATATAGCTTGTCGTTCAGAGCCGTTCATGTCAGGCTTCACCCAGGCTGCTTAGCAGAAGGGAGGAGAAAATGTGTAATGATATCTTTGATACTTACTTGCTTGAAAATATTCTCCAGCATTATACAAAATGGGCCACCAGAAAAGCAGGGTCCATAACTACCATTACAGCAAACATATCTGTGAAGCGGTAAAAGGCAGATTGTTTGCTTTTCTTTCTTGTTATCCTGTCCTCCTAAGTTATGTCCTTTGGATTCAAGTATAGTCAGTGCTAACAGCACAGAGAGAATTTTGACATGCTAGCCCAAGTTTCATAAAGGTTTACATTTCATAAAATTGAGGGGGGCTTGTGGGAGCGGGGGGAGCTGGGGAGGGGATATGTTTAAATTATGCTATGTTCACTTAGTACTTCTGTGGGAAATTGGCCTTAGAGGTAGTTAGGCTTTGCAGCTTGTGTCTTTTCTGTTTGCTTAAAAGACTTAAAAGTTAGGAAGAAGCCTTTTGACAGAAAGATAAAGGTCTCGCTGATATTAATTCATTGTAAACTTTCCCAAATTTCAGTGACTTAATAGACAGGAGATTTTCAGGTTTGTACCTTCACTGAGAGATGCTGCATCTTGATTTGAACGGTTTTGTGTTCTGTTGGTCGAGGATATAAAACACAAAACAGATCAAATCAGGCTTCGTTGGCTCCGTCGCTCATGGAACAAATTATTCTGATTTTTGGGTTTTAACTCTTTCCATTTGATATTCTCAAAAATAAAAAATATAAAACATTGTACCTAACACCTTGCATGACCTGCCTTTTCTTCTTTATAGCGAGAGCCTGAGACTTTCTCATCTAGCAAAGACTGATTATTCTTCCATTTGCTTAACAACCTTAAGTTTTAAATTTCAGGTCTAGTCTTCCTGGGTTTGTTTTCTCAGAAGACCTTTGATTATTGTAAATCATCACCGCATTTTTTTTAAACAGCGGTTGGAGGTGGTTAGTTGCTTGATGTCCGTGCTTTTAAAAAGGGGAACATAAAGATATTTTAGCTTTTGTTTTTAATTTTCTGAAAGAGTAGTTACTCTGATATACCAGTCTCAGACTGTATCAGACCTACATCTCAATTGCTGAAATGAAAGAATATCTTGAAGAAAAATAGAGCATCAGGATGACTTTTCCTTCATGGGAATATGATGTAAGTCTTGCAGATTTAGCTGATACAGTTTGATACTGCCTCCCACTGTCTGCTCTGCCATCTGTCAGATGTGAGATGGCAGGACAGCACATACATATGCTCCTTAGCCCTGCCAGTTAATAGGTAATTCACAGCATTATTTTAAACTGTGAATGGAGGTGTTGATGAGAAGAAGTCGGAATGCGAAGAGGGAAACAAGGCATTCTGATGCTTTTCCCAGAATCCCACCAAAGAAGGGTGCAATGCATTCCTCTGCAAAATAGCATCTTTAAACAGAGGCAGCTTAATCTGTCAGAGTTCACGAGTAATCTTGAAATGATCAGCAAGAAAGCTTTGATGCTATTTAAAAAAAAAAAAAAAGACAAACCCAAAAAAACCCTCAGTAAAAGATGAGAAAAGAATAAAAATGGCACATGTGATTATTATCTGCGATGGAATTTGAACATAATAAAGACTGAAATTGTGGCACAAAGAATAGATTTTTTTTTAAATGTGATACTGGAGTGGACCTTGCATTCTGAATAGCTACATTATAAGCAGACTCAAACTTGTAGGGTTTAGCGGTTTTTCCTTAAATTGAGCAGTATTGTACACTTGTTGAAAGCGTAGGAACCTTTCAGCTGATGAAGTAAATAAAATGTTCTTTTGCATCCTTAAATAAGACATTCAGTTCAGTGCAAGTTCCAATGGGCTAGTGTTTTCTTTTCTAGCTGGTCCAGGAGATGCCCTGTACTGGCATGTGTGCTGAGCCAACTCTTGGTTTTTCTTGAAAAGGCTCTGTAAAGGTTTCTGCTGCTCCTGGTGATGTAGCCTTTTGCAAAGAATTTTCTTTTTCCTAGCAAATCAGCTTCTCTGTCCTGTTGTCTCTTATGTTGCCAGATTTAGGAATTGTATTCTCACGTTTTCCCCTAAATACTTGCAAAAAGATATCTCCAATCTGCTACAGCAATAGAATATCAATAACAATGTATAGGTTAACTCTTACCAGTGCTTGTGGTACATATTTTGGACAGAGTATATGCATGCCTTATGCTAAGGCTCCATGCAGCCAGCTGCAGCTGATTTGATAAATCAGTTTTGTGCAGGATGTAGCTCTCCATTCAGCATTGCCACCATTCTCATTGTGAGCAAAAGTTTACCAAAATTTACTTTAAAATGCCTTAGTATTTTTATAAAGCATAAACATGATCTGTGCATTTGAAAGCACTTCAGTCTTGTGAGAAGGAATAGACTTGAAGAGAATTTCTTTATGGAGCCTAATATACTCAATCGTTATGAAGGGTTAGGACAGTACACCACTGTGTTTTTATTTTGGCAGTCTTCTCATCGCTTCTGCAATGTTCGAGTTGCTGAGAGACTGAGGCATTTGTCTCAAAGGATCATTCTGAAGTAGTGGAGGTGGTTTGGGACTGTATACTGATTGGAATTGATCTTAATTTTTTTTTTTATTATTCCGTACAAAAATAAGTTTAGACTGCTTGGTACTGGCTTGATAATGAGTAAGCAACAAAATAGAACAAGACAGTCTGAATTGGGTGCCTTTATGTGGCTAAATAGATTACTTTTTTTCTACTTGCTCAGCAATTTGGTTGTCTCCTACCAGCATCTGCCCTACCTAATACTCTGGATTACAAGTGGAATTGAGGAATTAGTGTCTTTTCAGAACTGACAGCTATAGCCGTCTTGGCTAAACAGTTAAAGGCTTTCTCAGGTTTTCTTACTGGCAAACGCAAAAACCTGTTCCCTCCAACTTGCTCAGTAAAGTTTTAATCATTAACTCCTCAGGGTGTGAGAATATCCATTTGAATCACTAGCTAGTTGTATCTCTCTTACCCATAAAGAAGCCAGCTGGTTTTACTAGCTGTCATTGCAAGTGGAGAATTTAGGATGCCACACACCTTTTAAGTCTTTGCACCATTCTAGGTGAGGTTATTGTTGAGAATGCGTGCTAAATTTATCCCAAAAATCATGTTAAGTTTTTTTTTTTCAGCCAGCTAAATGCGTTTTATTTTGCGTTTGTGATTGTATGCATTGTGTAAATTGATATAAATGTGATTATTTCTGGTTATATATTCTTATTGTAAAAAAATTGAAGCTACGTGCTTTTAGTGATGAGTTTGTTTTGCCTAGAACAGGACCTCGTAGAAAAGTTTTCTCTCCATATGACAGGGAATGGGTTTTTTTGTCTTTATTAGGGACTTTGAAACTCATGTTAAAGGAATTTGTGAAGAGTACTACTTTGATTCATACATAGTATGAATGTACATCTAGACAAGCACTTGGAAACACAAAAATAATTTATCTGTGTATATATGAGCAACTTGAAAAGCGTCTCATCTTTGTAGTCTGCTCCACTTCCCTGGGGATGATAAACGGTTTTCAGGGGTTTGAGAATTGAGATGAAGTGAGACTAAAGGACTAGGATGTGCATTTCTCCCCCCTCAGTGCCCCCTGATGGCAGGTAGATGGACGTGGTTTAAGAGAAATACCGCAAAGAGGGGGAGGGAGGAATTTGGTTTTGAAGTGTTTCCATGTGTGTATACCCACGGTGCGAAATGAAACTCATAGTATTTTACAGAGAAGAACAGTTGCGGGTAATCTTTGTTGTGCGTCTCTGCTTCTGACTTCCACTTTTGCAGGTTTTTGCAAGGCCTTGTAAAGTGTATATATTAAAAAAATGTTTGTGTAAACATTTTGTATACATTTGCATAAGCTTTTAAAGT
This sequence comes from Rissa tridactyla, assembly GCF_028500815.1. Classification (NCBI taxonomy): domain Eukaryota; kingdom Metazoa; phylum Chordata; class Aves; order Charadriiformes; family Laridae; genus Rissa; species Rissa tridactyla. The sequence goes on from NC_071469.1 coordinate 59,652,089, forward strand.
GTGTGTGCGTAAAGAGATCAGAGCAATCTCCTCACAAAACATATCCTGACAGTAGGTTTGTGCTTTAAGAGAGTACTGCATGGAAAAGTGTTCTCCAAGTTAGAAATCTTTAAAGAAGAATGAATGTACCTCATTTTTTAAACTACAGGATTATATAGCTTGTATTATTGCAAATATTAATGAAAATAGTTCATGTAAAGAATTCTCAGTCAAAGCCACCTTTGAAGTCTTTATTTAATCATTCGCTTGTTTCAAAGTTCTTAAAGGCACATGTGATTTCAGTTTGCAGTTAATATGTTTCGAACATTACCACCATCTTCCAATCCAACGGGAGCAGAATTTGATCCAGAGGAAGATGAACCAACCTTAGAAGCTGCATGGCCTCATCTACAGGTATTTGACAAAGACTAGGATGTCACAGTCGAATTGAATTTTGACATTAAAGTCATTGTTTATCAACTCAAAATTGTTTAGGTTATGTGTTTATCTCATGTCAATTACATTTCTCTGCAATATTGAAAATACATTTCTTGAATTTAAACTGATAATCTTTTAAAAAAAAATCTGTTAGTATATTATAGGTTAAAGGCTTGTTGTTTCTTGCAGTACAGATGTAACTGCTGTGATTTTAAATGAGCTTCCGTTTGTCACTGTGAATGCTTTGATCTGATTCTGGCACAGCTTTAGCTTTCAGAGGTACCGTGGCAAACAGAAGGGAACAGAGAATCTTCAAAACACGTACTTCTGGGCATGATGAATTTTAGATTGCTGGATGTCATTTGAGTAAAATTCTATTGATGGAGCTCAGCAGAATTCCAATGCAGTTTGAAGAACCTTAAGTAGTTCTTGTACTTTGTCAGAAGAGCAAGGGCAAAGCTTTTACTGTGTGGTACATAGATAAATATAAATAGAAACATAATGCAGTTCTGAGCAACTAGTTAGTAATTTTGGTAATGTGCTGCTTATAAAATGATTCCTTGTTTAAAAGACTAATGCTGTTTTTCTTTGGGTTTTTTTTTTCAGCTTGTTTATGAATTTTTCTTAAGGTTTTTAGAATCTCCAGATTTTCAACCTAATATAGCTAAGAAATATATTGATCAGAAGTTTGTATTACAGGTGAGGTAAAAAAAAAATAACTTCAAGCTCTATATTATTTTTATAATGCGTTAGATTCAAGTAAAGTTCATTTCTTCTTTTCCCTCCTTGCAGCTTTTAGAGCTCTTTGACAGTGAAGATCCTCGTGAAAGAGATTTTCTTAAAACAACTCTTCACAGAATATATGGGAAATTCTTAGGCCTAAGAGCTTACATCCGGAAACAAATTAATAATATATTTTATAGGTATGTCAATATATTTGTATTAAGGTGCATGTGATCAGGTATACAACTAAAAATACTCCAAGACGCTGCTAGCAATTTGTTTTTAATTCTTGGTAAGTTTATACTCAATATTGCTACATCTAATGATAATTAATATCAGTCTGGGAGATTTAAATTAGGGTAGTCTTGCACACAGCATAAACTTGGCAGCTGAAATTTGAGTTAGTATGTGATTCAGTGGGTGGTTTGGTATCTTTATCTGCGAGGCTTTTTTTTCTTATTGGGTAGTAGTATTTGTATTACAGTAGTGCCTTAATAAAATGTAGTTCTTCATAATGTAGAATTTGGGCTCAAATCAAGTCACAGATAAGGAATTTGCTTGGAAGAACATATTTTCTTTCCACAGAACTGAGATATACTGAGATATACCATTTAGTGCTCATGAAATATGTTTTTAACTGCCATAGAATGAACTGTAGTATTATCCCCGATACAAAAAAAAAAAAAAAATGTAAAGATGAAAAATGAATCCACTGTATTACCAAAGGTCTTTACAAGTGTATTTTTACTGCCATTATGGCAAGCGTGAATGCAAGGTTATTGTGTCTGCCTTTTAGTCTTTTAGTTTTGGTTCGCTTCTCTTTTGTACAAATAATTATGTTGTACATTGGTTTTACACTCCTTCCATCTTGCTTCCCTTCCCTTCTTCTCTGCTGCTGTTGTTTTCATCCCAAAATGAATGTGTGATGCTACCCCTTTAAGAAAATAGCAAAAAGCTGCCACATTCTCGGTGCTGTCTCCTGAATGGCACCCAGCAGTACCAGCTGTAGAGGGAGCTTGTCTCCCCTGTCGATGGTAACAAGTGAGCCTTTAGAACACACACAGAGGGGCTACTTTAAAATAAATATTAAGCCTCTTCTGTCTTGCAGATAACTACTCTTGACTGGACATGTCAGGAGCCAGTATGTCCTAAGGGCAAAGCTCAGGTGTATCTTTCAAAGAAAGATGTAAATTCTCCCCCTCGCCCCCCTGCCCCCGCATATAGATTTTATTAAATTAATTCCAAAAAGCATCATTTTGTAAAATATCTGAACCAGATGGTACAACAGCATCACGGGGTATTATCATGCACTTCTGAACAGTGTTTTTATTTGCCACTTCTTCCACTTTACTGTTAGTGATAATGGAAGCAAAGTCTTCAAACACAGATAGTTCTGGTGCAAAGAAAGACTAAGAAATGTTCCGGTCATTAGATCAACTTTGTAATAGCTTGTATAAAAATATTTTTTCAATCTGAAATTTATAATGGATTTTATATAGTTTTCACTGTACAGGCTATCTTTCTCTACCAAGTTGTAGGGGGAAAAAAAATTAAATAGAAAACCTCACTTAGTTGTATCACATTCAGGAGCTAGAAGTTGAAACATTTTGCATCCAAACGTAAACTGGTGTTCCTGGACATGAGCACCAGGGAGGAAAGTTGTTTCAACTTCTGTCTTGAATTAGTGGATTATGCATGGTAAGCTCTTAAAGTATGTGTAAAATTTTTCAAAATATTTCCTTTTCTTACACTTTTTCCTGCAAGTTGTCAGTTTGTTACTGTGTTTACCTAAGAAATGTGTGGTCTTTATTTGTCACTGACCAGAATTGCCTGAATTTTGTCCTCATAGTGCATTAATCTACTTTTTCCTAATGTAAAATATATGTATATTTTTAACTATTGAACTTTTACGTTCCTGTTAAGTCAGTCCAAAGCTTTTCGTATCATTGTCTTTAGTTTTGCTTGGAATTGTTCTGAATTATATGGAAAGGGTCTTTAAGGAGAAAAAAACCAGTCACATCAAATATTCCGGATTAAAAGTAGCTGTTAAATGTGTCATTTTTAATGTGTCTGATTTTCAAATAGAAAAATATTTTCAAACGAGTGGCATTATTTTCTCATAAGTGTAAATTTTTGTAACTATTTGCAAAATACCTGAAGTTGGACATAGAACTTTCTCAATAAATTTACACTCAGGCAATTTGGAAGAAGGGTGGAAAGGTGATTGCCTAGTAAATTACAGTGCTCTGTCGAAAGAAAATTCAGGAAAATTTGACTACTTCTGTTTATTACAGACCCTTTTGTATGCACAAAAGTCTGTAATGTCAAAGAGCTTTTTCAATCCATAAGTAGTAACTGTTTGAACACCTTGTGCTTGCAGGCATTATAGAAGGTTGAGTCATGGCATTTGATTATGCCAGATGCTCTTGTGTTATTTTAATATTTAAAGCATTGTTTCCTGTGTTCAGTTTTGCCTTATTAAAATGGCGTAGAATAGGAGTATTGGAAAAAGCTCAAGTCTGCTGCTTTGTTACATGTGGGAGAAAAGAGCAAGCACTTGTCAACATTGAAAGCAGCTTGATGTCCTATTGATTTGCGTTTCCACAAAGTTTCTCTTCCACTATGAGTTTCTGTTTTCTTTTTACTGAGTGACTAAAACCTGGGAGGTCAAGGTTAACTGTAATGTTAGATGGGGATCTTGGTGTTAGATTTGTATCTCTCTTCAGCAGTAGCTGAGTAAAACTTTTCATTTATTTAGGTTTATTTATGAAACAGAACATCACAATGGCATAGCAGAATTACTGGAAATACTGGGAAGGTAAGTTGTAAGTTTTGCTTAATTAAACTTGCTTCAGAGTAGACTTTAAAAATCAAGTTGGGGATTGCAGATTGCTTTGAAATAAGATTAAAATTAACAAGATTAAAATTTCCTGCTCTACTCAGCGCTTGTCAGGTCACACCTGGAATGCTGTGTTCAGTTTTGGTTCCTGCTACCCAAAAAAGATGTGGACAGGCAGGAGGGGGTCCAGAGATGATCCAAGATGGTCCAAGGCCAGGGAAGCCTGCCATGTGAGGAAAGGCTGAAAGAAGTGGATTTGTTCAGCCTTGAGAAAAGAAGGCTTAGGGGAGACCTTGTCACCATGTTCTAGTATTTAAAGGGTGGCTGCAAAGACGATGGGGACTCCTGTTTGCAAGGAGTCACATGGAAAAGATGAGGGGTAATGGGTGCAAATTAATCCTGGGGAGATTACGATTGGACACGAGGAAAATTTTTCATAATGAGAGCAATCAGCCATTGGAATCAGCTCCCCAGGGAAGTGATGGATTTCCCAACATTGGACACTTAAGATTCAGATGGATGGGGTGCTGGGCCATTTTGTCTAGACTGTGCTTTTGCCAAGAAAGTTTGGACCAGATGATCTTTGAGGTCCCTTCCAACCTGGTATTCTATGATCCTATGAAAATAGCTTTGTATCATATGTCAAAGCTGTAATGAGGAGAAAAAGTTTTGTGTAAGATTGCAGAAACACAGCAAAAACTTGGACTTTTTGGCAATGTTTTGGGATGAGACAGTTTTTTAAATCTTGTTTTCTAAGTCTTATTTTCTAGCTTAGGATCCTTGTAATTAATACTAGTTGTAAAGCAACTGCAGATAACATGTAATGAGTTGAAATTTGTTCAAAAATTCTTGCAACATCACTAAATGCGTAGCAGGTAAACAAAGGAAGCACAGGTTATGAAACTTCAGAAAACTTCTTTTGTTAATCACGTCATTTTGCAAACTTCAGTGATGCATCTGAAAGCCCTTGAAACTAAAACTTTACAAGCTGATAGCCTCATCAAAACTAATGTGGTTTTTTTCAACGGCTTTCTCTAATCCATGTGCAAGCTTTTGGGTTTTTACACATTAATACACTTCAAAAGCTTAGTTAGGTTTACTTTTATCACGTTGCCATATCTTTGCACCTAAAAATAGCAGGTCAGCAAGAGCAGGTTGCTCAGGGTTGTGTCTGGTTGGGATTTGGATGTCTCCAAGGATAGAGACCACACAACCTCTCGGGGCAACAGGTTCCTATATTTGACCATGCTCACAATCAAAAGGGTTTTTTTCTTATGTTTGAATAAAGTTTCCTGTGATTCAATTTGTGCCCATTACCTCTTGCCCTTTCACTGGGCGCCACTGAGAAGAGTCTGAGCGCGTCTTCTTCACACTATCCTTTCAGGTATTTTTACACATGGGTAAGATCCCCCTGAGCCTTCTCTTCTTCAGGCTAAACAGCTTTCTCAGCCTTTCTTTGTGTGTCAGATGCTTCAGTCTCTTCATTATCTTCATGCCACTTTACTGGCCTCCCTCCAGTATGTCCACATCCTTCTTGTCCCGGGGAGCTCAGAGTTGAACCCAACACTCCAGATGTGTCTCCCCAGGGATGAGCAGAGATGAAGGATCACCTCCCTCAGCCTGCTGGCAATGCTGTTGACATTGGAAAGATGTTTTAAAATTTCTTAGGTCTACATGTCTGCCCAGAGTAGTTCTTTAATTTTCAATGAAATGTTCAATGATTAAAGGAGTTACATATCCATCGTTACTTCAACATACTATAATCAAGATATACTGAAGACTGTGTAAAGCTTCAGTACTAACTAGAATATGAAGCTAAATCTTCAAAACTGTTATTAAGTCACCGGCTTTTTCATTCTTGTTTTTGGTTTTGTTAGGTTAGCTTTAAGTGTTACAAACTTAAGTTTGGTTTTTTGTTTTCTCTGGCTTCCAAATCAAAATTTCTAGTAGCTAAATGAGGCTTCCAAGCTGTAACTGTTCTGTATTGGTTTCCTTTGCTAAGTGCTATATAATGCTGGACAAATGAACACATCCAGTAGGAATTATTAATGTGGTTATGTTTTTTTCTGACAATCATCTCTTGACAGGATTGCAGAATTTCTTCACACTCAATTGAGGCCGAACTTGCCCTACAGTTCTGCTCCTCTTTATTGCTAACAATCGTTAAAATGCCTTGGAGAAACTTTTTTTTTTTAAATTAAGTTAAGGTATATTTGTCAAGTATTTGGAAGTTGTGGCAAGAACACCATAGAAACGTTAATGTAGAAATGGGGTTTTGATATTATGCTCTGGGAGACTTCAGGAGGAATGACCTCATATCCTCAAAATAGTTGTGCAGTCATTACCAGTGAAAATTATTTTAAGCATGTGCAGCAAGGGTGAGCAAGTGTTAGTTAGTAAGCTTTAATTCTAGGACATCATCTGATTTCTGAGATCTGAAATATATGTAACTCTGAATTTTTTAATGTGGGGTTTTTTTTTTTTAAGATAAGTTTGGCAGGTTCCTTTTGCCTGGGTACTGTCTGTCCTTGTTAGTGAAGAGAAAAGCCTTAAAATGAATAAAATAGGATTTAAAATCGTAAATGGGCAATAGGATTCTGGATGTTTTAACTGATGTTAATGCTAGCAAAGTGAGTGAACACAGAACACTGTTGTAATACTGTGGTTTTAGGTAAAGGTGCCGTTGACCCGGTTTTGAGCCACATCTGCATTCAGCTGTAACTGGGATGTTGTGTGTTGAGGTCCTGTTCGGTTATATGCTAGGGTCTTGCAGAAATAGCAACATTTTAGTAGAAGTCATGTTTTGACTTGTCTGTTGTCCTGGATTGATCTCTTCTACATCCAGTCTCTGGTTCATTCTTTAATTCCATGAAGAAACTGGGAGAAATGTGGATTCAAAGCTTTGATGATAATGAATGGTTCATAGTGAAAATTGGAATCTGAAGCGTAGGTATAGTCATGTGTGTTGCTTGGAAGAAGAATTCGGGGCCTGTGAAAGACTTGGGTGAGGGATGGGTGGAGGTTGATTGGACTATTCTGTTCATTTGTAATCTTTAGAGAAATGGATCAAAAATTAAATAGTCTCTGGTCCATGCTTAATTTGTAAATTTTTCTGTTGCATCATGTTCTCCAGGAGATGGCAAAAAAAAAAAAAGCGCTGAAATCAAGGATTTTGCGATATTCTGTACAGAACTGCAGATTTTGTATAATTACTGATTTTTATTTTTTAAATTTCTTTCCCTGGCAGCATAATTAATGGATTTGCCTTACCATTAAAAGAAGAGCACAAAATATTCCTATTGAAGGTTTTGTTACCATTGCACAAAGTGAAATCACTCAGTGTCTACCATCCACAGGTAAGTTTTGTTCAGCACTTTTCGTACTAAAGTAAGTTTGCCTAGAGAGGTCAGGGGGACTCTAGTCATTCTGACGTGGATTCCGTCCTAAACGCCAACACTTCCCTGCTAACTAACCTTGGGTAAATTATTTAATATATGTACCTATAATGCTTCACTTGTTGAGGGGAAAAAAACCCCAAACCTCTGTGTGTGTTTTATTTTATTTATATTTAAAAAAATACCTTTCTTTAAAAGCACTGTAGTGTTTATAGATGAAACACATGAAATGGTTGGTTAATATGAGAGTTCTTGATATTTATCCCTGCACAGAATTTGTTTATGTTGTTCTTGTCTGTAATGTTCAGACATACAAAAATTGCAGAAAAGCATGATTTTAATGAATGTCATCTATAAACAGTTTTTTGTAAACTACATGGAGCATTTCAGCAGAATTCAGTTACTTACAACTGTTGATGTTTTGAAAGGAATTGGGCACTTACTAGGACATCATTATTTAATTCAATAGATCTTTTTAGAAGTACACATCAAAAAACAGGGCATCTCAGTTGTACCGTGATTTTAAGGCAGCTGTATCTTTTCTGTGCTGAATTTAGTCCCATTCAGAATTCCTGGAGAAGTGGGAAATCGTAACAGTGTTAGAGAAAACAGTAGTATTACGATGTGTTGAAATTGTCTCCGTGAGAGGTTGTTAAACAGCTTTGCTTTTTTTAATTTGAAAGTTCAACATTTTCTATGTTGATGTTCATGTACTCCAAGTTTTAAGTACCATTTCTTCAAATAGAATGACTAACAATTCATATTTTTAAGAACACCATTTGTAGAATTACAATTCTCTAGCAATTAGAGATGCTTATAAGCATTTGCTTTGGATATTGCCTACTGGGGTTCACATCAGTTCCTGTTGAAATAGTAGGCTAGAGTGGGTCCCATTTCAAAAGACTTTTTCTCCTTTTTTTCTAATGCTGTGAACATAACCTGATGGGGGTGTGGCCAATCAGACCTTTTGTACAATCCCAGCTAGCGCAAGCATCTGTGATCACCATCTTTCCTCCTATCTACCTGAGATGCATTGGTCTTTATCTGTTCCCCTTAATTCACAAACTAACTCTCCAAAACCTTCAGGTGATTTGCATTCCTCATTACTATCAGCAAACAGAAGATAGTGACATGGGGATGCCTCTCTTACATGACCTACTGAATGAAATGGGAAAGCACTTCAAGTGAGCTCAGTGTGTGAAACACCAGAGTAAAACCACAAAAATTCACACTGAAACTGTGGCAGATATTCAGAGGGATTTGCTGCCAAATCCAGATGGACATGAAGAAAGCCGATTTCTATATTAAATTCAAATTTACTTTAGAGTAGTGGAGAACACTAGATGTAATAATCTTTGTACATTCCTCAGCTTACCTAGGGACATACTTGGTAGCAATCATCAAAAACAGGAAAGGAATTGGGCTCATCAGCTGAACTTCTGTAAATGAAGAGACATTAGAAAAATGATTAAACAGTTGGTGAGGTGTGCAGTGATCCCCCCATTTGCTTTGTGACTGTTGGCCTGTCAAGTGAAAGGGATGTAATAGTTCACCATAGAGGCACAGATAGACACTCTCGGAATTGAAGTTGGTGAATACTGTAATTCAGCCTCAGCTTGCATCAGCTTTACATCGCTATGCATAGTTACCATTAGTTCTCACGTATAGAAAATCCTAAGATTTACAACCGTTCAATGCATTTTAACTAACCTAGGTTATGAAATAGAAAATACATTAAATCAGCATGGGACACCAAAATGTTAGCGAGTGGAAAGCACTTTAGAGGACAAGATTGTGATTTTTAAATCCTATGTTTGAAAAGGTTAAGTGTGCTGAAATGCAAAGTACTAGGTCTAAAAAGAAAACATCAAATTACGTGTTTGTCTATATTATAACCCAGAAAAAGGTGAGGACAGATTTGGGAAGGTTGGGAAAAATTGGTAAAAAGTATTTACCCTTTTATTGTTTGAATTGTCTGCCAAATAATTTCTGTAAAACTACAGAAAAACTGTTGTGTTTTTGAATTCAGTAGTGTTCTCCACTTACTGTAGTGATTCAAAGTGTGTTAAGTTTCACGGTGAAAATTAATAAGAATCTTTTTCTTTTACTGTAGCTGGCATACTGTGTAGTTCAATTTTTAGAAAAGGACAGCACGCTTACAGAACCAGTAAGTTTGTCTTACTATTATTATATATTTTGAAATATTAATATCCTTTTCATCTGTAGAGTGTTTAAGGAGGTTTTGGGAACAAAGTATTGATATGTGGTTGTTTTTATTAGGAAAAATCAAACATTTAACCATTTTGATGTTTCAAATTCAGTTTTCCTACAGTTGTTTGGAATGTCCAAAATGAATTAGAACAACCTCTTACAAACAGACCAGAGTTTATTCTGCTTATTTTGTTCTGGCTGACTGGCTATGAGGTGGTTGATCCAGAAGCAATTTAGTCAGAAATTAGCTTGCCTGAACTGTGCTCCGTTGAGAGACTGATGTTACGATGGAACACAGCTTTCTGGCACACAGAGCAAGGCTTTTGAGTAAGATCCTGTTCATGTCTACCAAGTCTGGACCATAGACACAACGAGATTTTGGTCTGGCTGCACATAATTGCACAGATGAGTACTTTCAATCGTCCTTCATAGCATATAATGTTTTGCCTCATTACACCCAATATTAGGAAGGTAAGTAGTAAGAACTAATAAGTTTAATCACTAAGTAAAATGATTGCTACTAACAAAAGTGCATGTTATTATAACCAATTCCATTGTAAAATGGGAACTGGGATTCTTGAATTATGCAGCTGAGCAAGAACTGTCTTCTACTTCGAGCTTCTAAGATATCAAATCTCAGGCATTCTGTCATTCGTGCTATATAAGATCTTGAAATCTTAGCTTTCTTCCAGACATCAGCTAGGATGTTACATATTTCCTAGTATAAATCTGAATGAATATGCATCCAAGTTTGTTTCCCTTTTTGATCCCAAATTAGTACATGATTACAACATTCTTTAAAAACTTAACACATGCATCACCAAAGTACTAAGTTCCCCTTCAAAAATTGTGTTCATTACAAAATAAAACGCTTTGTTTCCCCTTGTGATTGTCATATAAGACTTTTTGACATCTTATTAAAAAATCTGCATAAATTTCCCAAGGCTTCATTGAGGACATAGTGTCTGCTTTCATGGTTAAATAATACATACATGAAAGATGCACTGATATCTCACCGAGTTGTCTTGTCAGTGATGATATTAAACATTGCTTGTAGTTTTCAAATATAAAAAGCTGGACTTCGGTAAAAGTGTCCTCCATTTCAGAAAACAAAAACAGAGGCTGCTTTTTTTTCCTAAATGAGAGAAAAAAAAAATTATCTGAGGGGAAGGCTAGTGGATTGTTGCAACTTCTAAGCTGTATAAAAAGACAAATAGAAACTTTATTTTAAAAGAGTTTTTTCAAGAAGTCTGTACTGGTTTGGTTGTTGGGTTTTTTCTCTAGTTCTGCATCTAGGACCAGACGGATGCTGTCATATTTTTGTTCTTTATGTGGCCTTTTAGTCTTTAACCACAAAACAAAAGCCTTTATAAATTTATACATTCACAGTTACATTAATTTCTCATCAAAAATATCTAAATTTAAGATTGAGTGCTATGCCAGTCATTTTTAAGTGTTTAACACGGTTTAAATATCCTTTGAAGGAAAATGTCTTTCTATTTTAATATTATTTGGCACCATATTGCCACAGGTGGAAAATAAGTTTTATAGTAAAAAATAATAATAATAAATTAATATCTTTGGTTGGAATACTGACATCTTTGGGGAAAAACTCATCGTCCTTTCATAATAAAAACATTCGTATCTACTTGCGTTTTCCTTAAATCAGAAATTGCTAACAGCACAAGAGTCATTATTCCTTTAATGGTGTATTTTTGAAGATTCTTGAATAAATTATGATGTAATCGATAACTCCACTAATAAATACAATGTGTAAATATATTTAACTGCTAAACTAGTATCACTTTTCAGACTTAAATTCTTCTACTTACATATTCAATAGATGAAAGAGTTTGTTTTTCAATTAAACTTCAGAAACCTTTCCCACAGATGTATAGACTCTCTCTGAAGAGTTGTGAGCCAGCTGGCAGGCGACTTCCTGTTGTGTCACGTTTTTATGGATCCTTTAGTTGTCTTCCCCCAACACACACTTCTCCACCTGTGTTTTGAGCGTTCATGGTTTGCTGGGCAAAAACTGTTTCAGCAAGCTGGGTAAATAACTTAATAATCATGAAGAAAGTTAAGACTTTGATTGTAGTAATATAGTCAATTAAATAAAACTCAGCGTTTTAAGAGCAACATGCCTAGAGTAGTCAGTCACCTGTCAATATGGTAAACCTTTTCTTAAAATATAATGATAGAACTTAATTTCTTGAGCTTTGGAGCACGCCTCCAAGAAATTGGAGATTGAAAGCTGCTATGACTTAAGTGGCAGATAATTTTCCCCATAGTATAATAGCAAATTTGCACATTGATTTGATGATCATGTTAAGTTAGCCATCAGGTTACTTTCTTTAGTCTTTTGATTATAATTTTTGAACGTGTCTTTTAAGTGTATAACTTTATTTTCTGAAGAAGTGTTTTTTAGACCTATTAACAGTTACTTCTGTGACACTGAACGATAATCTGACCACTGCTGTCACATGGGACAAGAAATCTGACTTTTGTGTTCTCTTTAAAATATCAGACTTCTTAATGAGATATAATTTTGTGCAAATTATCGTAAAGATTATGTTCGTTTTGTCTCTACAGGTTGTAATGGCACTGCTGAAATATTGGCCAAAGACTCACAGTCCAAAAGAAGTCATGTTTTTAAATGAACTAGAAGAAATTTTAGATGTTATTGAACCATCTGAATTTGTAAAAGTTATGGAGCCTCTTTTCAGACAGCTAGCCAAATGTGTGTCCAGCCCACACTTTCAGGTCTGTACTTACTGAATGTACAATAATAGGAGGATTTTTAGAAAGCAGACTGGTTAATGGTATTACCTACTATTATTCACCATAATTAGTTTTATTTGTTGCCAAAGTCTTCAATTCTGTGTCCAATTGTAGGGATTCAAATGTTCAGTTTTATTGTTTCTTTTCAGCAGTGTGGTATGTGCATTCATATTGGGTGATTCACTTAGGTGTTATGCTTAGCATAAAGGCTTAAAAGCTCTGTTTTCAGAAGTACCTGAACCCTTTCGGTACTTAGTGTTTTCATTTCATGCTTGTAATGGAATTCTACAAATACTCTTTCTTGGAAAAACATTTCTTTGCTTGAATTTCAGAGTTCATAGGTTACAGTTTGAATTGTGTCCCTGTCATGGAAAAAACAATTTTTCCATCTCTCTTTCCATCAACTCCGTAACTCCCATTTGCACTAGAATAATCCAAATCTAACTTTTAACTTTTCTTAGCTTTCCCTTATATTTGCCTAATGTTTCAATTATTTGCTCTTTAAGAGATTTTCTGAAGAAGTGCCTTTTTTCATGTCGTCTTAGGTTGCAGAGCGAGCATTGTACTACTGGAATAATGAATATATTATGAGTTTAATTAGTGATAACGCAGCAAAGATTTTACCCATCATGTTTCCATCCTTGTACCGGAATTCAAAGACGCATTGGAACAAGTAAGGAACACTTGTAAAAATAAAATTCTACTACTTATGTCTAGTTTTAGGGTTAAAAGGGGTTCAGATCTTTGAGTTGCTATTTGTAACAGTGCATTGAGCTGTTAATTCTATGACATTAAAGTTGCTGGATAAGGAGGAGACTACTATTGTCAGAATTTTTAGGAAATATTAAGAATTGAGGAAGGTAGTTTTTCCTTTTTTCATTAAACAAGAAACAGTGGTTTAGTGCATCTAATCCATGACGTGTTTTTATTAATACAAAGCAAAATTGGCATTAATCTGTAGTTCATATACGTCTAAAGACTAACTTTATTTTCTGATTTCTAACCTCTTTGCTGGTTTGCATTTCTTCTGCATTCTAGTGGAATACGTTGTAGATCAGATCATTTTTTCCTTTCCTTTTTTTTTTTTGGCCCCCTTTTTGTTTATTGTTTTCTCTTTTTTTTTTCTCCATTGACTATTTTCACTTTTTTTCCCCGCAATACCATGTACTTACGCATGAAAACAGTCCCGGTCAGCTCCTTTCTGCAGCTGTTCCATTGTAAAGGGCCTCTTTGTTTGAGCTATTGTGCAACTGCTGGGATGGTGAAAGTATCACAGTCTAGCACTGGCCATGAATTGAGGGCTGCTGGTCGGTTGGCCAAGAATGAGTAATCAATCTGCCACTAAAAGAAATGGAAGATTAAGTGACGTTAAAATGATTGGTTACTGTCACTGGATGTAAGCAGTAACAAATAAAGTACTCATTAATAACATTCTGATTCAGTGATGCAATGTACATAGTAAATGTGGATTGCTGTCGGTTGTTTTTTCTGGCATTCAAGGCCCTGCATTCATTTTATTCTGGGCAGAAGTCATGCTACCCAGTACAGCTGCACTCTTACTTGTAACTCACATGTGTGGTACAAAGTAATCATTTAACTGATTGCTTTTTGGATTTAATGATCAGCAATAGATTACAGACTTGAACTGTAAATTTCTCTATCGAAGTGCTTCATAAAGCAGATTATTTTTGTTTAATTTTTCTGATGTTTTCCACCTCACTTTTCTAACACTTTTCTAAAAGAGTCCTGGCATAATTGTGTTGAAGTGAGTGCTGTTGCTGTGTGGCAGTTTTCACAATGAATGGTATCTTTTCTAGGCTCCTTTTAATCACTAACTTTTTTTTTCTTGAATTTGTCAGTTGCCAGTAAGTTACTTATATTGAGGTCTTTAATTTCATCTTGCATTTTCTCTAATAATCCTAGTTTGATTAGTGTCAGCTACTAAATTTCAAGACTAGTCCTGTATTGATAACACATAGTATTAAAAATGAAGTTCAAACATCAGAAGCATAAGTGACAAGTAGTGCTATAGAGTAAGAAAACTGCATTCAAAGTTGGTAATTTTAGTACTTGTAATTAGCCCTTTTGAGGGTAAACTTGAAACTTCCACTAACTAGTTTTGTTTCCACTTCTTCTGAAATGATGTAATTTTCCAGTTATGTAGGCTATTGGCTACTGTTGACCAGAAAAAATAGATTTCAAAGTTTAAAGTACTCTGAGTTTCAACCAGAAGTTTTACTTATAGGACAATACATGGCTTGATATACAATGCTCTGAAACTCTTCATGGAGATGAACCAAAAACTGTTCGATGACTGCACACAGCAATTTAAAGCAGAAAAACTGAAGTAAGTTTTCATGTCAGTGTGTCTGTCTGTTCTTGAATAATTTGTTCAGAGTGCTTTAGCTCTGAAAAACTACTGTGTCTTTAGTGGGAAGTCGCCCATTTGATTACAGTACGGCAGTCTCAAAATTGACTTGGTGAAACTTCTTGTTATATATAAACTGTTAAAATCTTCTTAAGCTAGTCTTTCACCTAATGCTGCTGGGGGTCACCATCTTCCTAAAAATTAATTTTTTGAGAGGGACACTGCTAATTGTGGAGCCCAGTGTAAAAGATCTGTTAAATAGTTTAATTTACATCCTGTGTTTATTTTAGCATGCTTTATTTACCCGGCGTTATTTTCTTTTATGTTGTCACTCAGTTCTTCCCAAAACGCTTTTCCAGTATTTTTCAGCATTGCATTGTGTGTGAGCGTATGTGCGTGTTTTTTCTAAAAATTACCCAAAATAAAGTTGTTACTCTACTGTAATACAGGACATCCATACGTTATTTGCCAGAAGAATCCTGCTGGGTTTAGAATATTTTTGCATAGGCCGGTGAATAGAGCAGGGATTTGGAAGCTAGAATTTTTCTGCTTTGTGCCCAAAACTGCAGCTGACTTTTATGATCTTAAAGTCACTTATCTTCTGTTCTGCTATTTCCAGCTGTGTTACATAGAGATAATTTTTTGAATATTCAGTATATGATAAAGCCTACTGAAGTGAGATTGAGAAGAATTAATGGTTTGTCTCTCATTTTAGGGGCTGGGGAGCATAGTTAGAAAGTGGGTATTGAAAATACCTGGAATTTAATTTAATTTTATTTTTAATTTCAAAGTGAACAGGGATTCCTTCAGGTAGTAGTTAAAATCATACACCTATTTTAAACCAATATATTGGAGGTAGTACAGATTCTTAATGTAGATTGATTTGTCCAAGTTTTGAAGTTCCTTATTACAATTTAAGTAGAATTGAGCTTGTAGTATAATAATTTTAAGATATATGTGTATGTCTATACATAACAAAATGTGAACATTTGCTTTTTAAAAGAAGACTATGTTAGTCTCTCTTCCCTGATAGCAAATAAGTAGAATCCCTTTTAAATGGGAAAGAAGTCTTTTCTTCTTTATTTTTTGGGGGGGTTTTGGGTGGCATTTTGAGTGTAAACTAAAGCAGGCAAAGTGCTGAGTGACACAATAAAAAAAGAAAACGAAAAACAGTCCCCACCACAAAAGAATTTAAAAAGGAGTGGGTAAAGAGTTCTTCCCTCCCAGCCCAAACTTAATTGAGAGTTGGAGGCACATTTTGCGTGTTCTCAGAATATAACTCCTCTTTTTACATTTGGATCTTCCGCTCTATGCGTTGAAGCCTGAGAGCATTTTTAGCGCTCTTAAACTCAAAGTCCTTTTAAACTCTACCACCTTTCAAAGACGTGTGTTCGTTCTAGTTTCTACAATTATAAGTTATTTATCTGTAAGAAAGAAAGGAAAAAAAAAATTAGATTTTAGCGTTTTGAATTACATTAGCCATAAGGGAACCTTTCCTACTCTAATTAAAAAAAAAAAAAGGCATCCCGTGACATCCTTCTTGGCTTGTGACTCCTTTGAATGAGTGTGGTTTTGTCGCGTATTTCTCTGTTAGTGTTCAATTGAAAATGTCTCCAGGCCTTTTCCTTTAAACTATTACCTGAAGCCATTTGGCAGATTGACTGTAAGAATGTCTGCCCTTATTTTTGGGCAGTTGTTAGGTTTTTATGTTTCAATATAGAATTCAAATATTGTAACATTAAAACAAAAACACACTCTGAACATGGATCAAGACTTCTTTCTGGTTTAGTTTTAGCTCTTTTAACAATATACAGTTATTAAACTGGTATCAGCCAGTTTGTTGCTTTCATGAGAAAATAGACGTTTTTTTCCCTCTTAATGTTGCTTTGCGATCATGGGATATTGCTATGATGCAAATTATCCTGTCAACTGTAAGTGATGGTTTGGGCAGTAGGCTGAAACAGGCATAGCAAAATAATTTATTCTGTTGAATTCTTCTAGTGGGTTTCTTCATGTTTAAGAAACTATAAAGGTTGTGATGCAATATTCACCAAGCTGCTTTTGCCATTTTTGCTTCCAATTTTTTTTTTTTTTCAGAGAGAAGCTAAAATTGAAGGAACGGGAAGAAGCGTGGGTTAAAATAGAAAATCTAGCCAAATCAAATCCCCAGGTATTTAGAAAAGATTAACGTGTTCATGTTTAAATGCTTTAGTTTTTGTTAAATATCAGTGGGGGAAACAGGTCTGACAGATCATGGAAATAAAGCAATTTCACTAATTGTATTATGAAAGATATACAATAAAAATACTTTTAAAATTTATAACCTTTCTCTTGTGCAAGTAATTATTTTTTTTTAAAAAAGGTTTCTGAAAAGTATGATATGAAGTACTTCTTCCTTTTCTTATAGTAGGAGATATACTGTATTGCGGTTTGAAAAGTTATTGTGCAAAATTATGGAAAATATAGAGATGCCATAGTTGGTTTCTCTTGAAAGCTGTTTTGCAAACAATATATTACAAGAGAGATCTTTCTGCAAACTGTGAGTTATGACTGGTCAGTTTTCCTCTGTGTCAAATGGATTAAAGGAATATTGTACGTTCTTGTCTGCTGCATTTGTTCTCATACTTGCATTGAGGCGGTCTCCTGGTGAACCTGCACCTCAGGTTCTTACTAAAAGGAAAACATCCTGTCAGGTGCTACTTGATCTAACTGAAATTTTGATAAAGAAGCAAAAGTCCTTTAGACTATTCATTATATTTTGAAATTATGGGAGAAGGGGATGGTTTGGCTCGGGTTCCCCCCCCACACACACTTAATTTGCTTGGAGAATGCTACCAGTTTTGCTTTATCTCAGTCATACTGATTGCTGTTATAGCTAAAAAAAGCCCCAAATATTTCAATTACTTTGCAGCCAGAATTTTATTATAATGCAGCAAGAAACTTACTGTACTGTATCTTTCCAACATCGTCTAGCTGAGTTTAAAGTGGTAGAAGATGGAGTAATGGTACTCTATAAACAGAAGAGGGACACTTTATGATCTCAATGCTATTTTAAAACAGAAAGTATGGGGTCATCTTTTTTTTTTTTTCTAAGGAGGAGGAATTTCATAATTTTTTTTTCCTCTTGTGGCATTTTTCAGGGAACAATTACTAAACTGCTCAAATAAAATTTGTTAAAATTAAACAAAATGTCAGTTGACAACAGATCAGTTAATCAAAAAAGAACTGTTCATATGAAAGCAGCAGTTGACTTTCAGTGACAAAACATTAATCAGAGGAAAAAGCCTTGCTTGAAGAATACTTGATATACGTGGTCATTTGCTATCACATAGGATGAACTATTGTATGTCTGGCTAAATAAGGGGATTGACTTGTAGTAGTAAAATTTAGAGTCCTACAGTGTAAATTTCCTTTTCTTCACAAGTGATTTTTTGTAACTGTGTACATTTTCTGAAACTGTTCAACACAACTGTATACAATATGTTCTGTGTAGTATGCTTGAAGAGAGCTAATAATTGGAAGCTATTTAAAATAAAAATTATTAATTTGAAAACTGAGTGCTTGACATTGAGGATATAAATGCTTTTAGCACTCTATGGAGTAGATTTTTAAGGGTTTTTTTGCCTTGGATTTTCTGTTAACTTTTAGACTAATTACTGGCAATTCCTGTTGTTCGGAGCTATTCCTGACTGTGCATAACACAAGAATACATTTTAAGATTTTTAGATCATTATACTTATTAAAACCTTGCTGTGAGTTTTTTCTATTTTGTCACATCTGCATTGTTATTGGTACACTCAGATACTAAAATATTTCTAAGAAAAAATGGATGAAAAAGTGTGTGTGTGTGTTTGTAAACAAGTTTTGATTTCAAGACCACATACACCTCATCTGAATTAAAATAGAATGTAAAATACTGAGATTGCTGTACAGTAAGCTGTTTTTACAATATTTTTTATTGCTATTATTCCCAAAAGACTTTTATGGCTGTTTTACTTTCTCGTATTTTGTTTTGAAATTATTTTAAATATATGTTAACCGTATTTGGTTAACAGTGTATTTTTAAACAGTGTATTTTCTCTTCCAACACAAAATTGCACCAGAAAGTAAAATCATTGTGTTTGGGTTACTACACTGTTCACAAATCACTAGGCAATCAATGTATTAATAAGGTTTCAGATAAATGATTGCTAAAGTAGACATTCAGTACTAGCAAAATCTGAATTTTTTTAAAATTCAATCTCAGATAATCAAAGCATATTTGTTGTATTCTGACTTTTCTTTTTCAACAGGACATTTCTGCCAAGTGAAAGTGTTGGAGTTCTGTATTAAAATTTATTACTTGGTGCCTGGAAGCATAAGATATCAAATCTAATCTCAAATAACTAATCATATCATTCAAATGCTCAAATACACTCTTAGTATTTAGGTATTACTACTTAGAATGATTATTTTAACACTTTGCATTTTATTAGTACCCAACATATAGTGACACGAGTTTGCTGAACAGTCCTGTTGCAATGGAAACAGATGGGCCTTTAATTGAAGATTTGCAGATGCTGAAAAAGACAGTGAAAGAAGAGGCTTGTCAGGTAAAGCCATGTGAAGATAACAAAGTACTCTAAATTATGATTTTATTTTTTTTTTAAGCAACTGCTTATCATAGGCATAAACGTGGGTTATATTTTTCAGCCCTGTAACCATTTATCCTAGAGTAATAAACTTCATTAGAGCTGCTGCTTTTAAGTGACACTGTAGCAGCTAGCAATACAAAGTTATATTTCTAATGCCTGTGAATCTGCGGTGTGGTCTCTTTTGACATTTCTTCTACAGAAACTTCCATTTTCTTTTCACTTAGAAAAAAGCTTTTTGTGTCGTGATGGGAACCTGGATTACGCTTTAAGGATAGTTAAAAATATGGCTAAAATCTACCACATCATGTTCTATTCTCTTCTCTATAAAACAATTTTTTCATAAGGAAAACTTCTATACAATGTAGTCAGATTCTGTGATGACATTTTTATTTGTTATTCAGAGTTGTCTTAGTGGCTAAAGCTACTATGTTTTGAAAAAAATGTGTAAAGTGTGCATTTGTCTTGCCCACTCATGGGTCTTCCTCCTCAGTCCACCATCTGTTGTGTTCCATTAGCTACTACAGGGCAAGGACTCTCAAGGTCATTCCAGTTTTTTCGTCTTTAGCTAATAGTTAGTGATCTTCAGGCATTCTTAATTTAACTTCAGTTAAGTGGAACTGGAATCCTGACATTCAAACTAGAGATTTAAACTTGGAGCTGATGGAAAATGGAGAGGTGCCAGGGAGCACTGCAGCATCACTAAGATGTCTGGTAGAAATATCAGTAATACGAATATATTAAATCAAGCAATGTTTAAGACCGGAGAAATGATCTGGAGCTGGAAAAACAGGTTGAGATCAGAGATAATGTCTGTAAATTTGAACCAATGTCTCAAACAAGAAACTTAATAAAAATAAGCATATGGTCAACATAACCTCCTACATTACTTTCCTAAAATTCCGGTGTCACTATCCTACAAGATTATATTTTATTTATTATTTGTACTATGGCATTTTAGATGAAGGTCAAAATCAAAAGAAGTGCCGGAATGCCTCCAAGACATGCTCAGTGATTGCTGTTTTTTAAACACTTATCTCTGCAGTAGAACCCTATGCATTACATGTTAACCTTGGTGGCCTGTCCAGCGCAATGGAAGAGGGTAGCATTCCCCTGACTGGGAATGCTGGTTAGAGCTAGTCAGTGAGCAGCACTGGGCTTACTAAAGGTTCTAAACCTCTGCCTTTCTTCAGATCTTGGATAGTTTTAAGTCAGGCCCACATGATGGGGAGAGGGCCTTCCTTTCACTAGATCCAGAGCCTAAAGCCAGTTCTACTGGAGAAGGGTACATAGAAGATTGTTGAAAAAAACCAAACGAGTACTGCTTAATCTTAGAGTTGTGTTGATGGTAGTGTCTGTCTTTTACTATGCTTTTTCCTAGGACATAACTGTTTTCTCAAGATTCATGAGACCTTGGTTCACTTTCCATCTTGGTCAGAGGGAAATAAAACTCATACCTCCTAGCTCTGAGTGCTCTAACGTTAGTTCTAGAAGAAAAGCAGCCAAAGTATGACTATATACTAGTAGTTGGGACAAGCAGTTAACAACAAAGTTCCAAATCCCAGCTGCTAGAAGTGTCTGGGGACTTAGGCCAGTATTATACAATATAAAATACACAAAAAGTAACAGCAGTCCAGACTGAACCAAAGGACTCTAACTGGATCTTACCTTCTTTTCTACAAAGAATTCAACTTCAAGAGCTATAATGTTTGGCCTATGTACAGCTTTGTTTGCTAGAGTTCCAGCTGGAAAATGAGCGCATTGCATTCCTATGGATGAGCTTGATTTCCCCCTCCCAGCCCCAATTGTCAGAAGGGGTGAGGATTAAAAAAGTGACGCTAATAGAAAAGAAACAAATGGCAAACTAAAAATTCTGAAAATCGGGTTACATTCTTTAGCCATCTGTCCAAGTGGGTGCTTTCCTGCTTTTCCTTGCTCAGAAAGTGTGCAAGAAGTAAATGAGATGACTAGAAAGGTACAAGCCCATTTTTTTACAAGATCCTGTCCTAACAGAGCTAAGAGAACTGTTTGAAACAGGAATTCTTATTATTAGAAAAACATACAGAAGTCTGTGAGAGGGATAAAGCTTGCAAGAGGACTGATAAGTCTGGGTCACTAGGAGAAAAAGGGTTGGTTAAGGATTAGGCTCTTGCAGAAAGAAAGCTAGGTAGGGGGGACACTGGAAGACAGTTATGTATCCCTTGCTAAGTACCATCAGAAATTGATGCTGAAACAAGTGGTGTTACAATTACCAGTTTAAGGGGGGGAGGGGGACAAATCAAAAGGACAACTTAGGTTATTTTTGAAATAAAACTTAAGAAGGGAGGAACTATGTAAAGATACAGTTTCAGTGACAGTAAGGTCTGTGCCAGAGCTTAGGGGTGTAGAAGAATGTCCATACTGAAGAGGTGATGGAATGACTGAGGAAAGTAGACCAGGAGTTTTTTCCTATACCAGACTATGTTTTTAGGGAATACTCTTTGCTACAATAACATTTGACCACCGTGACTTACTAACTTTTTGAACGTGCTAGTAAATCAATGGCAAAGTAAAAACCAATCAGTTTTTGTAAGGTCTTTTTTTAACAGAACATGAATAAACATCATTGATCTAACAGGCAAATTAGGGTACATGAGACAGACAGGGGGACTATATAAAGACGCCATTATATAGTTTGAAGGCAACTCTGGTAGGAATACTGTCTGGTTTTAAGAGAGCATCAGTGAAATAATACAGCAGAACCCTCAGTTTTCAGTACGTGAAAAAACTTAATCGTTTGTCTTACATGTAGAGACATACAAAATGAAAAATAATTGAGAAGATAGATGATTATAACATTTTAAAAAATAAAATTAAGTGATAATCGTGGTAATAATGTCATGATTGCTGATAGTTTAGAATTGGTTTGTTGTTTCTAATGTTTCTTCTTAGCAAAAAAAAATGGTTTCAAGACTTGAAACTGGGTAGCTGGTGGGATAAAGAGGAGAAAGTATGAACTTTTTCCCGTATGCTTTTATTTCTTTTCCCGTAAGTGAACATACTGATGTGCAAGAAATACTTTTAAGTAATTGTTTAGTAATTAATACTTTTACCCAACTTTGTTCTATTTTTATTTCAGGCACAGAAAGATCAGAAAAAAGATCGTCCTCTTGTGCGACGCAAGTCAGAACTGCCTCAGGATATCTATACCATGAAAGCCTTGGAATCACATTGCAGAGCTGATGAATTAATATCACATGATGGGCATTAAACTATTACAGCGAAATATTATTTTGGAGGAAAAGGTTTTTTTCTGGACTCAGTTCTACAGTAGAACTTACTTTTTTGTGCCATACCAATCAGTTACACACAAAGTCAAAGCTTTCTTCAACCCAGTTCTGTAGGCAATAACTTAATAGAGTATGCAGCTCAAGATTAGTAGTTCAAACAATGGTAAATTACCCAATTCCATACGCAGAATATTGGGTTGACTATAATCAAGTGGACACAATTTCCTGGAGGTGTTATCATAGTACCAGCTACCTGATAACATGCAGTTTTTATAGTTACATTTGAGAAGAGCATTCTATAAACTCTTTCCATCTAAATAAGTGAATGACCAATAGTTGGTACTAATGATAAATGTGTGTTTTCAAAAGTAAAATTATTTCAAATTTCAGTATTAAACTTTTTCTAGGATCTATCAACTTTACAGTTGTTTCCACATTATTGCTGTCTTGTAATATACCAGCAGTTTTGAAAATACACAATTATTCTTTCATATTATAAAACATGGCTTACAAGCTGGTAACTTTCATGACAATCCTCAATCATCATTCCTTTCTAAGAATTCTGTAAATTTATTTCTCCTTTACTTAGGATAAAAGATCTATATCTATATATACCATGTCCTAATACTTTATGTATATTTAAAGCCATATTTTCCAGTCTTTAGTGTATACTACGACACCAGTATTCCAGATACGAACTGGTAGAAGAATTTTTCCTAAAATGAAAATTTGTTTACTATGACTGGGAATAGACTGAATATAAAATTTCATTTTTAAGTTTTTTTTAAGTCAATAAAATACTCTTTCACTGTTTTCTCCCTTATCTGAGCTTTTAATACTCAGCATTTTTCTTGGGCTCTAGGAGTTCAATATTCCGTGGCAGATATTATGCGCGATTTCAGTTGCATCAGTTTTTATCTGGAAGGTGGACATAACCTTTCAGGAAACACAAGATCACAAGCTTGTTAAAATAAGAAAAAGAACAGACCCTTGAATTCCATTCTGCTTCTTATTAAATGAGTCTAAGAGCTGAGGAGATAGTGACCATAATTTTGCCGTGAAAATATTTTTTGTTGTTGTTGTAAAGAGCACATGTGCTGCAAATACACCTCACAAGTGAACTGAAAATGCATCTGAGTTGCTGATGATCTTCAAATGCTGCTATATATTCCACAAGATTACTTGCATGTAATGAGCTTTTTGTTGTAGATGGAAAAGCACGGGAGGAAAATCTCTTTAAAAATATAGTGCTTTGTCTTCAATATTTGATTTCTCTCAGGGTGGCCAGTATTTTGACTTACTTATCCTGCTTACAAGCTGTTTGAAATGTGTTCTGCTATTCTAAATGGGTGATTAGTTTCTTTTGTCTCTGGCAGTAACATATTATAACTTAATGTTTAATGTCTTGATGCGTAAAGAGATAAAAACGTGGCTTCTTTAAAAATAGTTTTGTTTTACTTTTTAAGGAAGTATAACGTCTCCTGCATCCATTAATAAAAAAAAAATTACGCAAAGCAGACATTCATAGTAATAACCATGTGCAGATGTAGTGCCTGCTGTTTGTTGGTTGCATTTAACATTCAATTTTCAATATTTGTTACGTTGTCTATTGGAAGAAAATTGTGGGTGATAAATATTGGCTTACAACAACTAAATTTAAAGACCAACCCAACCTTTAAGTGGAATGTCCACTGTGTCTGAAAACATTTCCTGTAAAACTTGAAAAAGAATATGCTTTACCATTAGGATAAACTATATTAAAACAGTTTAAAGATGCCTTCTCCTTTTGAGGGAAAAAGGGTGCTTTTTTAATTGTGTAAAGCAATGTCTATGTATTTTGATATACCATTGTTTGAACTTCCATCTTTAGCTGGTAGGTTATCAGTTACCTTTGATTTTGGGTGTTCAGTATGTTTGTGCAAGAGGTTGCTGAAAGGAATTATTCTTATGTTACCCAAGGGAAAAAAAAACACTGTATATCAATGTTTGATTGATTGTGTGATGCTCAACGTATAAGAACATCTTTCACTGTCTAGATTTTATTTCTGTGCTTTATTGAAGATAAACACTCACCAAAAAGGGAAATATTACAGTATTTTTAAAGGCTTAAAGTTCACCATAAATTCATATTTGACATTTTGGGCCACTGAACATTTGCTTAGTCAATATTCCAAAATCTATCACCACTAATGGTTTAGCATGTTTGTTATCAATATTTATATGCTTCTTATAATCCTGTACTAAACCATTCTAAAACTAATACATCCAAAATAAAAAGAGAAGTTAAAGTAGTATTTTGGTGACTGTTGTTCTTCATAAAGTTCTGTGTCTGACACCCTCCCCTGTTTTCCAAAATTATACCTGTACATCAGGAATGTCAAAAGTAATATTACAAGTGTCTTTTTAGTGTGGCTTTAGTATGGCTTCATTTTAATATTGTACATACATTGTACCTTGTTTTATGGTAATAAGTAATAAAAATGTAGACTTCATATTTTGTACAGAATCGTCCTATGTACAGAATAAAAAGTTCCTAGAAACAGCAAAAATAGGTAAGTGGCACAATTATTTTTCATTAGACAATATCTGTAACATTATGCGTTAGTGGAATGTTAAGTTCAAATGTACCTACATATTTTTTAACATTTTGTAATTCAATTTTTTGTTCTGGCATTGTTTCTGAAGAACTTCATACACCTGCCATTTAATATGCTTTTATCTAATTTTAAAACTTTAAAAAAAAAAAAGGTGTATTATATGGACAAATAAAGAACATGTGAATTTTACTTGCTCATCATGAAACTAAATTTAGCACAGGGCGTTTGGGGGTGTGTTCAGATTATCATTTTTTGCAGAATCAGCTGTATAAATTAAAAAAAAAAGAAGAAAAAAGAATTATGGAAAAGCCATTATTAAAAAAAAATGGGAGTAATGGATATTCAGTAAAAAAACAGACTTAACTTTTAGAACAACTATCAGTACTGAAAGGAATTTTGTAAATCTCCAGTCTACAAATATGAAAGACCCACCTTTCGTACCACAGTAGTTTCACCTGTAACACTCCTGTATTGACAGACTTCAAGCAAAGTAGCCGTAAAATCAGGGGTTACAGTGTGGTAGGTGATACGTGGGCAGGTGACAAGGATGTAGGAAAAAACTGAAGTCTGCAGTAGGAATTGACTTCCCTCTGGAATCCGTAAAAGTCCCCAAAAGAACTAAGGAAATCACTCGCATAAAGCTGACTTTTGGTAAGTGGTGGGTTTGGGGGAGGGGGAATTGTAGGGGTTTATAAGCCTGGGATCAATATCTGACTATGGACTTGGGGTACAAATGTAGCAGATTTGGGTTACAAATGAAGCCTTTGCCCCCTGAAAGTAATAGTTTTCTGTAGGAGCTCAGAAATAAACTCCTTACATGCACTCCCAAGTGCAATGGTGGGAATCAAAAACTAGATACTGAAACAACTGAGGATACAGTCATTCTGGTTTCAGAATTAGGGTCAAATACCTCTGAAAATACAATGTTTTAAAATACTGACAGTAGTGGCATTTTTTCTATAAAAGTTCCTTATCGAGTTGCAAGCGTGTTCGGGAAGTGAACTTCAATCCTTTCTCTCTACGGGTATTAAGCTCAGGGGTTTTGACCAACAGCCTTTTTTGGCCTTGCTGCTTGGTTTGTTTTTTAGAAGTGGAAAGGAAGGTGCTAGTGTAGCACAAGCATGCTTGGGTTTGGAGGTTTGCCATTTGCGTTATGGAAACTATTTTAGTACCTTACAAATGTACTTACAGGAGATTCCAGGTTAATCCCAGGTATCCTTGTGGATCCCATGAGGGACCACCCACCTAAAATGGGAGCATTTCTGCTCCTTGGATCTTGTCCTTACTGTGTGTAATGATTCTGGAGACTCTGATTGCATACAGCTAATTAAGAAATGCCATTCTAATTACTATATTACCGTCTCCCCGGGTTATAGTTTCTTTTATATGATGAGACTTGACCTGAGCTGTCTTTACCTTCTGAAATAAAGCTTTTAATGTAGTTAAAAATTTTGCATGCAAAATTTCCCAAGGGACAATTGACTGTGGAGCTAAAGAAGATAATACATGGTTCCTTCCCCACGTAATTGAAGAGCAGCGTGACTGCAGCCAGCTTTCTTTGGACCTGGTCACATTGGGACTGCATTCACTCCCGCATGCAAAACATGAAGGTTCATCAGCATCAGCCCAGTGGTGCTGAGGGGAGGGGGCGCCCACTGTTTTCCTACAAGGGGGGTCCACTGTTCTCCTACAAGGGGGGAAGGGTATTCAAGTAATCTGCCTCAAGCACTCGTAGACATTTTTGTGATCCAGAAGATGACACTAAGAGGGTTCATGCTAGCATGAAGGCCTTGCCGTAGTAATTTTTCTGGTACTCTGTGGAATTAAGAGATGCCAAGAGGATTAGAGATGGGAAAGCAAGTGATTTGCTCTGATTGTTGCTTGTTTGGGTTTTTTGCTTTGTTTTTTGTCTCAAATACTAGCAACTTATTAAATACAGGAAAAAGACTTTTTCTTTTTTTTTTTTTTTTTTGCTAAAGTTCTTTTGCAGAAGGTTGTCTTTCTGCATATTTTGTGTGGCATTTGCCAGGAGCAAATCTTGTCTGTCTTGACAAGTCCTAGTTCTCATTCTGATTCTCAGAAATGCTTATTTTTAGTTAAGTTGTAGGGGAAATGTGTAATATTGGCAATCTTGCCTATTGGATGGCTGATTTCAATGGCTTCTTGCATACCTGTGAGAAGGGCAGGGTCCTTTGTATATCCAATAAAAAGACATTTATCATTAACTAGAGGTAGATCAAGGTAAACTATTTTTCATCCTGACTGAGCAAGCTAAAGCCTTTTCTCTCCATAGGCTTTAACTGATCATGAGAACTTGTGTAAAAAGCTAGTTTATCTTGTCTTTGTTTCAATTTCCT
Organism: Rissa tridactyla; assembly: GCF_028500815.1. Classification (NCBI taxonomy): domain Eukaryota; kingdom Metazoa; phylum Chordata; class Aves; order Charadriiformes; family Laridae; genus Rissa; species Rissa tridactyla. The sequence goes on from NC_071469.1 coordinate 59,679,677, forward strand.
TTAACTTAATTTACATCATCTTCCTCCCGCCTCTTTTGGCACAGTAGTTAAGGCTGAAGTGATTGAAGGAATACGAAGTGTCTTAACCTACACTGGCTTTTAGTTTCAAGTAGCCTAGCATTTAAATATCAGAATCCTAGTCGTGTTCTTTATGCCATAAAGTCTTGTCGCACGTGGAGTATTTCTGGTTTAAAAACCTACAGTAACATGAGAGTTGTTGGGGTGTTTTGACCCTGCTTTCTCTGCAGTTCAGCAGCAATGTATATAAATTATTACTTTAATTCTTATTTCCTATCTCTGTCCTGCTTTTTTCTGTTTACTTCCTTACTTCACTTACTTTTTTCTTGGCAGTAATGAAATACCGTATCTTGCTTTGTAAGCTACAAAAATTTTGTGACATTTTGCCGCAGCAGATGACGGCTGTTTTAAAAGAATGATCGTGGTAGCACTTGGAACCATAACTTGAGCTAACCTCCTAAGAGATGCCAAGTTACACTGAAGACCTATCTAGGTTGCTTAAGAGTATCATCAACATATTTTTAACAAACATCCTGAAGGCCAGGATGTTAACTTAACCTGCATTTTTTGGATACTTGGCCTGTACTGACACTTACTACATGGATATAAGAAGGAGGTAATTCTCCCCCCATTGGAAAGCAGTCAGGCAGGACCAGAGGCAGGATAGCCTTGGTGGAATTCAGACAGCCTAACAAAGGTAGCTCTCTTTTTCATATGAAACGTAATTCTAAAACATAACCTGCATGTAGAAGGGTGATAGGGTGCGAGCAAACTAGACTTCGGAAATGGAAAGAGGTGGGTGTTGTATTAAACACTATCTCAGGAACTATTTTCTGTAAGTAGAATATGCAAATTAGTATCTCGCTATTTTTCGTCATCAAAAATAAAATCTACCTTTCTAATAAGGTCTTTTCTGGGGGTGAAAATTAAATGGTTTTGATCGGATTTCAGTGAATCACCTCTGTCAGTTCTGGTGCTTGTGGTCGAAACTTGTTTGCTGAACAGATCATTTTCCTTCCAGACAAGAAGGTTTGAGATTTCTGTTACTTAAGAAATTGATATTTTTTTCAAAGTTAAACTGGACTTCTAAACCCCTCAGGAGCCTGATTGAGCATAGGCATGCTTTTTTCCAGGTAGAAACAGAGGAGCTGGGGTATGTGGCTGGGCCTTCTGGATTCCTAGTATCCTACCTGGACATACGCGCTTTAATGCTGAATTACACTTGCGTAGTGGCTTACAGGTCAGGACTTCTTTTGTCAGGACAAGCTTCCTTATGTCTTGTGCAATACATCTGAACAGATCCTGGGCCTGAGGGGTTCCGTGCGTTTGCCTGTGTATCCACCTGAGGAAATACACGTGGGGTTCGGAGGCAGTTTTGTATGGTTTGTTTGCTTGTTTCTCTCTTTTTTTTTTTTTTTTTTTTTTTTTTGGATGACTTCCTCTTCTCCGCCTCTGTATGAACAAGAACTGGAGTTCTTAGTCTGTGGGTCACCTTACAGCCCCAATGTACCTTTTTGGGTGTTAGTGGAGTTGCTTTGGAACTTCACTGCCACATCCCCTCTCCCATTCACGTGCCAGCTAGGAGCAGGTGAGGGAGGGGACTTGTTTGGGCAAGGAGGAACAGGATTGTCCATCTCTTTATCAGGGAGTGTAATGATAGGATGAGGGGTACCGGTTTCAAACTGAAAGAAGGGAGATTTAGGTTGGATATTAGGAAGAAGTTATGTGAGGGTGGTGAGACACTGGCACAGGTTGCCCAGAGAAGTTGTGGATGCCCCATCCCTGGAAGTGTTCAAGGCCAGGCTGGATGGGGCTTTGAGCAGCCTGGTCTAGTGGGAGGTGTCCCTGCCCATGGCAGGGTGTTGGAACTAGATGATCCTGAGGGTCCCTTCCACCCCAAACCATTCTATGATTCAGCAGCAGTGAGCTAAACTCATATAATACCTTAGATCAGACAAATATATACACTGGGATATGTCAGGCATGTATGTGGCAGCATAAAAGCTTTAAGGGGCTTTTACAAATGAAATGAGATTCTGAAGGGAAAGTCCCCTTTCAGTCCCTCCTGTGTTCTCTATGTCCTGTGCTTTTGGGAAACGGTCTCATAAAGAACTAGGATTAATATTTCGGGTGCTGGATCTCTTGAAACTGTAACTAGCAGGGCTAGCTGGATGAGCTGGGCATACACAGCACCCAAGGTGCAAAAGTGTGGGGGGTTGCTCTTCACTGAAGAGAAGCCATGTCTCATCTGCCCCCGACGGTGACAAGATGGCCTGCTGCTTTCTTCATGGATAAAAAATGTCATTTGTACCACCTGCTCCTATGGCTTCTGGGTTTATTTTTCCACATGAAGTAGGCATTTTCTTCTTCTTTGGACAAACAAGCACCGGGCTGCTTTATCTTCCAGGCAGCGGGCCGGCAGCAGAACACACCTCACCCGGGCCGTGCTGCCGGGGAGCTGAGGGCCGCGGGGGATGGGGTGGGCTATTCCCTTTCCCTCGCCGCTCGCCTACCGCGCCCTCCTTCCAGAAGAAACGGCAGGCCGAGGGCGGCGGCAGCGACCGCCGGGCGCAGCCGCGGCGGGACCGGAGGCCGCCCCTGGGCCCGGCGGCGGCGGGAGGCGTGTCGGGCCGCCTTTCCCAGCCTCCCCCGCGGCGGAGCTGGGCGGGCCAGTGCCGGGGCGGCGGCTGCAGCGGGCGGAGCGCGGCTTGCCTGCCGGTGTCCCTGCCTCGGCATGTCCGACTCCGGCGGCGGTGGGGGCGGCGGCCCCGGCGGCGAGGAAGGCGGCATGGAGGTGTCGGGCTCGGCGGTGCAGAACGTGGCCGACGTGTCGGTGCTGCAGAAGCACCTGCGCAAGCTGGTGCCGCTGCTGCTGGAGGATGGCGGCGAGGCCCCGGCGGTGCTGGAGGCGGCGCTGGAGGAGAAGGGCGCCGTGGAGCATATGCGCAAATTCCTCTCCGACCCGCAGGTCCACACGGTGCTGGTGGAGCGCTCCACCCTCAAAGGTGAGGCGAGAGCCGGCCGGCCGCCGCGCTGTCAAAATGGCGGCGGCGCCTGCTTGCAGCCGCCGCCCTGCCGCGGGGTGGGAGGGGACTCGGCTCTCTCTTCTCACGGGGGCTGCGGGGACTCTCCGCCTCACGCACGGCTCCGGCCGGGGAGGCGCCGGCCCTGCCGCACTGCGGGTGCGGCCCGTCTGCGGGCGGGGGAGAGCCGCGCTGCGGCCGCGGAGCACGGTGTGAGGCTGCCGCCGGGGCCCGCCTCAGCCGACCCATCCCGCCCGGGCCGCCGGCGCCTGGCCCGATCCTCCTCCCCCGTTATTCTTTGTTCTCCGGGTCCCGAGCTGAGGGTGCTCGGCGGGCCCGGGGCCGTGGGCTGGAGGTGGGCGGTGGTGCGTCGTGTGCTGCGACCGGAGGCTGTCCGGGTCGGAAAGCGCCTCGTCAGTGGGCTGGAGGCGCTCCCTGTTGCGGCCGCCTTCCTGCTGGGGGAATGACCGCCTCCTCCTCCTCCTCGGCGAGGCGGATAACCGGCCTGAAACAGGACAGAAGTAGCCTCCCTCAAAACCCTGGAATAAAGGAAAAAAACAACCCCGAATCAGCCTGTGAAAAGCGTTATTCCGTGGTTAATAAGCGAGGCTCCCAAGTTCATAAATCAAGATGTAGACCTTGCATTGTCTTTGTTTAGTTAGCAAGGCCTGGTGGCTTTTTGAATGGTGCTCAGAAACCTCATCAAATGCTGCATTAAATACTACTGCAGCTAAGTTGACACTCTGACCTGAGAAACATCTCTGTTATTTACATGCTGCTGTTATTGACTCTGTTTATTTTGAAAGTGACTTTTTATTGTCAACAAATCTGTTGCTAAATAGCCACTTATTGTCATGAAATCCAGCCTAATAAACAATAATATAATACTGCCAGGCTTCATTAATAACACAGACTTCTATTATTAAAGAAGATCTACAGTCTGTGTATGGCTACATGCCTGCCAGTCTGAGCTTGCAGAATTTTAATGTTAAAATTCTGGATCTCTACTCCTAATGTGCTGTTGGTTCTGCCCGTGTAGATGTATATCAAATCTTAATATTCATATTGCATTATTTAACACGTCAACAGCTGCAGTGTAAGATACTGGGTATACGCCCTGCAGTTGCACACTGAGGGAAATGTGAAGAAGGTTCTTCCACTCATTGTCTATTTACTGTGAACTTAATATGTTGCTGAAAATATCCTGTCTATCTTAAGCCTGCTTCCGCTGATTATCCTCTGTTTTCCACTCCCAAAGTTTGGGACTTCTTTTTCAGCAGGGATAACAGTAGAATTTTCTAGAGGAAATCTAGAGTGGGAAAGAACAGCGATTTTTATGAATTCATGATGCAGTGTTTAACAAGATTTAAAGAAAATACATTGGATGTTAATAGGCTAGGTAGATGATTTCTAAATTTCTCTTACATCTGGCTCATGAGGTTGGTTATCCTTAGTTTGGGTTGGAAGTAATGAAAGATAGTGGTGATTAGTCAGCTCCAGGCTTGTTGCATAGATATTGTTACATATATATATGGTTAAAAACAAATTGAGACAGTAATTATGTGTTTTAGAAGCTAAATACTGATTTACTATGGGCAGAAGGCATTTCCATTGATGGCTTTTGGTTTAATAGCAGTTATCTGGGGAGAGTGGATTTTCTGATTGACAGCCAGTCTTCAAACTTAACAGATTCAGAACCTCCAGCAGCATATGGAGATGTTTTCTCTGACGCTATTAAAAAACAACATTATTATTGAAACTTGTGCATGGACTAGGTAGTATGAAGTAAATTATTGATTACAAATACAATACAATAGAAGCCATATTTCTGAGTAATGAAAGCTGCGATGTGGTATCACTAGTTATGCAGCCTGCCGGCTGCTTTCCTAGGAGTTCCTGTGGTGTCTAGTGCAGTGTTGTTTTGTGAACAGGCTTCTAGTGATCACAAATGTGACACCCTGAGGCTGTATCTCCTATGAAGGGCCAAATGAAATCGGGGCAGGACCAGAGTCTGCTGCAATGTGTCCAGGCAGAGTGTGTCCCCCAACAGGGAGTAACCTTCTGCACTGAAATCACTGCATTGCAGCATAACTGCCTGCATCCCCAGCAATTACATCATCTGTGATACACTGGCTGTATTAATGCCTGAGTACTTCCCATGGCTTGGGTTTTTGTTTTGTTGGGAGGCTTTTTTGTTCAGAGGCTTAATTTCCAAATGACTTTTAAAGAAAAAGTCCAAAAATACAATGCAACCTATAAAAGAAAAAAGCAGCTATTTAATGTTCTCACTTAAATATAGTTATCCTGGTAGCATATTTCTACAAATAAATGCACATTCTGTATTGCAGAAGATTTCTCCCTGCTTCACAAGCAGAGTGGGGGTTATAATTTGTTTGTTGTAATGTTTTCATGTTTTTTTGTAGCAACCTAAAAAAGTTAATAGGCTTGTGCTATAAAACAATGAACCCACTCTCAATTTGAGGAATATTGCAAAGCTAAATGTAATTTAAGCTGTTTTGCATAATAAGTTGGTGTAGAAATTAAAGGTTAGAAAATAGTCTGATAATAGCAGAAGATGGTTGAGAGTGGCAGATGCCTTCGAAATAAAATATTTTTTACATCGCGTATTTTTTGCAGAGGATGTGGGAGATGAAGGGGAAGAGGAAAAAGAGTTCATTTCCTACAGTATCAGCACTGACATTCATTATGGAATAAAATCAAACAGGTGAGTTAGTAAAATAGATCTTGACATTTCTACCCTATGAATGCAAAACCTGCAGAAGCAGATTTACCTACAAATTTACCTCCAGTTTACCTAGTGCTACATGCAGTGTTTTTATTCAGGTGAGGCAATAGCTTTCAAGGTGGAGGCTCTGATAAAACAAGGGTGTGTCATGAGGCTGAAAGGAATGGACTTAGGACTTGTAGCTCTGAGGTTAAAGAAACAAAGTCTTATTAATTTGGGATACGTACAAATGTAACATACACAACGTGGGTTCAGGAATCTTTGGTTATGTCTGACTCTTACATGTTTATCGCTTACCTTAATGCATATTTTACTCTGAAGCTTCATAAGATATGTGCCTCTTCAGTGTGCCCATACTGCAGAGTCCTTATTGATAGCTAAGTTTGGCTGATTATTGAAGTATAAAGATGTTTTTATTGGAAGACTTGTGTTCGAGTCGCTCAGAAGAAAGGTTATAAAGTATGATGATGCAGTTTAGCATTTGACTCCTTTGACTGAAACTTGGAGTCAGATTAAAGCTATTCTATCACTTAAGTTTCAAATGTTTAGTTGGTAACTCTCTTCTCTGTTCTGCAGCCTGGCATTCATTAAGCGTACACCAGTGATTGATGCCGACAAACCAGTGTCTTCTCAACTCAGAGTGCTCACTCTCAGTGAAGATTCTCCATATGAAACATTACACTCTTTCATTAGCAATGCTGTTGCTCCCTTTTTCAAGTCCTATATCAGAGAATCTGGCAAAGCAGACAGGTAATTCAGTATAAATATTGCACTTCTCTGCTGATGAATTAAAGTAGGTGTTTAATGAAAAAAAATAACTGACTGTTCAAGACAAGTTATGTGAAATTGTTGAAGCACACAGCTGTGCATGATGTTGTTGCTGATTCTGGGGAAGTAGTTCAGATGGCTTAAATGTGTTGTGTTATGGTTCTTGTTTTGGCTTCTTATACGGAAACATCTGTGCTTTTTCAGGGATGGAGATAAAATGGCTCCTTCAGTTGAGAAAAAAATTGCAGAACTTGAAATGGGCCTCTTGCATCTGCAGCAGAATATTGAAATTCCAGAGATTAGTCTGCCAATTCATGCAACCATCACTAATGTTGCCAAGCAGTGTTATGAACGTGGAGAAAAGCCAAAGGTTACAGATTTTGGTGAGAAGGCTGAGGATCCCTTATTCCTCAATCAACTACAATCTGGAGTCAACCGCTGGATTAGAGAGATACAAAAGGTAAAAAAAAAAACCCCAAGTACTAGACTATGTGGTGAGAACTTCGTGTAGTACTGTGTATCTTCTTCACAGTTTAACTGGTGTTCTGGTTTGAGGTAAAACAGAACCAATTTTCTGATTTGTAATTTTACTTTTTATCTGGGCCTCTTCTAACTGACTAAAGTCTGAAATTAACAGCATATTGTTCAGAAACTGTTCACTCTCAGAGTGATAAGACCTGATTATACCAAGGAACGGTATGCACAGAGGCTCTTGCTTATACTTATTGCTATAACAACCAAGGTCAGATAACTTCGCTGTTTGCCCCGTTAGAGCGTCGGAAGCAGAGAAGCGTAGAGGGGTCCCACCTGCAGGGAGGAGCAGACGGGACAGGTGACCCAAAACTGACCAACAGGGTATTCCATCCCATATGCATCATGCTCAGTATAAAAGCTGAAGGATCAAGGGGGCAAGGCTGCTCTGGCTCACTTTTTTCTTCAATGGACAATGTCTGAGGAGGACCCTGTCTGTTCGTCTGCCTTTGATCCCGATCTGAGCATTTATTATTTACTATTTTCTTATTTATTATTATTTTCATTAAATTAGTTTAGTTCTTTTTCTGAACTCATAAATCTTCTTATCTCTTCCTCTCCTCTCTGAAGCGGGGGGTAGTGGTGGTGCATCTGTCATTCTGATTGGCCAACCCGGCCAAAACCATGACAACTGGTAAAATACTGCTCCATGGAGGATACTCTGAAGATCTGAGACTAGTTTTCTGAGTCACCAGAGACTGTAGTCTAAACTAGACTAAGTCTAATTCTAGACTAGACTAAGCCTAGTCTAAATTTAGAGCCTAGTCTAAATTGTTCTGCAAGTAGCTGAGAGCACGACTATTTTATTTCTGTTGTAATAGACTCAAGTAACTGGCATGACCTTGTGAATTTTTACAGCAGATGGAGAGAAACAGGTCTTGTTTTGTTGTTTTGTTGTTTCCCCAGGTGCATCCACAACCACTTCAGAACAGTTGCTCCAATCCTATCTTTTAATCTCTTGTACTGTTCCTTTTCAAATGAATTCTGCTGTTCTTTTGCTGTCACTCAGAAGTAGCATTTCAGATACTACTGTGGCTTTTTTTCCTCCATGGGCATAGTAACCACTTATTGCTCATGAGAGACCAGCGCCTTTTCTTACTCCAGAGTAGAAAACATTTATTTTCTTGCTAGGCTTATCTGTCATTAACCAGAATACAGACAATGATCAGGAAAGTGGACAGGTGACCTTTTTAGGCTATGCTGAAGACATGACATGACGGTCCTAAAACTGATCTGGAATTAAACCTTTACTCCTGTTGCGTTGCAGTTGCTACACTTCTCACAGAATGAGTGCCAAAACTGTCATGTTGGATTATTAAAACCTAGTGGATGTTATGTGTTTCAATTATATTTAGTAATAGAGCAAGTTCTTACAGTTGAAGCATGTAAATTAATGCTTTTCTCCCTCCCTTCTCTTTATTACTTTTAAGGTGACCAAACTAGATCGAGATCCTGCGTCAGGCACTGCATTACAGGAGATAAGCTTCTGGTTAAATTTGGAACGGGCTCTGTATCGCATTCAGGAAAAACGTGAAAGTCCAGAAGTTCTTCTGACTCTGGATATTCTAAAGCATGGCAAACGTTTTCATGCCACTGTCAGCTTCGATACAGACACAGGTAAAATATCTGTTCAATAAATTTTTTCCTAAATGTCCTATGGAATTTAGACTGTTATGAGACTTGAATATTGTGGTACAGAAAACAATGCTGTCTTGAGTAACCATGGTCTAGTTAAAGCTACTGTCTTATACAGATTTGATTAATGAAATGAAAAGCTACATTCAAAATCTCTTCTATTACATGTAGGTCTAAAACAGGCTCTGGAAACTGTGAATGACTATAACCCACTGATGAAAGACTTTCCACTGAATGACTTGCTGTCTGCTACTGAGCTGGACAAAATAAGGCAGGCCCTTGTTGCAATATTTACCCATCTGAGAAAAATCAGAAACACAAAATACCCAATCCAAAGGGCATTGCGTTTAGTGGAGGCTATTTCAAGAGATCTGAGCTCTCAGTTGCTTAAAGTGTTGGGAACCAGAAAACTAATGCATGTTGCCTATGAAGAATTTGAAAAGGTACGTTCATGGTTTTGTGGTGCTGGCAGCTGTATTTTGACATTGAATAGTGACTTTAAGAAAGCATTTCATTTGGGAGCTAAAGTTCCTATTCTGAAACTTCTTCAGGTGATGGTCGCATGCTTTGAAGTTTTCCAAACCTGGGACGATGAATATGAGAAGCTACAAGTTCTGCTGAGAGATATTGTGAAAAGAAAAAGGGAAGAGAACCTGAAGATGGTGTGGCGTATCAATCCTGCTCATAGGAAACTCCAAGGCCGTCTTGATCAAATGAGGAAATTCAGGCGTCAGCATGAACAACTGCGGGCAGTTATTGTGAGAGTCTTGCGACCTCAGGTAATCTTCTTGGTTGTTATCAGACAGAAAATCTGTGCAGCTTTTTCAAGAGTGTTCAACTTCAGGAGTGTTCACTGTTGCTTTAAAAAGTTACCAACACAAAACTAATGTAACATTCTGTTTCACTATCTGCTCCCAAAACCAGCCTAGTTTTGAACCCTTGCTAATAGGCTTAGCTTTAAATCTGACGTACTTCATGTACTACATGACCGTGCTTGTGTTAATAGACACAGCAACTCCAGACTTAACATAGAGGAGATTAATAAGTGTGTAAATACTTGAGCTTGGCTAAACCACCAGGGAAAATGCGATTATGCTGCACAGTAGTGGAAGTTTGTAAAGTAACTGTTGCCCCATTCCTAGTAGAACTTTAATCTGAAACATGATTGAAAGATTGTTAAGGGTTGGGTACTAATTTGTAGGGTTTTTGCAATGCTTGTTAGAACAGATTGTGCTTAGCTATTTGTAGGTAAATTTTGAAGCATCCAACTCGCTAAACTGTGATTTTAATGCAGGTAACTGCTGTTGCCCAGCAAAATCAAGGAGAGGTACCTGAACCACAGGATATGAAAGTAGCAGAAGTCCTTTTTGATGCTGCAGATGCTAATGCGATTGAAGAAGTCAATCTTGCTTATGAGAATGTTAAGGAAGTAGATGGGTTAGATGTTTCCAAAGAAGGTACAGAAGCCTGGGAGGCAGCAATGAAACGATATGATGAAAGAATTGATAGAGTTGAAACAAGAATAACTGCCCGTTTGAGAGACCAGCTTGGTACAGCAAAGAATGCCAATGAAATGTTCAGAATCTTCTCTCGGTTTAATGCCTTGTTTGTCAGACCTCACATTCGCGGTGCCATTCGTGAATATCAAACACAATTGATCCAGCGCGTAAAAGATGATATTGAATCTCTTCATGACAAATTTAAAGTACAATACCCACAGAGTCAAGCTTGTAAAATGAGTCATGTTCGTGACTTGCCTCCTGTATCTGGGTCCATAATTTGGGCAAAACAGATTGACAGGCAGCTCACTGCTTACATGAAGCGTGTTGAGGATGTCCTTGGCAAAGGTTGGGAGAACCATGTAGAAGGACAGAAGCTAAAGCAGGATGGAGATAGCTTCCGCATGAAGCTCAACACTCAGGAGATCTTTGATGACTGGGCAAGAAAAGTTCAGCAACGCAATCTTGGTGTGTCTGGTCGTATTTTCACTATTGAAAGCACTCGTGTTAGAGGTCGAACTGGAAACGTCCTGAAACTGAAAGTCAACTTCCTCCCAGAAATAATTACACTTTCAAAAGAAGTCCGAAACCTGAAGTGGCTTGGTTTCCGTGTTCCACTAGCAATTGTCAACAAAGCTCACCAAGCAAACCAGCTCTATCCATTTGCTATTTCTCTCATTGAAAGTGTCCGTACCTATGAACGAACATGTGAGAAAGTAGAAGAGCGTAATACTATCTCACTTCTGGTTGCTGGCTTGAAGAAAGAGGTGCAGGCTTTGATTGCAGAAGGAATTGCACTTGTGTGGGAATCGTACAAACTTGATCCATATGTACAGCGCTTAGCTGAGACTGTCTTCAGTTTCCAGGAAAAGGTTTGTTTTATCTTTCAAATTCTGCAAAATTTTTACATTTATACTTCAGTAGTGTGTGGTTAGCCAAAAGTGGAATTGGTTAGCTGATTTTATAGACATATAGATATATACATATATAAAATATACAGAATATCCAATTCTGTAGCCCTTCAGTTAAGTAGCTGATTGAGTTGTCACAAATGGGCAAGCTGAATGGATCTTTTAGTACTACTTAAAAGTGCTTGCTGCATCCAAATAAAGAGAAATGACTAACCATTACTGCATAGTTATTGTTGCCTCTATCTAACCTGTCAAACTAAACGTCCTGTTTTTCCTAAACCATTTTAGGTGGATGACCTGCTCATTATTGAAGAGAAAATAGACCTGGAAGTGAGGTCTTTGGAAACATGCATGTATGATCACAAGACTTTCTCCGAAATCTTGAACAGGGTTCAGAAAGCTGTGGATGACTTAAATCTTCATTCATATTCAAATTTGCCAATCTGGGTCAATAAGTTGGATATGGAGGTAGGTTTGAGATCAAGGAGTTGTATATATTTAGAGGAAACATTTTAATTGGGTGCAAAATGCTTTTTGATTGTACTCTTTGTAGTCACCCAAGGAAAATTCTGTCTCTCCATTCTCTGAAAATTCCAATGTGTTTTCAGTATGCAAAAAAAATCAAGACCTGTTTCATTTTAGATGTTGACTTTGGGGATCAATTAATTCAAGGGGAGTTTTGTCCCTTGAAGAAAAAAAGTTTGGTATAGCTTGACTGCCTAGAAGGTGCTGGGGAGTGAGGTAGATAAAAGGTGGTGGAAATTTGCTATGCCAGTGGCAAAGGCTCATTGCCTTCATATTGTTCGGCTCTGCCTGTTGGGTTAACTTTCAGGTTATTGGACACTAGGCCAACTTCAAAGTAGTTAAAATCGTTTAATTCCATTAAAGTCCATGAGGACAGCTTTGAATTGATATTCAGTGAAAATTTATCAAAACTCTTAAACCTTTTTAATGACTTAGTAAAGTGAACACTTGGTTTTTTGAGGTGTCATAGTGTACCTGGTGTCAGAGTATATCGATAGCAGGGAACTTTATGCAGTGAATATGCAGCTTTTTCCTCCAATGTGTCTTATTTTCTTTAGATTGAAAGAATTCTGGGTGTTCGTTTGCAAGCTGGACTGAGGGCCTGGACCCAAGTTCTTCTTGGACAAGCAGATGACAAAGCAGAAGTTGACATGGATACAGATGCTCCTCAAGTGAGCCATAAGCCCGGTGGTGAACCCAAGATCAAAGTAAGTTTTTGTGTGGAGTGTTTTTGTGTTGTTTTTTTTTTCCTTATTGTCAATTACTTAATGCAAGAATTGTATCTGAGCCTTATATAGGAGATAAGTATTTCTTCTGCATGTGGTTTTGCAGGAATACTTGCCTCCTCCCAGTGAGGTGCGAGTTGATTTTTAAACAGTGTGTGCTACTTTTTGAAGTCCAAAATTCTTGTCTACGTGTAGTAGCATCTGCCAGTAAAACTGAGTGTGTTAATGTTTCTGCAGAACATTGTACATGAACTAAGAATAACCAACCAGGTGATATACTTGAATCCACCGATTGAAGAGTGTAGATACAAACTTTATCAAGAAATGTTTTCTTGGAAGATGGTAATCCTGTCGCTACCAAGAATCCAAAGTCAGAGGTATCAGGTATGTGTAATGAAGCTGTATCTAAGTCTGAGCAATTATTTTCACTTTTTAGTTCGTTGTGCTCAATATCTTGGTGTGTTGCTCTAGGGCTGAAACTGGGTGCCCTAGAAATTCATGTATATTGCATGTATAATTGTGGTTCTTAGGTTGGAGTGCATTATGAGCTGTCTGAGGAAGAGAAATTCTATCGTAATGCATTGACAAGGATGCCTGATGGCCCCGCAGCTCTGGAGGAGTCGTACTCTGCTGTCATGGGAATTGTGACTGAAGTGGAGCAGTATGTCAAGGTAAGAGGCTGACACCGTATAATACTACAGCTAAAATGAACATGGAGTTTTTTCTTAGTTGTCCTGGGGGCTGGGGGGACATGCGTCTTTTGGAATATACTGGAGAAGTTCTGAACATTGTTTGTGAAATATCTCAATTAGGTTTGGCTGCAGTACCAGTGTCTGTGGGATATGCAGGCTGAAAACATATACAACCGTCTTGGAGAAGACCTGAATAAGTGGCAAGCCCTTTTAGTTCAGATAAGAAAGGCGAGAGGAACATTTGACAATGCAGAAACCAGAAAGGAATTTGGACCTGTTGTCATAGACTATGGCAAGGTAAGAAATTGTAATTATTGTTTGTGATAAACGCATTAAACTTCAGAATGGGTGTATAACAGAAAATAGCAAGGCTGACAAATTACTGTTATCTAACTTTATTCAATTGTAGGTACAATCAAAGGTGAACTTAAAGTATGACTCCTGGCACAAGGAAGTGCTCAGCAAATTTGGCCAAATGCTTGGTCAGAATATGACAGAGTTTCATTCACAAATTTCTAAGGTAAGACAAGTCCAAATTCCAGTTTTTCACTTTCAGATCAGCTGTTCTAGACTTCTAAAACACTGTTTTGTGCCCCAAACAGTCCCGTCAAGAACTGGAGCAGCATTCAGTGGACACTGCTAGCACATCAGATGCAGTGACGTTCATCACATATGTGCAGTCCTTGAAACGTAAAATCAAGCAGTTTGAAAAGCAAGTTGAGGTATGTTGTCCTGCTAATTATTATTACTTTAGGAAATGTCAGGCTTAGCTCTTAAGGTGCAGCTTCATGATATTCAAGTTCTCTTGAGAACAGACTTGAACTTCATATCCTGAGGAATCCTGTGAACTCTATAGTGAGCGCTTGTTAAAATATGTTGAATATTTAGTCTTGCGACTTAAGTTAGTTTTGTCTTTTTAACTTAGAACCACTGTCTCTTGTAGCTTTATCGCAATGGTCAGCGCTTGCTTGAGAAACAAAGGTTCCAGTTTCCATCCTCTTGGCTGTACATTGACAACATTGAAGGAGAATGGGGTGCTTTTAATGACATCATGCGTAGAAAGGATTCTGCCATTCAACAACAAGTAGCAAATTTGCAGATGAAGATAGTTCAAGAGGACCGTGCAGTGGAGAGCCGAACAACTGACTTGCTAACAGACTGGGAGAAAACAAAGCCTGTGACAGTAAGTAGTGATGATTAATACTTGTTCAGCAAATAAGGTAGATTCTCTGCATTCAATAAGAAGTAGGCAGCTTTCAATAAGAAGTAGGCAGTTTATGTTTTTTTGCAGTTTTTCATTTTAGATGATGATAACAGTCTTTTTGAAGGTTCTATAATAACTTGCCAATGTGTTGGGTTTGCGGGGGGAGGTGAGGGTGGTAGCACAGGGACACTTACCCGTACAACGTAGGCCTCTGTTAGGTGCAAAAAGCAAGATGACTTTAGTTACTAACAAAGCTTTGGCTGAAAGAAGGGGTATGTCAGAAGCATGAGAGGCATGCGTGTAGGAGGATTCAGGAGCAAGCTGCTTTTTTCCCTTTTTTTTTTTTTTTTTTTTTTTTTGCCTAAAGTGCCATTTAGTAAAGCGAAAAACTGCATGTAGAAGTGGGATAAGACTTATTCTGGATTAGCATGTAGCCTTACTGTCAGCAAACCAGAAATGGAAAAATAATAAGACAAGCCAACATTTAGTATTTTGTCCTTGATTTTAACTTTGCATCAACTTAATTGTAGGATTTTTGGATTAACATATCCCATGCAAATTTTAGGGAAACCTGCGTCCAGAAGAAGCTCTTCAAGCTCTTACTATTTATGAAGGAAAATTCGGTAGGCTGAAGGATGATCGTGAGAAGTGTGCGAAGGCCAAGGAAGCTCTGGAGCTAACAGATACAGGACTGCTCAGTGGCAGTGAAGAGCGTGTCCAGGTACAACCTGCTCACACAACTTTTTGTCAGTTTATGATAGTGTTTCAGTTCCATCTCTCTCTCTCCCTCAAGAGAGTGACCTGTAGCCTGGGATGTACTAGTATCAAGACACAATCTCCACACTTGTTCAGTTCTAGCCTTAAGAGATTATCTCTTCTGTGACCGTCTTATTCTTGTGAAGCTGTTGTGTGACCTGAGATGCAAAAAGCTCGTCTGGGTCACTTGCTATTATTGCAGTTCTATTGAATTGGCAACAACTCAAAAGAAGGTTTTTGACATGTTAAAAGTATTCTGTTTAACTCCCCCATGCTGATGACTTTGAAGAATCGGGAAAAACTGCTGATGTTTGATACATTCTTTACGATAGGTAGCCCTTGAAGAGTTGCAGGATCTCAAAGGCGTCTGGTCTGAACTCTCTAAGGTCTGGGAACAGATTGATCAAATGAAAGAACAACCCTGGGTTTCAGTACAACCTCGCAAGGTACTTCACTTCTGTATACATAAGCAATGTAACTACCGCGAGTACATGCAAACTATGTATTAAACCTCTTGAGATAGATATGCTCAATTGTCATGTTCCATATCATTTTCAGTGTTTAGGTACCTTTTTTTAGTATCTTGTGTGCATGTTTCTTCTCATGCTAAGCTAAAAAAAATTCACAGGGTTTCTCAGAACTTAAGTAATGTTGCAGTGGAATTATGCAATTCCAACAGTTTTGAAATTGAGATTGGACTGCGTCTACAGAGAAGAAACTGCGCAGTTTTTAAATAGGCTGTTTGACCTCGTTAGGGAAACTTCATTATATGGTTGGATGAGCAGCATCAGTTTAGTTCAATGCTCAGGAGGTAGAGAGCAGTAGGAACACTAAGCCATAAACTGCCTGTGACGATACTATGTCATAAACCTTAATCAGACCAATAAAATTACTTTCCCAGCTATAGTGTAGCCACATCTTATGCAGATATGTAGAACACTAAAAGACCTGTACTGTCGATAACGTGGCATCAGTGAGAGGTTTCTGTAAAAATATATAGACAACTTTAAACTTGTACAACTATGGGCACAGCACTTGCAGAGAAAGATTTCATTGCTTTTATGTTATTGACAGCTTCGACAAAACTTAGATGGTCTGCTGAACCAACTGAAAAACTTCCCCGCTCGCTTGCGACAGTATGCCTCCTATGAGTATGTTCAGAGACTTCTGAAGGGCTACATGAAGGTAAGTTATACTCATTTCTAAAATGCATGTATTTTGTAGTTGAAGTTCAAGGATATAACTCACTTTCTTGTCTTCTGTAGATAAACATGTTAGTTATTGAACTGAAATCCGAGGCACTTAAAGATCGTCACTGGAAACAGCTGATGAAGAGACTTCATGTTAACTGGGTTGTCTCAGAATTGACCCTGGGTCAGATCTGGGATGTCGATTTACAGAGAAATGAAGCAATTGTCAAAGATGTACTGCTTGTGGCTCAGGGAGAGATGGCGTTGGAAGAGTTCTTGAAACAGGCTAGTATCAGCTCCTGTATGTATGCACGTAATAGAAAATCAAAGTCTGCTGTTGGGTGGCTGACACTTTTGTAGTAAACCTGTCAATCTAAGCTGTTGATACAAGTGCGGAGACTCCATGGAACACAATTTAAAGATATGTGAGCCTCCTCTGATGAAACTTGCATTTTTTGGGAAAAGCAGTCCTTAGTAATGACTGCAAAGACCCCACCTTGTTTAAGTTTTTCCTAACGGCATTATATTCTCAATATTTTTAACAAAAGCTTGAGCATAAACCCAGAATCCTTGGGGAAAAAAAAGTAAAAACTCATTACTGTAATATACTTCTAGTTTGTAACTGTGTTGGGGCAGAAATTATTGATGTCATATCTTAAACATTCTTTTCTTCAGATAAGAGAAGTGTGGAACACTTATGAACTGGACTTGGTCAATTACCAGAACAAATGTCGTTTGATTCGCGGATGGGATGACCTTTTCAACAAAGTAAAAGAGCACATCAACAGTGTGTCAGCTATGAAGCTGTCGCCATACTACAAGGTAAAATGGAGCACAAAGCTAAAGAATCTTCATTTAAATCTGCCTTCCCCTCTTGTTTAGTTTATATATTTGTCAGCAGGGACTATATTAATTGTTTAAGTTGACAGAAAATTATTTGCATATGCATACTTTTTAACTCTCAAACAACTGTTTCCACTAATAATTATTAGCAGTCAAACTCCTGATATTAAAATGAATATTAATGCAGCCTTTAAACTTTAGGTGTTTGAGGAAGATGCCCTTAGCTGGGAAGATAAGCTGAACCGTATCATGGCACTCTTTGATGTCTGGATAGATGTCCAAAGGCGATGGGTCTACCTGGAGGGTATTTTTACTGGTAGCGCAGACATCAAGCACTTGCTGCCTGTGGAGACCCAGCGGTTCCAGAGGTAACTTTTTTAATTGCTTTGTTCTTTTCTTGCCTCCCTTGGGGCACAATGTGGACAGGCCTGCAACTTAATGACTTCAGCATAGCATTAGTTGAAATACTAACTGTATTCTTATCTGGTCCAGATGGATTACAGCTCTGCTGTAGACATAAATTCATAAAGAAAAATACGGCAAGAGGTGCATGTAGACAACTATGACAGAAAAAGGTTTATTATGAATAGGCTGATGTACAATTTGTAGAAGATGACTGGGATTCATGTGGTTTTTTTCTTGCTAGTTCCAGTCAGCTACCTCAAGGGTTTTTCTGGCATTGTGGCTGCAACAAGGAGGCTGATTTCTGTCACCATAGCCTTTAGTCTCACCCTTCAAATGTCATTTTCTTCCTCTGCTTTAAGTTAATTTGGTCATCCTTGTTCATTCCACACAATTCCAGTCAGATCAAAGAATCAGATTTATGCATCTCTTCAGGAAATGAAGAAAAGTAGACCTTCAGCAGTGGAATTGATAGACTGAACGTTGCTAAGACGTTAGATTTTGTTGTTGTGGACTTGAGGTAGATGAAGAGCTATTTTGGGAATTTAGCCTTGTGTTCCCTCGGGCAGCCGCTACAGTTGGAGAGGTAGTGGTCATTTAGAGACAAATAACTTTGGTGTTATGCGGGCCTGTGGTTACTGAGTTTGCACTGATGTACTGTGTTACTTACTTGCAGCATCAGCACTGAATTTTTGGCACTCATGAAGAAGGTGTCCAAATCTCCACTTGTGATGGATGTTCTGAACATTCAAGGTGTGCAGAGGTCATTAGAGAGACTGGCAGACTTGCTTGGGAAGATACAGAAGGCACTGGGAGAATACTTGGAAAGGGAGAGGTCCTCTTTCCCTCGGTAAGAAGTTGACTTTGGTTGACTCTTCAAGTAAAGTGATTAAGTGTTTCTGTGCAGGAATTGGTGTACTGTTCCGTAATGCCTTTTAATGTATTGTGTATATGTAATATGTTGTGACCATTTAAATTTGTGTTGTCTGAATACAGAATTCAGTTACAGTTACTTCTCAGGAAGTGGGACTAAAACTTCCCATACTTGCTCATATGTGGATGGTTGTAGGATTTAGATATTGCTTAAGGAACCATTGCAGCTGATTTCTGTAAACTTACAGTTTCTATTTTGAATGGCTTAATTCTAGCATTTGATTGAAGGACAGTGTCTAAATTGTCACAGTTCAGTATTTAAGTCATTGGTGCTGGCTTACCTGTAGTCCTCAGCTAGTTTGTCACTTAGCATGAGATGGTAAGGGTGAGGGAGTTACTGAGTGTGGGTTTGCCCTGCCTAATAGACTTAATTCAGTCCCAAGCTCAACTGTGGGTATTTCAGGGATGGACAGGTAAAGAAAATGATCCATGGTATGGAGCATGTACACTTTTGTATGGCACAGACCAAATGAATCATAGAATGCCAGGTTGGACGGGACCTCAAGAATCATCTGGTCCAACCTTTCTGAGCTGAGACTAATCTTAGAACTGAAGTATAACTTCTAGCAAATTTACAGTTCACGCGCTCTTGCAGTGTTAGGGAAATGAGTGCTAATTACTCCCCTATGGTGGCCCTCTATGGAGCATAAATAAGTTAAAAGTGATTGTTGGAGTTCTGCTGTAGATCTAATTTTATTTAATTATTAGGTTTTATTTTGTTGGTGATGAAGACTTGCTTGAAATCATTGGAAACAGCAAAAATGTTGCTAAGCTGCAGAAACACTTCAAGAAGATGTTTGCTGGAGTTTCTAGCATTATTCTCAATGAAGACAATTCTGTCGTTCTTGGGATATCCTCACGTGAAGGAGAGGAGGTATAGCTGCAGTGTTTCTCTTTAAATAAAATTCTGAAAATAAGTGAACATGGGCTGACTTAAACCTAATTCTTGCAGGTGCTGTTCAAAACACCTGTCTCCATCACAGAACATCCCAAGATCAATGAGTGGCTCACTCTTGTTGAGAAAGAAATGAGAGTGACCCTTGCTAAATTGCTTGCAGAATCTGTTACTGAAGTAGAAATCTTTGGAAAAGCAACTTCAATTGACCCAGCAGTCTACATCTCTTGGATTGACAAATACCAGGTATCAATATGGAACACTTAAGTATGCTGCATCTTGGTTACTTCAGTGAGGGAAACTGTCTGATGAGGATTTTTTGTTACACAGGCTCAGCTTGTTGTCCTGTCAGCCCAGATTGCATGGTCTGAGAATGTCGAGTCGGCCCTCAATGGTGTGGGTGGAGCTGGAGACAACAGTCCTCTCCACTCTGTGCTAGCTAATGTTGAGGTCACACTCAATGTCCTGGCAGACTCTGTGCTGATGGAGCAGCCGCCTCTTCGCAGAAGGAAACTGGAGCACTTGGTGAGTAAAAACCGCCTTTCCTCTTCTGGGCTCTCAGGTCAGGATATTTGAAAGTTTAAAGAAAAGATTAATTAGTCTAAGACTTGTTTTTCCTCTAGGAAAAGGTTTCATGCAATTTAAGCAACTACATGGAGCCCTGATCCTATAGGTGGTGGTAGTTTTTCCGCTCTAGTCAGCTTAATGCATGATAGCTTATTATAGACTAGCTCACTGAATTGATCTTCAGACTAGCTCTTCCAAATATGGAAGTTACTGATTTCTTCATTCAAACATAAAATACCTCATTAAGCTGCTTTATTATTGTAATTATTATATGCTTTTGTTTGTAGATAAGGATTGAGGGGGGGGAGGAAGATAAAATCATCCTGGGTTATTTCTGTAGATTTTTAAAGGGAAATACCTGGTCAGTTTGAGGAGTACTCGTCTTCATAGTTTCTGGCAAGTAAAATATCTAGTTCAGTAGTATAACGGACCACAGTGCTTTGCTGAAAGCTAGGGAAGTCCTTAACAAGAGCAGTCAACATTGTTAGTTTTGTCTTTCTTTGTCGCAACAGATTTTAAGGCAGAGACTGTTGGTAGGTCACAGTTCTTAAGTGATGGCAATTTACTATGCTAATCTGAGAAACTGTAGGATTCCTGGCTTTATTAGCAATGGCTTGTATTGCTGTGGTCTGAAGAGTTACTTCATTCTCTAGATCACCGAGTTGGTGCACCAGAGAGATGTTACAAGATCACTGATCAAAAGCAAGATCGACAACTCCAAATCCTTTGAGTGGCTCAGCCAAATGCGGTTCTACTTTGACCCAAAACAAACAGATGTGCTGCAACAGCTCTCCATTCAGATGGCAAATGCCAAATTCAACTATGGTTTTGAGTACCTTGGTGTTCAGGATAAGCTCGTACAGACTCCTCTTACTGACCGCTGCTACCTGACAATGACACAAGCCCTGGAGGCAAGACTTGGAGGATCACCATTTGGTAAGTTTGTACTGAAGTACAATAAAAACTTGAGACAAGTATATAAACTCTTGTCCTCTCTAATATATAGCTTTAATGTAAAGAAGTAGAACACTTATAACTAAGATACTGAAGAACGAAACAGTCTTTTGGGGAAGCTGTAACAGTTTTAGGTTGGCGGATTACATAAGTAGGCAGTGGTACTTCAAATACTAAAACATGTCTATCCTACTTTGAAAACAGGTCCTGCAGGTACTGGCAAAACAGAATCTGTTAAGGCTCTTGGACATCAGCTTGGCCGCTTTGTGTTGGTTTTCAACTGCGATGAAACATTTGACTTCCAGGTAAGCTGTTTGATTTTAAAAATGTAATCTCTACTAACAAGTAATAGGAATCTCTTCAGAACTGTGGAACAGCCAGTGGTGTTTATTTTCAAGATTATCGTCTTAACTGAGCCAGTATCTGTGCATCCTGTAGATGCTCTGCAACAAAAGAATGCCTAAAGCAGAAGTGGGGCTGTGGGAGATGTTCTGGTTTTTTAGAATGGGTAGTTCTGTAGCAGCAAATGGAGGGAAAAGGAAGTATGGGGCAGAGCTTCAGACTGGTTTTAAGAAAGTAACAAACTGTTTAGTTAATAATAGTGGTTAAACAGAGAATAGATGAGAGTGTGAGACTGCCAAGGTACTATTACCAGATTACCCTTTGTGACATAACTGTGGAGTTTGCCTCAGCATGTGAAAGATTCTTCAAAACTAAGAAAATTTACCCAGATATTTCAAAACTAATGACATCTTCAAACTAAGAACCAGATGAAATGCCTCTGTAAACTGTAACACACCAAACGTCTTAAAATGAAAACTTCAATCAGGTGTATATATAAAAAAATTACAAAACATGGACAAGGAATCACGATACTTCATAGACTCTGCCAGGTTGCCAATCTGTTTGCGTTTGTTTTTTTTCTGTACAGCTGTATTTCAGTCAGACTAGCGGGTCCATTTAGTCAGCATTTGGCTTGTAGTGGTGACTGTAAGAAAACACCTAGGGAGTAGTAAGATCACAGATAGTGTGTGCTACTCCTTCCTTGCCCCCGGTCCCCTTCCTGCCTCTGACAGTTGTGAGGATCAGGAAGTCCCAGGCTGAAATGGGTTACTCTGTTCGTGCTCCAGTTACTCATTTTTCCCCTTCGATCCACATGCACACTTGCTTCTATAGCATTCTTGACCAAAGAGTTCCATTGCATTACTATGCACTTTATGAAGGAGAACCTTCTGTTGTCTTTTTTAGTAATTCCTTAGTTCTTGCACTGGAAGAGACACTTAACAGTTGATTCCTATTCGTCCTAAACCAGTGGCTTTTAGACCTCCATCGTATTCCCTCGTGTTGCCTTTTGCAGAATCCTGCCTTAAAGGCTGTTGTTTAGGTGGAAGCCTTATCATACTCCGGCCAACCAATTTGCTTTTCTGTAATGGTTTGTAATTATAGTATCCTTGTGATGAAGGACAACAACTGCATCTGGTATTAATGGATTCAGCAAACAAAACATTTGCAGTGCACTTATCTTGACTGTTTTGTGAACACACTGCAGTACAGTATGTAGTAATAGGAAGCCATGGTCATCATCTTTGATTCTGTGAAGCAGAAAGTCAGTTAGAACCCTTTTATATCTCTTACAGTACTACAAAGATGGTAAGCTACTTATAAACACAGCTTCTTCCTGCCTTGGATGCATTGTATAAAGTGCTCTTCTCTGCTCCCTTTGCCTATGCATAGGCAAGAATGATCATGCAACTTCAGTGAATTTTCCCCTCTACGTGCAGGCAATGGGACGCATCTTTGTGGGACTTTGCCAAGTGGGTGCATGGGGCTGTTTTGATGAGTTCAACAGACTGGAGGAGCGTATGCTCTCTGCCGTTTCACAGCAAGTTCAGTGTATCCAGGAAGCCTTGCGGGAGCATTCCAACCCCAACTATGACAAGAGTACGTAATTGTTCATTCCTAATAGAGTTGTACAGTATCTTTAATGTCCTTCATGCTGTTTTGTTGCTGAGTTACATTTCTCCCAAACAATCCAAGGATGAAGCCACTTCCTATCAAAATTTAAAAATTTGAAGTAACTTTCAGCTGGTAGAAATCAGTATTTGAGTTGCAGTACTAGAGGGCCTGTTGTCCATTACTGTAGGAGACTAAAATAGAATAAAATATGACTTCTGTTCTCAGGGTGACTGATCACTGACTCAGGTGTAACTAAATGTACTCTCTTTTCAGCTGCAACACCAATTACTTGTGAGCTGCTGAACAAACAAGTCAAAGTGAGCCCTGACATGGCTATCTTCATCACCATGAATCCTGGCTATGCAGGCAGATCAAATCTGCCTGACAATTTGAAGAAGTTGTTCCGTAGCTTGGCAATGACAAAACCAGACCGTCAGTTGATTGCCCAGGTCATGTTGTACTCCCAAGGTTTCCGTACAGCTGAAGTGCTTGCCAATAAGATAGTACCATTCTTCAAGTGAGTAACAAGTTTGGTTCCTATCAGTAAAAATAGACCTTATTGTTTAAAGCTGTAATGTTCTTTGCAACTCACTAAGCATATTGTGCAGCAGTCCGTACAAGGAAACAATGACAGTTACTGAGCGTTGTGTTGGTCCCTGTTGAGAATCAGATTGTATTTTGTCTCTTTTGCTTCTTAGGCTTTGTGATGAACAGCTGTCCTCCCAAAGTCACTATGATTTTGGCTTGAGAGCACTGAAGAGTGTACTGGTTAGTGCAGGTAATGTGAAGAGGGAGAGGATTCAGAAGATAAAGCGGGAGAAAGAAGAGCGTGGTGAAGTTGTAGATGAGGGAGAAATTGCTGAGAACTTACCAGAACAAGAGGTAATGTGTGTGTGAACTCTTTACTTCTGTGATGAAGTACAGGATACACACTAAACAAAGGAAATAACCTTGCAGTGTTTCCCATTTAGTGCTAAGCCATGCAAGCAAAGTAAAGTTGGTTACAAAAGGTGATTATTTAATAGTTTAGAAGCACCAAGTTAAACGTGTTTTAGGCGTCCCTGAATCATAGTGAAAGACTTGTTTTTATGAAGTGGTGCATTCATAACGCTTATTGCTGCTCAGTTCCTCAGCAGTTAATACCAAAAGCATAGTGAAGAGGCATGAGAAACTGCAGTTGTATAAACTGAAACTCAATAGGAATTTATTGTGTAGTTTCAAAGTTGAAACGCCATTAGTGGTTGCTTTTACCAAAACCGCCCTGGTCTGGTGCTTTATCAATAAAGTATTTAGTGAAGTACTCCTTGTCAAACACATTCGGTAAAGCAAACTTAACAAAAAATCTTAACCAAAATGTGACTCTCTCTGCAGATCCTGATCCAAAGTGTATGTGAAACTATGGTACCAAAACTGGTTGCAGAAGACATTCCATTGCTGTTCAGTCTCCTTTCGGATGTGTTCCCTGGAGTACAGTATCATCGTGGGGAGATGACAGCATTGCGAGAGGAACTGAAGAAAGTGTGTCAGGAAATGTACCTTACCTATGGTGATGGAGAAGAAGTTGGTGGCATGTGGGTTGAAAAGGTAAAATACAAAACTGAAAATGTGGAATTAAAGTTTATGTATAAGACTAAACTACTTCTTTTCTTGTGAAAGGTGGAAAGCTTTTTCCTTTTTCATTGTCTTAAGCAAGCAATATATAGAAGCTTAGATTGACTGCTGAAGTTAAGACTTAATTGGTACGTAATTTCTTCTGTCACAGGTTCTTCAGCTGTATCAGATTACACAGATAAATCATGGATTGATGATGGTCGGTCCCTCTGGAAGTGGAAAGAGCATGGCTTGGAGAGTACTTCTGAAAGCCCTCGAACGGCTGGAGGGTGTGGAAGGTGTTGCTCATATTATAGATCCAAAAGCAATCAGCAAAGATCATCTCTATGGTACTTTGGATCCAAACACCAGAGAATGGACAGATGGCTTGTTTACACATGTCCTGAGAAAGTGAGTCTTTAATAGCACAAATGAAAAATGGCCAATACATTTGTGCCATGGATAATCTGGCCTTACTGAGTCTTTGTTCTCTGCTGCAATAATTATTTCCTTTAATGCAGAATCATAGACAATGTGAGAGGTGAACTACAAAAACGTCAGTGGATTATCTTTGATGGTGATGTAGACCCTGAATGGGTGGAGAACTTGAACTCTGTTTTGGATGACAACAAACTACTGACTCTGCCAAACGGAGAACGTCTCAGCCTTCCACCAAATGTAATGTTACTTTTTTTACATGATGTTTATGTGCCGTCCTATAAACTTGTTGCCTTTACCTTAATGTATATTAGTGCTGTCCCTCTTTCTCATCAGAAGCAGAGTAATACTGATCTCAGGTAGTGGTTTGTGGGTATAACATTTCACGTAACATTTAACGTTATACTTACTCTGACCCTGTAAGACAAACTCTGTGTATTATATAAAAGCCTAGGGTTACAGTCAATAATGATGAACTTAACAGCAGCATTAAACTAACCTAAGGTGTTATTCATAGGCTAGATACAAATAAACTTATTTTAAAAGGTCTCTGTTTGGGGTGGGGGGCGTGTGTTTGGTTTGTTTTGCAGTTGGTTTGTTGGTTGTTTTTACTTCAAACTCTTGTTTTAAATTTCTGCTCTTTAGGTGCGTATCATGTTTGAGGTACAGGATCTGAAATATGCCACTTTGGCTACTGTGTCAAGGTGTGGCATGGTCTGGTTCAGTGAGGATGTTCTCAGTACAGACATGATATTCAATAACTTCTTGGCCAGACTAAGAAGCATTCCTCTGGATGAAGGTGAGGAAGAAGCTCAGCGAAGGCGAAAGGGCAAAGAAGATGAAGGAGAAGAAGCAGCATCCCCAATGTTGCAGGTATAACTTAGATTACCTTATGGGATAATGTAGTAAGAATGCTTGTATCACAAGAATTTATGACAGCCTGTCACAGAAAAGCTGACTTGCTGTTTACATCTTTTTTTCTTAAAAAAAAAAAAAAGAATATTAAATATGAAGCATTTCAAACCTTAAACAAAATTATTTCCTGCTGCCTGGTAATCAGATGAGAAGCAAGTGCTTTGAGCGGTGTTTTGTCTCCCCCAACAGATTCAGAGAGATGCTGCAACAATAATGCAGCCATATTTCACATCTAATGGCCTGGTAACTAAAGCACTTGAACATGCTTTCAAGTTGGAGCATATTATGGATCTCACCCGCTTGCGCTGTCTTGGTTCTCTGTTCTCCATGTTGCATCAAGCTTGCCGCAATGTAGCCCAGTACAATGCCAATCATCCAGACTTCCCAATGCAGATAGATCAACTAGAGCGTTACATCCAGGTAAATACAATATGCTGCTACATGACTGCTGTGTCTGACGTGTCAGTATAGCAGCTAGATTTGATTTGTCATTCATTAAGTCTTGTTCCATTACTCTAAAACCAATAGCTGCTTTTGCTGCTTCTTACAGAGGTACCTGGTCTATGCAATACTTTGGTCTCTTTCTGGAGACAGTCGTTTGAAAATGAGAGCAGAGCTGGGAGAATACATTAGGAGAATCACCACTGTGCCACTGCCAACTGCGCCCAACATACCTATAATTGACTATGAGGTAAACCTTTCTTATGCTAGAAGTGTTGCTCTTTTGTGGTCCTAGAAGCTTGCTTTAGATTTTGGAGATGAAACTGGAAAACAAAGCACTAGACTGCCTTAAATTTTACCATTTCACAGTTCAGCAAACAAGCTGCCTGTTTAAATAAACACATTGAGTTTGATGCCATAAACTATTCTGTGGCTTAATAAAAAATATTTTAACTAAGATTGAGCTATATTCCTGTTTTAAACTGTCTCGTCATGTTTTTGTGCTTCTAGGTGTCCATTACAGGTGAATGGGTGCCATGGCAATCCAAGGTTCCTCAAATTGAAGTTGAAACACACAAAGTTGCAGCTCCTGATGTTGTAGTACCAACCCTAGATACAGTTCGCCATGAAGCATTGCTCTATACTTGGCTGGCAGAACACAAACCTCTAGTACTGTGTGGCCCACCAGGTTCTGGAAAGACCATGACGCTCTTCAGCGCTCTAAGAGCTCTACCTGACATGGAGGTACGCAAGAGTGTGTGTGTGTGAGTGCGCGCACCTGCATGTGTGAATTACAGAGTAGTATCAAGTCTGTAATCTCCTTAAAGATTTACAGCAGTCTTGATTTAGCACGGAAATGATTTGCTAGCCGGAATTTGGTGATACCCGCACCTCAGTCCTTCATGTGTATAGATAGCAAAAGATAAAAATTATGTTGATCAGAATTTACATTTATGTCTCAAGATCCTTAACCTAAAAGCTATTTCCTTCCTTTGCCGCTTCAATGATACAGGAGCATTCCTCCATTTAGTATTTAAAAACCTGTGGTAATGTTTAAGAATAGCTCTCAGTCTTGAGTGTATTTAGGTGGAGTAACAATTATATGAAGCTGTGATGTTTTAAGTACAAGGTTGGGCAGGAGGCATTGCGGCGTGATGAATGGAGAACCTGCAGCGGAAAGCAAACCTTATACAGTCAGGGTACAGGCAGTAACCTGAAATATAGACAGTATATGTACTTCCAGTGTGCAAAGCCAAACATAGCTGTTTTCAGGACTCTTGATATGGTCTCTTTAAGACTTAGTGTATTTTAACTGTTTCTTTTCACTGTTCTCTTTTTAAGGTGGTTGGACTCAACTTTTCAAGTGCTACCACTCCAGAACTGCTCTTGAAAACTTTTGATCACTACTGCGAGTACCGGCGTACACCTAATGGAGTGGTGCTGGCTCCTGTGCAGTTAGGAAAGTGGCTGGTGCTGTTCTGTGATGAAATCAACTTGCCAGATATGGATAAGTATGGCACACAGAGAGTCATATCCTTCATTAGACAGGTTTGTTTTCCTTTGTAATCAACTATACCATAACAGTTTTTTTCAGGGAAATGCAATGTTCCACTGATTTTATTTTACTTTTTTCTCCAGATGGTGGAACATGGAGGATTCTATCGTACGTCAGACCAGACTTGGGTGAAACTGGAGAGAATTCAGTTTGTTGGTGCATGTAATCCACCTACTGACCCTGGAAGAAAACCTCTCTCACATAGGTAATGTATCTGGTAAACTCCATATAGCGACAGAATAGGGGTCAAAATTGAAGTGTCAACTGTGTAATCTGTTCTTAATACACTTGTTTAACACCAGCTGTGCTGAAATTGTGTTCCCTGCTTTTGAACTAACTGCTAGTTAGTTCTTACCCTGACAGCCAGCCAGTGGACTCATTGTTACACTTCTTGAATAACCTGTCTGAAATGCTGTGGATATTTCAGAATGCTTTTTGGTCCGAGTCACTAAGGAGCAATCAAACCAACTGCAGTTACTGCTGATAATTTTGAATCAAGCAGTTAATTAATTTTGGCAAAAGATAATGAAAATAGTACAGACTATAATTTGACTTTCTGGACCGTGTAATATGCGTATAGATATAATACGTGTAACAAAAATCTTCCAGATTTTTACGACATGTTCCTGTGGTTTATGTGGACTATCCTGGACCAGCTTCACTTACTCAGATATATGGAACATTCAATCGTGCAATGCTAAGGCTGATCCCATCACTTCGCACATATGCAGAACCGCTCACTGCCGCTATGGTAGAATTCTACACAATGTCTCAGGTAACTTGTTAAATACAACCCCAAACTCTAATTAGAAGTCTTCCTTTTATGGTGAATCATTTAACATGCATTGTTTGCCATTCACATGGATAATATGTCTACAAGAACTCAATTTAATTACTTGAGTTCTGGCAAAAGCCACTGAATGATACTAGTAAAGTAATGTCTTGCAATGCCAAGGCCTGTAAAAAATAGGGTATGACTTTGGGATGAAGTAACTAATTAAGTTTAAATTTTTAGGAGAGGTTCACTCAGGACACACAGCCACACTACATCTATTCACCTCGTGAAATGACTCGATGGGTGAGAGGTATATTTGAAGCATTAAGACCACTAGAAACCTTACCGGTTGAAGGCCTTATCAGGATTTGGGCCCATGAAGCCTTACGTCTCTTCCAAGACAGGTAAAATAAACATGAGATGGGAGGGACAAAAAAAAAGGTTCAAAATTAATTTTCCCCCCTCCTTGCCAACTTTCATTAGAAAATCAAACTGAAGTGTGCTTTGTGTTAAATAGCTGGAATACAAATGAGAATATTTTCCTTCACTCTGACTTGACACTTTTGGGAGTAGTATCTGTGCAAAGACAAAACATACTTTAGTCGTAGTACTGCTGTGAGTTGATTATATCCTCCCATTACAGAGGACTTGTCACTAACTTGTTTCTTTATCCAGACTTGTAGAAGATGAGGAGAGACGCTGGACTGATGAGAACATTGATATGGTTGCTCTGAAACACTTCCCCAATATTGACAAAGAAAAAGCTATGAGCAGACCTATCTTATACAGCAACTGGCTGTCGAAGGTAAGTAAAAATTTTTTTAAATTTTAAAAAACAATTCGGGAGCAACTGAGTCATGCAGCTCTTACAGCTATATTAACATGATAATTGGGGCCCACCGTTTGTTAAACTGATCTCCAAGAAGTTCTCACTATGATTAGCTGCAGTGAACTCTACCACAAAGCTAATAACTGTTTTGCCAGGGATGCTATTGTAAGATCTACCACAGTATGTAAAGGCAGTATTTAACTAATATTTCTCAAGAACAGTATACCACTCCCAGAAAGTTGCCAACAGGTATTGCTTACGGGATCTCTTGGATTAAGGCAGTGACCCTTGAACCATACTGATATGTAAATTTTATGGTGGACTGTTTCTTGCAGTCTGAAGTGATCCAGCTAGGCAATCTGTAGAAATCCTGCTGGGCCAAGTCAAAAGTCCATCTAGCCTGTTACCCATCTCTGTGACGAATAGCAAGTGGCTAGGAAAGGCTGTTTAAAATAAATTGAGGGAGTAAGGGAGGGAAGTCAGTCTGTCATGCTACTTCCCAGTCTCTTTGGTGACTGGCAACGCAGACTCAGCCTGTGGTAGGTTCAGTAGATAGAGTATTTAAAGCCCATGTTGCTATCTGTGGCACTCTGGGCTGTAGACGTGTTCCTGTGCAAGTTAAATGAGTACAGCATTCTTAAGTTTTTGTAGCGGATTGCTACTTTAAGTATTCTAATAATTCTGCTTTCGTCTACTCATATCTCTAAATGATCTCTAAATGAAATTCCCTTCATCTTGAATTCTGTACCGTATTGACTGGTTCTTTTAGGATTATATTCCAGTGGATCAAGAAGAATTAAGAGACTACGTGAAAGCTAGGCTTAAAGTCTTTTATGAAGAAGAACTTGATGTACCACTTGTTCTGTTCAATGAAGTCTTGGATCATGTGTTAAGAATTGACCGGTAAGCTGATACTTCAGTATAAATAGTATTTGGAGACGTTTTCTAAAACAGTAGTCTGAGTACAGAGTACGAAAGAATGGAGCGTGATCCCATTGCTGTCCAGAGATGATATACTGCTGGCCTCCAGTTAGCAGGATCTTACCTGGAAAGATGTGTCGGTTTTGGTACTAACTTGAAGTTTAGGTGTTCAAAGAAAAGCTTCAGTAAGTTGATAATGTATTTGGTTATGTTCTTTTTCAGAATCTTCCGTCAGCCACAGGGCCACTTGCTGCTTATTGGAGTCAGTGGGGCAGGGAAAACAACCCTCTCAAGATTTGTTGCCTGGATGAACGGTTTGAGTGTCTACCAAATTAAGGTTGGCATGCTAGTTTAACTTAAAAAAACCCTGTTAGTCAAAACTCACACTTCTTAAATATCGACCCCTAAAAAATCCCATTAAAAGCTAAACCAAAATGTTAATAACCAATGTTAAATCTTACTAGGTTCACAGAAAATATACAGGTGAAGATTTTGATGAAGACCTTAGGACAGTATTGAGACGTTCTGGCTGTAAAAATGAAAAAATAGCTTTTATAATGGATGAGTCAAATGTGTTGGATTCTGGATTCCTGGAGAGAATGAACACTCTCCTAGCAAATGGAGAGGTAAGAAGATTTTAAGTAAATACTTGAAGCACCTTTTTACAACCATAAGCTACAACAAAACTATCTTTTGAATTAGGTTCCTGGTCTCTTTGAAGGAGATGAATATGCCACCCTCATGACTCAGTGTAAAGAAGGAGCACAGAAAGAAGGTTTGATGTTAGATTCACATGAGGAACTCTACAAATGGTTCACCAGCCAAGTTATTCGCAATCTCCATGTTGTGTTCACTATGAATCCATCATCTGAGGGCCTGAAGGACAGGGCAGCTACCTCTCCTGCGCTCTTCAACAGGTAATTGCTGTATATTCCAACATGTATTAAGAGTACTGTTAAAACAGTACATTTTGGGAAGTCTTCACAAATGCTGTTGTATTTCAGATGTGTCTTGAACTGGTTTGGAGACTGGTCAACTGAGGCGCTGTACCAAGTTGGCAAAGAGTTCACAAGCAAAATGGATCTTGAGAAACCAAATTATATTGTGCCCGATTACATGCCAGTTGTGTATGATAAGCTGCCACAACCACCATCGCACAGGGAAGCTATTGTTAATAGTTGTGTGTTTGTTCATCAGACTCTTCATCAGGTATGTTATTATTACACTGCTTAACTTATATTGATCTCTAGGCCACAGCATCATGCACCAGTTTCCTAAAAAGTATTATCTTTGGCATCCAAACAGATTTAAAAACAATGCGTAGTAATCTACAACTTTTTCTTTCCTAAAGGCTAATGCTCGTCTGGCAAAGCGAGGAGGCAGAACCATGGCAATCACACCACGCCACTATTTAGACTTCATCAACCATTATGCCAACTTGTTCAATGAGAAACGAAGTGAACTGGAGGAACAGCAAATGCATTTGAATGTTGGTCTTAGAAAAATCAAGGAAACCGTTGATCAGGTACATATCTCTAAAACTTTGCCTTCTATAAGGCTGGAGCGATTAAATAGATCTCTGTGTTTAATATGAATTCTCTCTCCCATCTTACAATCTGTCTTAGGTGGAAGAATTGCGGCGTGACCTGAGAATAAAGAGCCAGGAGCTGGAAGTGAAGAATGCAGCAGCCAATGACAAACTGAAAAAGATGGTGAAAGATCAGCAGGAAGCTGAGAAGAAAAAGGTAAAAATCTTTGTTAAATCTCTGTGCATAGTGAATATTTTTATTTACAGAACAGAGCCTGCAGAGCAAACACTGGAAGAAGTTCAGCTTCTAAAAAGCAGTATTTTGTCTGTGAAATTTCCTTCTAGGTCATGAGTCAGGAGATTCAGGAACAGCTGCACAAGCAGCAGGAGGTCATTGCAGACAAGCAGATGAGTGTGAAAGAAGATCTTGACAAGGTGGAGCCAGCTGTCATTGAAGCTCAGAATGGTATGTTAGCACCTAAAGAGATCACACTGTGGGCTTGGGTCTAAAACTAGGGGAAGGTGTTTTGGTGTGGTCTGAGTTGGTCCTTTCTAACAAGTGTTTAGGCTCTTAGCATGGAGCTGAACAGTGATGAAGAAATTCCTAGCCTTTGAACTGTGATTTTTATGCTGTTTATAGTACTGATCTGGTACTTGATACACTTCTTATGGCTTGTGGCTTCATTTCTGACTGACGAGCTGGAGTTATTTATTCAGTCTATGTATTAATAAAGAAAGCTCATAATCAGAAAGACCACTGATGCCTAATTGCTGCACAGACAGCATACAATCAAGCTGTCCATTCTTTAAACTGGATTGAGGAATCACTGCTTTAAGTCTGTCATTTTTAGGCAGCAGAACAAGTTGCCTGTGGTCAGTTGACAAGTTGACTTTCACAAAAGTTTATCTTGTGATAGAGTAGTTTGAACATTATCCACTAGTATCTGCTTCTCCAATAACCTCAAATTCCTTTTGAGAATCTTGAAGCATTTTTACATATCCAGGGTACTTTAATGGACTTTGTTAACTGTTCGTTTTCTTCCCAATCAACATTCGTCATCTGTCTGGCACTGGTTAGCTGTGAAGTCAATAAAGAAACAGCACCTGGTCGAGGTCCGTTCTATGGCAAATCCACCTGCAGCAGTTAAGCTAGCACTGGAGTCCATCTGCCTATTACTAGGGGAAAGTACAACTGACTGGAAACAAATACGTTCCATCATCATGAGAGAGAACTTCATTCCAACCATTGTTAACTTCTCTGCTGAAGAAATCAGGTAAAGTGCAAGTGTGGGTTATTTATGTGAATAAACTATTTACAAAGATATGGAAAGGTCCTAACTGGAATTTTCTCTGTATAATTGCTTTGGTAGCACATGACTTCTTTTGAGAGTAAATTATTCCTGCATGTTGTGAATGTGTAGGTGGTACAGGGAAAGACTACTGAAGCAAAGGTGTTAGCATGCAAATTGGGACAAAACAACTGCTGTTGAGTAACATCAAGGCATGGTTGCGAAGCAGTGTGTTGCTGTCCAAAGCCATGTTATTAGTTGAAAGTAGTTTTGCTGCAGTAACAGTCCACGTTGCTGTGGGCTTTATCCAGGCTGACCTCCTAGCTGGTGCTGAATCTGAGCAGAAGGTCAGACTAGAGACACCTGAATTCTCTTCCAACTCCAGACTTTTCTGAGCGGAGTTAAGGAATTTGTGAGTGACTGATCTTAAAATATTGTTAAATGCCTTTTATTACCCGTAAGGTATAATTTCTGAAACATCTTGAACTAATTAAAACATCCCAGCTACCCATCAGCAAAACTACTAGGAAATGTTCATGTCAACTGTGGAAGGCGGGCCAGATAAAGGGACACTGAACACCTGCGTGCCATCATACAGTATACTCATGCAGTCTCTAAAAACTTTTCCCTTGCAGTGATGCCATCCGGGAGAAGATGAAGAAAAACTACCTGTCAAATCCAAGTTACAACTATGAAATTGTAAACAGAGCATCACTGGCCTGTGGACCTATGGTGAAATGGGCAATTGCACAGGTAAAGTCAGTACTGTGTGGAAGCAAACACAAGATGAAAAGAATGAGCCTGAAGGTGTATAACAATGTCTAAAGGCTCTGAATTTGCCTCTATTCAACTAAATATTTCAAGCTATTTTGTTTCAAAGAAATCAGTACATGGTTCAGATGCATGCTTATGGACTCTGTAGTACTGTGCCAGAGAACCAATGGCCAGTTTTGATAAAGCTTTTGCACCAAGAAACTTTAGGTTTACAGTAAACAATAGCGGATCCTTTCTGTATGTAGTGTCATTCTACGAGGCAAAATGCAGTGCAATCCTCTTAACAACACATATGCAGTCTCTGTCTTGCTTGAGAGTGCGGCACACACACAGGCTGCTCGGTTAAGATCTTTTAGGCAGTCTTAAATACTTGACTAGTTTCCTAAAGGAATAGGCTTTTGGGAAGATGCTCCTAGACAGAGATATCCAAGAATGGTTTCACTTGCCTGTTGGTATTCAATACAGCTGCACTCTTGGCTTGTTAAAACTGAGCCTGCTATGAATGGCATGATATGTAGAGACTGTTTAGCTTGAATCTTGCCAATAAGTCCTATCCTAATTGTTCTGTGGCTTAGCTGTGTCAATTCTTTACTAAGAAAGGCAGATTAGCACAGTACTGGCATGGACACACAGTTGAATATTTATGCAAAACAGCGCTGAACACTATTCAGCCTTTCTCAGGCTTTCAGATGATTTCCTGTATGTGTACAGAGCAGTAGAAGAATCTGGCAAAAAGTAATTCCTTTTTTGTCTGCGCTTTGTTTAAACTAGAGTCTTAGGGATTGGTAAACAATCCTGAGTTTCTGTTAGGTAGCTATTAAATCTTATACAGGTTGCAAATACTGAAGCTTGAAAAGATGCAGTTGATAGTACATACCTGAATATACTTTGTTAACATGTCACTTTAGAAAGTATAAAGGGCCTATTTACTGTTTACAGCTGAACTATGCTGATATGTTGAAAAGAGTGGAACCTCTACGCAATGAACTGCAGAAGCTGGAGGATGATGCCAAAGATAACCAACAGAAAGCAAATGAAGTAGAGCAAATGATTCGTGATCTTGAGGCCAGTATTGCCCGTTACAAAGAAGAATATGCAGTACTGATTTCAGAGGCTCAAGCTATTAAGGCAGACTTGGCTGCTGTAGAAGCAAAAGTAAGACTTCTATATATCAGTAATTTTCCATTCTTTAGTCTTTGACAGTTGGAAATTGAATCATTCTTCAAACTTGTGAGCAGACTCGGTTGCTTCCCCTGTGCAGTGCATCTCAGCTGTCCATTTCATCCCTGGATCTAATGAAGCTTCTTAAGCTACTGAAACCTGTCTTGACTTAGAAATACCAACTCATGTTGCTTAGAGACAGTTCACATAAGGCTTAAATAAGTGGAAAGCCTTTGGAAACAGGCATGGATGTAGTGTAATTGTAATGTCTTAACTAGACTTTTTTTTTGCGGGGAAGAATGTATCAGTGTATTTGATCTAATCATTATCATGTCACCACTATGCTAATACCTGACACTTTTAAGTTCATCAAGATAACAGTTAAAACCAACGTAATAAACTAACACCGAAGTGAAAGAAATAGAAATTTAATTTCATTCTGAGCTTTTAAATTTAACTTGGGTTGTGAGTCAATATTGAAGTGTCCCAAGAGACTTGTCATACTGTAACAATTCATCATCTAAAGAGACTAATTCACCACTTATTTCTAGGTAAACCGTAGTACAGCTCTTCTGAAGAGTCTTTCTGCTGAACGTGAAAGATGGGAGAAGACAAGTGAAACTTTCAAGAACCAGATGTCCACTATTGCAGGAGACTGCTTACTTTCAGGAGCTTTTATTGCCTATGCTGGCTACTTTGATCAGCAGATGCGTCAGAATCTGTTCACTACGTGGTCTCACCATTTGCAGCAAGCAAATATCCAGGTAAAGATACAGACATGATAAGTTAACCATAAATCACTTTATTGCAACAGTTATAGAAGTTTTAAGATTGCTAAGAGTGGAGCTATTGGAAAAAATACCTTATAGAGGTGCATTTACTCAAAACGGCTTCACCAGCTTGTTGGAGAATCTCTAGTCAAATACTAACTGTATGTAATTACTGCAGTTCCGTACAGATATTGCAAGAACAGAGTACCTGTCCAACGCAGATGAGCGGCTTCGCTGGCAAGCAAGTTCTCTACCTGCAGACGACCTGTGCACTGAGAACGCCATCATGCTTAAGCGGTTTAATAGGTATTTCATTCTATGATGTAGAATTCTAAAGCAACATTCTCAAAGCAGGCCTGGTTTTGCACCTATCAAAGAATCACAGTAACTCTTTCAAAGCACTGTTTCACTGTTGTGAGAGCTTCCAATGTTTGTAAAATCTTCTCAACTATGTGTAAACATAAAAGCTGTAATGCATCTTTGCTTGCCTTTTTTGTTATGCTTAGTTGTTAAAATAAGCTGGCTTGAACTGAAGCGATTTTGTTCCCCAAATACAGACTTACTTTCAAAACCCTGAACTGAAATAAGTCATTAAACCTGGCCAACTTATTCCATCAATATACAAGCTTTTAGAATTGAGACTAATAATGCAACCTGAATTTATAAAACTGCTTAGAGGCTGTCCGCAGTCAAAACCCAAATAATAAAAGTGTTTCTTTACTAACTTAGGTATCCATTGATCATCGATCCCTCCGGGCAAGCTACAGAGTTTATCATGAATGAATATAAAGACCGTAAGATAACTCGTACTAGTTTCTTGGATGACGCTTTCAGAAAGAACTTGGAAAGTGCCTTGAGATTCGGTAACCCACTTCTGGTACAGGTTAGTTACGTGATCACGTAGAAACTAGTTTACTGTGCACTAGAAAAGTTTGTGATTGTTTTGTTAGTAAGATGTAAACATTTTTCAAACTGTAATTTAAGAAGTAAACTAGTACTCAGCGATATGTGAGGTATTAGTCCTGAGAAAAATATATTAGTGAGTTAGACAGTCAAAAGAAGATATTTCCTTTTCCTACCATTTTAGGATCAAATGCCTTTATTTTCAAATGATCTTTCTTTACTTCCACTCTATAAAATGACCTGCAACCTGTCTGTTCCTTTGTTCCCATATGCTATCCCTAGTCATGGGTAATAGCAACTAATACGGTTAGTTATCTAGAATTAAATCTATTCTGACTAGCAGGAAGAAGTTTCAGTAACACAAAGAAATAGGCAACTGTAGGAATAGTTGACTTGGACTTGAGATGGATATGTTTTTCGTTTCTTAGAATGAAAATGGGAAAACAAAAGATTAGCTCATAGATGAGATCAGTAACCGTTGCTTGTGCTGCTTAGCATAGGGCTTATTATGCACTAGAACTAACACAATAATAATGCTCCCCTGCTGAGATTTTGTACGGTAATAGCCTAAACTCTGTGTTTGTGTAGCTCAACCACAAATCTAAAGTGGAAATATGTTCTGAATGTGATCCGTATTGTAAACCAACTGCAAATGGATTGCTACCAGAGCTTTAGGCCTCAGTTTGATTGGGATTTTTAGCTTGAGATGCTTGCAAGAAGCAGCATCTCTTAACGCGTCTCTGCTTCTAGGATGTGGAGAGCTATGATCCGGTTCTGAATCCTGTTCTGAATCGTGAAGTCCGGAGAACTGGAGGCAGAGTCCTGATTACTCTGGGAGACCAAGATATTGATTTGTCACCATCCTTCGTTATCTTCCTCTCCACCAGAGATCCAACAGTACGTAAAAGAAAAGGCTGTCCTGTTAGTAGAAATGATACGTCAGAGAACTGAGAGAGTTTTTCATGTTTCCTGTGACAGGTTGAATTCCCACCGGACCTCTGCTCTCGTGTTACATTTGTGAACTTTACAGTAACTCGCAGCAGCTTACAGAGCCAGTGTCTGAATGAAGTCCTGAAAGCTGAAAGACCAGATGTTGATGAAAAACGCTCTGACCTCCTCAAGCTTCAGGGTATGCTTACCAAAATGAAAGTAACTTCCTCCTGTTCTAAAAGAATACTGTGATTTTACGGTAGCTGTAGAAATACACAATGAAATATCTTTATAGCTGACACTCTTGCTTTTTCAGGATGTTCAATGGCAAAGTATACACAATTCATATAATTCTTAAAAAGTAACACATCTATACAATATATAACCTAATTTTTCTTCTAATTAAGGTGAATTTCAGCTGCGCTTGCGTCAGTTAGAAAAATCCCTACTACAAGCCCTTAATGAAGTGAAGGGACGTATTCTGGATGATGACACCATCATCACTACTCTTGAGAACCTGAAGAAGGAAGCAGCAGAGGTCACCAGGAAAGTAGAGGAGACTGATATTGTCATGCAAGAAGTGGAGACTGTTTCTCAGCAGTACTTACCTCTTTCTACAGCATGCAGCAGTATCTACTTTACAATGGAGTCACTAAAACAGGTAGGATGAGTTGTTCTTCCTTACCGGAAGCATCATGCCATTTGGTGTTCAAAGCTAAATAGGCACTGCCGAATTCCAGCTCAGGTGGCCATATTGCAATTTGGTAGGCACAAGACATTGACTATCAAACAGCAAGATTCTAGAGAGAAAAAACAAACTCTTTTTTCTTTCAGATACATTTCCTGTACCAATACTCTCTCCAGTTTTTCTTGGACATCTATCACAATGTCTTGTATGAGAACCCAAATCTGAAGGGAATCACAGACCATACTCAGCGTCTCTCAATCATCACAAAGGATCTCTTTCAGGTTCAATTTTTTAATTAATAAATGTACTTCAGTAATTTTTGAAGGGTCAGACTTCAAGGCTTCTTATGCTACTATCTTCTTTGGTTTTTTGGTAGGTGGCTTTCAATAGAGTGGCACGTGGCATGCTGCATCAAGATCATATAACATTTGCTATGTTGCTGGCCCGGATTAAACTGAAAGGCACTATTGGGTAAACATTTGTTTTCTCACTTCGCTTTAGTTGAAAAAGGGATGGATGTCTTGAAGGCACCTAGCTTAAGTCTTCTTTTCCCCTTATATTAGGGAGCCCGCATATGATGCAGAATTCCAGCATTTCTTGAGAGGGAAGGAGATTGTACTAAACACTGCATCTCTCCCGAAAATCAATGGTTTGACTGTCGAGCAAACAGAAGCAATGATGAGGTTGAGCTGCCTTCCTGCATTTAAGGACCTTGTTTCAAAAGTTCAAGCTGATGAGGTAAGTGTTGGCTAGGCTTTGTTTCTGCACTAAACTACCTGGTAAAGCTTTTTAGATGTCTGCTTTAAGAGCTTCACACTTACAAGTAAGCTCTCCTAGTATGAGAAGGGAAGGCTTACAGATTAACTAGTTGTAGTTCTTGTGGAAATGAATGTTCTTACTTCATTTGTAATCAAGCTATGAAACTTGAGTTGTAAATACCAGTATTGTTCATCACTCAGCCTTGTAAGCAGCTTCACCATTCATCGACCTTTATGGTCAGGTTTGGTCCCTGTGGTAGCAGGAAGTCTGATACTGTATGTCTTTTACTGTATCACTATTATGTGATAATTATGCAGTAGAGGGGAGTAGTCCTAGCCATACACAATGTCATTATGCTGGGCTCCTGGACATTGCTATTTGGAATAAATTTGGATATGGTGCTCAGCTGCTGAACAGTTTGCTCCTTCTGATGACCTAAGTGTTCTAAGGATGTATTTATGTCCTGCCTGTGAAACTGTGTTCTAAAATACATCCATATCTTAAATAGGACCTATTTGGTTGCCCTGCCTGGCCTCATATTACAAGTTGAATTCTCTTTGCTATGTCTAATTTTCCTCAAACTCTTCAACCTGGGATAAAATACATATAGCTTGGGCTGGGACTTGGTAGTGATACGTAGTATCAGGGGTGCTGGAGGCAATGCAGAATTAGGGGATATCAGTGAAATGACTGGACGCATCTAAAGAAAGCATAATAGTGAATATTTTGAGTTTTGTATGTGGATTTTGATTTAAAAACAACAGCAACAGAACTTGGAGAAATTCACTGAAGAAAAATGAGTCAAGAACGTAACTTAATATGCTGGTCAAATTGTAGTCTTGCTCAGGGAAACATTCAAGCCATTTATAAGTGAAACACTCAAACCATACATATCTAGACGCCTTGGAAAAGACCAAACTATGTTGAGTGTTGGACAATATTTAGGGCTAATATTTCATTAATACAGTAATGCTTCTGTTTAACAGTGTTAGCCCTGTCTTATTTCTCAAGACTTATTTGTAGATGGAAGTTCAAACGCTTCATCTGGTACTCAATTAAATTTGTATTCTAAAGATAGAGAATAACATATGAGCCTTAAATAGGAAAAATCTTAGGAAATTGTGCATTTCATTGTTCACATTTAGCTACTTAATAGAATTTTTAAAGATCTGTTTGCAAATCCAAGGCTAGTAAAGCTGGGACTGTACCAAGTTCAACCCTACCCTAGCAATCCTTGTTTCCTACTGAAAGTCGGTATGTAGCTGAACGCTGCACTATATTAAATTCTAGATTTTAAGGCTGAGATTGAACATCTCTCTACCTTGCAGCAAATTTTTGATGCTGTGAAACTACATTTCAAGTTTTTTGCATTTTCTTTCAATATAGCAATTCTGTATCTGGCTGGATAGCAGTTCACCAGAGCAGACTGTACCATACCTTTGGACTGAAGAAAAACCTGCAAGTAAGTTAATGTGCACTACTGTCCACACCAATCCTTCTGTACTGACTTTAATCTAAGTAGAATTACTGTGTTTTTAAAGCAATTCTAAAGTAGAACTTTAATTTGGACCTTAATGCCTGGGAAAATCATAAAGTTGGGATTGTGGAAGAACCTTGTGTTTTTTTGTTTTCAGAAAAAACAAACTTTTGTAAGCGATAGTTACTACACTTACTTCCTGCACCTGAAGCTGTCATCTGGTCTTCCGCTGAGGATGAAATATACTTCCACATCTCAATAGATTGCATAATAGTTTGGATTAATCTTAGTCATTGCAAATCTGGAGGCAGCTCAACACTTTAAAAGCTTTAAAAAGACAAAGATATTCTGAGGACATATCTGGTCTGCTAGACTGTTTCCTCCTGTAGTTTTGTCTAAGCGTGAAATCTTAATTCTTGCTCCATTAGTTGTTAGTGCTAATTTGTTACGAGTTAGAACTTAAGGGTAACCATTACCCTTCAGTTCCTCCCCTGCCTGAAAGGTAACGTTAGGAAGTGTTTGCCATCTGTGACCATTCAAGGCTCATTCCTGTAGGTGGCTTTCTAAATTAAGGATTCTAAGCCTGTATTTACTAGCTACCATAAAGCTGCTTGACCATTAACTGAAGCAGCTCTACGTTATCTGTCCTCTCTATGCTAGACAAGTGTATAATAATTCAAAGTCTAGCAGAATGAATATGACCAGGATGCGTCTCACTCATTATTGAATGAGTGAGAAGATATGATCTGTTGTCCCTGGAAGTTAAAATCATGTCACGACAATACTTCTAAACTGTAGATTTTGTAAACCAGTAGCATTTCAGTAGAATCCAAATAA